>NC_134904.1:24445217-24521105 GCF_041734735.1 Babylonia areolata | reverse complement strand
CTACTATCAAGTTCAAAATTGGTATAATTTCGCCCAACATCGGGCTCTTGTCCAAATGCATCATAGTAATCATCAACCGCGCTCTTTAATAATTCTGTTTGCAAGAAACCAGATTCTATTATTGACTCACCACCTTCTGCGAACCCTTCCGCCATCTCACCACCTTCCGCCATATTAAACTTATAATATAAAGTTATATCATTATATCTATATAAAACCAAAAAAATGAGTGGAAGAAAGCTTAATCCAATGAGAAGTTTGCGGGAGCCGCGGGGGATAAAGGGCGTGCGGCAGACTGTCGTGATTACTAACAATCCGTCAACTATCGATCAGAATCAACAACTTCTTGTACGCTTTCCTAATTTAGGTGTTGACGATGTGATCGTTCCGGGGAGTGTTCGACTAGCATTTAAAATTTCTTTGACTTCTACAACAGATGCAAACAGAACACTCGTTGATAATATTGGTAGAGCCATAGTACGTAAAACAACCATTCGCATTTCCGGTAATGAAATCATGAGCGTTGAAGATAGTGATGTATTTTATACTTATGGAGATCTTTGGCGAACTCGACAAGAACGAAGAAACGCCGTTTATCAAGGTATTGACTTAACTACAAACCGTAATGTGACACGATTGCGTATTAACGCGGATAATGGAGATGACACTATCGCTAGAGATGCCGCCATTGCGGAGGCTTATGGTAATCGATTTTGTATTCCGCTTGATTTCGAATTGCTAGAATCTCATGCACCATTTTATCAGAGTGCTCTCGGCGATCGCCTGGAGTATGAACTTACCTTTAACGCTTATAACAAGGTTATCCGCAGCACAGACCCGGATGTATCCTATACGATAGAAGGGATTAGTCTCGAGTTTGAGAAAGTCACACAACCCGAACTTGCGAGACAGATAGCCGGTTATTATTCAGGTAGGCTCGCTATTTTATTTGATAGAATACTACGACATCGTAAAATTCCTCTGGACAAATCTGACACACTCTGGAATATTAATCTCAACGTGCCGGCAAAAAGTATGAAGGGGGTACTGCTGTTGTTTGATGAGTTTTACAATCCTAAGATCGATAAGGTTGAAGTGACGATCGAAGGTGTGCCCAATCAACTGTTTAGTCAAGGTATGCGTTCCTATCAACAATGGGATGAAATCAGAAAGTTTTTCGGAACGCAAAAACGCGACCCCGAAGTAGACAAAGTGGTAAAAGATTTAGAACTAGCGGATGTCACAGTCGGCGAATATTTCACGAATAATTATGCTCTTTGGTTGGATATGCGCACCACAGATGATAATTCTCTTCACGGGAGTGGACGTCGTATCGAAAATGCGTCTGAAGGCATTACGATTCAGATTCAGAAAAAAGCTGAAACAGCAGAACCGCTAAATGCTTATGAATTTGTAATTATGGATGGACAATTAAATATAGAAGATGGAAGATTTGTCGAGGCTGTTTACTAAAGAAGCACATTCCGCAATTATTTGCGGGCAAACTGGGTGCGGTAAGACCGAATTTATTTTAGATTTATTACAAACGACATATCGTGGTGTGTTCGAGAATATTGTAATTCTATGCCCTACTCTCGAATATAATAAAGCCTATCGATCCCGAGTGTGGGTAAGAAAGGACCGCGGGGTATACACCGTTAATCCCGGTGATAAACTTCACGAATGGCTTGGGCTGTTTTTTGAAATATTTGCCGGGGAGCCAACGTTGTACATCATCGATGACTGTAGTGACTTAAAGGCTCTTACTCAAAAGAAGCAAATGTTGAGTAAACTCGCATTTTCTGGAAGACACGCGAAACAGTCTGTGTGGGTGTTGACTCAGAAATACAACTCGGTTCTTACTGACCTTCGCGAACAAACAAAATGGGTGGCTTTATTTCACTGTAAGGATAGGGACTCGTTTGATGAGTGTTTAAGAGAAAACGATGTCATTCCAACACAAAATGAACGTAAAGAGGTTAGGAAATCATTGGCAAATACCAAACACTCCAAGTTGATATTAAAAACTGATCAACCAGTTGCATATAAAATTTGCTAGTAATAAACAACAGCTGTTTAACAATGCTTAACAATTTCTTAACACTGCTTAACAGTTCCTTAGCACTGGTTAGCAATTTCTTAACACTTTTAGTCGTTGGATTTGTAGTTTTTTATTATTTTAAACTTAAAAGGAGGTATATAGAATATAAGAAGAAGATGGACCAATTACTATCCGAGGATCCCAAACGCGACAGGCTTATGGCGGTGGTCTCAGCCGGTGGAGCAAAAGAATATTTAGGGAAAGAGTTTAGTGTTGATAAAATCGAAGCGATGAAAGATGTGGATATAGACAAGCTTTATACGAGATACGAAGCGAGTTTAGGATCGATGATTACAAAATCACTCGGTAATACAATTATACAACTGTATACCAGAGCAGTTTGTATGTATCTCCCAATTGATGACCAAACAAAATTAAATAGTGATCTCGAGCAAGATCCATTCCTGGGACATGCGCTTAACAGTTTTACTTGCGAACTATATCACAGATTTGGCATGTTCTTAGCTCCGCTCACCACAGCTGTAACTACTGTTAAACATTGTCAATTTAATAAATATAATGGAGGAAGTAACGAAACCGAAGAATCAGAAGAAAGTTGAAGCGGGTCGAAAAGGTGCTGCTGCTAGAAAAGCAAAACATGAAGAACTTCTCGAAAAACTTCGAAAAGCGAAAGATGAACAACAAGAACCATCATCATCGAGGAGACCAGATCACGTTTTTATCAATCCCTTGTACATTGCTGCTGCTGCTACGATGATAATAGGTTGTGGTGTTTACATATATTTTAATCGGTCGAAAAAACCACCACCACCTGTGGTAACAAAACCCAACCCATTTATTATGTTTTGAACATTAATTTGCACACTATTTATAAACAACAATGGCAACACCAAATATAAACGGTAAAGAAATTGCAAACACTGTATACCACGCGGTTGTGGTCAGCGCATTGGCCGCTGGTTACTCGAGATTGACAAAATTAATATTTACGAAAGCCCCGACACCTAGACTGGCTTTCAACCTCGAAGATATCGGGATGGTCACTTTGGATATAGCCCTCGCTATGGCTACGAAGGATATGTTGGAAAAACAAGGTATTCTCCCACATGATATTTTGAAGTAATAATAATATCATCATTATAGTATGGCATCAGTAGCGTTACTCGTTGGTGGGGCAGTAGTAAACGCTTTAGCATTTACCGGAAGCAATTTTTTATTTAGTAAACTGGGGTCTTCAGACGCGTTAGAAGAACAGAAACGACACAACAAAGCGCAAGAACAACTTCAGGCAGCGACCGCAGAATGGCAGAAAGAGAGGATTCAACGTTTAGATTATATCAATGAAAAACTAAGACAACAACAACATGCTGTGAACACGTTTAAGGATGTGGATATGGCTATGCAAGAATATTATAAAGTGATGGGGGAGCCACTACCCCCTCTTTCTCATAAACCCCAACTTTCAGATTTTTATACACCCTCAGAGGGACAAAAAGATCGAGAATACGTATTTATTATCATGACCATGGTCATTTTTGGTTTTGCGATTTCAAAATATTAAACATTTACTTTCTTAAATAAAATGGAAAAGATCTATTACAGCCCAAACGGTTATTGGAAGGGTTATTCGGCGATTAAAAAACTCGCGAAAGCAGCCAAGGTGTCTGAGGATGAGGCTAGAAAATGGTTACAAAAACAAGCTATATGGCAAATTTATCTACCCCCTCCAAAGTATATTCCGAGAGCAAAATTTGATATTACTATCCCAAATGAGGTTCATCAGGCTGACCTTTTATTTTTACCCTATGACAGAATCAGGCGTAAGACGTATAAGTATGCGCTGACTGTCGTTGATGTTGCAAGTCGATATAAAGAAGCCGAACCCCTAACAACGAAAGACAGCGTCGAAGTGGCGGCCGCTTTTTTACGTATTTATGACCGTAGCCCTTTGAAGTTGCCCAAACTTCTTCAGGTAGATCCTGGCCGAGAGTTTATGGGTGCTGTGAACAAAATTTTTAAAAAAGTAAGGCGTGGAAAGACACACAGAAGCCAGGCTATTGTAGAAAGATTTAATCGTACGCTGGCAGAACGATTGTTTAGTCATCAATATGTGGCTGAAATGAAATCACCGAATCGATCAACAGAATGGGTCACTAGATTACCGGCTGTTGTGGCTGCATTGAATAATGAGGTGACGAGACTTATAGGTAAGAAACCGTCGGTCGCAATAAAGGCCAAATCGGTAGAAGCCGAATCCTCTGCACCGACTAAAGATGATAAAGGAGAGTTACCGCCTGATGCGCAAGTTCGGTACTTGTATGAGCCTGGTGAGCTCGAGGGTGGAGCTCGCAAACGAGCAACGGATCCCGTTTGGTCTCTTAAAGTTTATAATATTAAGCGTATGATGCCCGGCGATCCTATTCTTTATTATTTACAAAATGGCCCATCCAGAGGGTTTGTACACGAAGAGCTTATGGTTGTTCCTCACGATACAGAAATACCATAGTGCCCGTAGGCGTAAGATGTAATACCATCATCTAGCCAATAGCGTTTGGAATCGTACGGTGAGAGTGATGTCTTCATTTGCTTGATCGTGTACATCTTGTGCTTATACGATCTGAACGTTCTCATACAATTAGTAAATTGAACAGATCGATCAATACACTCCTTATACATATCGGGTTCAATGTCATCCTTCACCACACATTTTTTTATGCCCTTGGCTTTCTTGATAACTGATCCATCATCCGCTACAACCGAATACATCTTCGAGCACAAGCCGCAGAATTGTCGGATCGGTTTACATCCGAGCTCACTTTTCATGTATCCTGGCACTTTCTCTATCGATTTATCGTACAATGGATGATCTTTTGGAAAATTACTGCGGTCATGTACATTATCATCCATACCAGCGATAAAATCCTCGCATTCTACGTGGAGAATGAATGAATCGGTATCAGTATATAACAACCTGCATCCATATTTTTTCTTGTAGTGGTTGTAATACAAATCATACATGAGATACTTTGATAGGTTGAGAATGGCCATCCCGATATAGATAGGTTTATTGAGCACAAGCTTATTTTTTTTGTAGTGAATCGCTAGAAGTTTCTCGTTGATGATCATATGATCGACATAAGCCGGTTTGTTTATTAGTTTGCGTGCCTTGTCCTCTTCATCTAACTTGAATAATTTGATATTCGTTCTCATTCTGATATTTTCCATAGTTTTACCAAATACCGAGTTGTTCATTAATTTATACAGATCTTTATCGGCATCGTTAGTAGCGGCTTGTCTCAGTTTGGTGTTCATCATTATATAGGGCGCCATCCAGGGACTTTGATTAAACTTTAACACTTTTGTGATTTTAGTTACTTTCATGCCAAGTTGCGTGTATAGTTTGAGATTTCTATAGTGAACGACATAACCAACCTTATTCCATAGATTCGGAACTAATTTTCTCGTTTCCTTTCCGCGCATCTCGAGTTTTTCACGAAGGCGTCGTTGATAGGGTGAGAGGTTTTCGAGTTTTATTTCTATTTTCTCAGGAGCTAGGGGATAATCGTTATGTTCGTCGTGTAATTCCTCAGGGTACTCGATATCACACTCCACAATATATCCCGTCTCATCATCGTCGGGGTGATTTAGAATCTTTTCGAGATTGACATCGTTATCCCAGATAAATCCACCCGTGGGTAAAGCTTGTAACATCGCCCAACCATACAAGTTGTTCGCGTCGAGATACATGATATACGAATCCGTTTTTTCAGGCCTGTAATCTTTCATATACTTGTTATTAGCCTCCGCGTATCTTCTTACAGTCATACTGATTCCACCGCGTATTCCCGCCTCTATCATGTTATATTGTTCGATATCCGTCAACAGTTCGAGTTCTATTCCCGTACTCTTGAGTAAAGCATCCCAAGACATTCCGGGAAGCGTGTAATAATGAACAGGATCGAGATTATGAGTTCGCAAACACGTATTTCTAAAATTCTGGAACACATCGGCAAGTAACAGCACATCAGTGACTAAGTACAGATCGTTATAATCACCTAGATTCTTACATTTAAACTTCTTCCACACATTCTTGGCATGCTTGTGGTCACTTTCTGATATATCCGTGTTGTTAAGTTTACTAAAGAAATGACTTTTCTTTGGTAGTTTTGTATCTTCGTATTTACTCCAATCGGTAATATATTCGTACGGAAAGACTCCTTTTCTCGTAACGAGCTTGAACTCCTCCTCATCTGTGAAACGTTTGCGCGTTAAAAACTTCTTATCATCCGGAAGGTTCTTCGCAAGCTGGTCGAGACTCGAACTCAAGAATGCGAAACTATCTAAAAACTTCAACCTTCCCCAACTGAATGTGATGTACTTCTCTTTATTATTCGCGATACACGTAATTCTACCACCACCTTTGTTCGCGAGCTCCGAAATGATCGCGTGAGAGTCGTAACCTTTGAGGTTGTGAAATAATATCGACAACACAAATTCGTCGGGTTTTATTCTCAATTTAAGATTACACGATGCATGCGCGGCACCTCTATAGTTCCCTGTGATATGGTCATGATCTCTTACTTTATCATTTGCGGGTAGTTCCCCTCTACATATCCAACAAACTCGTTCGTTTTCAAACGATTTGTTATCTTTTTTGGTCATCTTTATTGGAACTGGTTTTTTCAATTCCTTGACAGTATGATAATATATTATTCGAAGTTTATCGAGAAAATGACTGACCGCATTCTCACCACGAAATAGTTGCGGTTTGTACGCCCTTCCATCAGACCTAACATGCACAAACCCGTATGACGAGATGATGTGTTCGCTTTCTTTGATGGTCTTATTCGAATCGGAATCGTCTTTTATTTCTTTACAAATCGCCTCAAAATCAGCATATATCACATCACTAACTTGCATTTGTTTTTGAAAATTGGTAAATTTGATCATTTTTGTCTTCTCTGATGGCATCTCAACACGAGAATAGTTCTTGTGGTTGATCTGCGCGCATCGCTTAATATGTTCTTCTAAAAGTTCTGATGATGTTGTACCTGTCAAGCAATACTCACAAAAGTACATGGCTGCTTTGTGTTTGTTTGTATTACTCAGTAGTCTGTTAAAATTCTTAATATAAGTATAATGTTGTCCACCATTTTCATTTTCTATAATAAGAAGTTTAATACGCTCCATGTTGGTGGGTTGTTTTGATATTCTTGCGCGTTCAATCGTTTTATTTTTTAAATAGTATACATTAATAGCAATATTATTTTGAGTCTCAATCCTTGTAATTTGTTTTATTGGTGTAGGAAAGTCAATATTTTCAAAATTAAACCCATCATCAGAAGGATAGGAATAAGTTAAATTAGAATTCGCTTTTGCTGGAAACTTGTGTGCACGTAAACAATGTCTTATACATTGATCATCTTTATTTTAAATATTAATCACAGCTCTTTTATTTTTTAACCACTGTGGTGATTCAATAAAGGATCCTGGAGATGTAATAGAAACTCTATTCACCCATAAACTAAAGATTCTTTTAATGAACCATCCTGAACCTTCATTTGTAAAATTTTCTATTTTTAACAAAATCTGTTTTATTTGTTTTTCAATATCTTGATCATCAACATCAATAATACTTTGATATTCCGATCGAAATACAGCTACAGTAGTATCATCATTTTTAATTTGACCAAACTCCACCGTTAAAACAATATTTTGTTTGGTCAGTGGAATAGCTCTTTGGTTAATAGTGTCCACTTTACTCATCATAAACGAAAGCGGATCTATTTCATTTGGAAGAGCTGCAAGTTTATAATTTTTAATAATACTACCAAACTCCTCCGTGGATTCAGCTTTATGTTGTAGTTTACGTATATTTTTAATAAGTTCATCTTTTTTCATTCTACTAAAACCACGAATTTTGAGCTTTCGTGCAATATCTTTAAGCGTAGCATTGGTCTCCCCCTCCAAAGCATCAAACCCCAGTGCTTTAATCAACTCAGTTTTATTCATAGATTCATGATTAGGAATCTCTTTTCTTGAAGCGAGATCACGGTAATATTTTTCAGAATACCGTTGCACCATTTTTCTCTCTATATATACTATTATATTTTTTTCTCTAATAGGATTTTTTTTACAAGTTGATCAATCTCTGAATCCAATGATTACTCCACCAAAGGGTGGAATATACCCTCTTGAATAAGTTTCAAAAGGGTCAATTTCATCATCGTCATCATCATCATCAGAAATATAACCCTCAGAGTCGCTTGAATGTTCTCCACAATCGGGTAAAGGATCAATCTTTTTCTCCATGGGAGGAGGCTTCTCTTTTTTATGCTTACATTTACAACAAATAACATACTTCGTACGTACATAAAGGTTGCATTTTATACAAAGTACTGGAAGTGACATTCCTTTTCTATGACATTTAATATGATCTTTACAATAGAGCCCCATGCAAGCTCGACCGCATACTCTATTTGTTTTAACTTGGGGGTACTCACAAATGTTATGCGGAAAAGGCATTATTTTTTCTATATATACAATATAATCTTTTCTCTAATAGGGTGATCACAATCTTCGCGCGCGGGTGGGAAGATACGCGGAGGCAGGCTGTGCGCGGGACCACTCTCCCGTCCCACTACACACGCCGTGCGGTCGCTTGCCAGCACACACACACGGGGAACGGGGCGACCGTTTCGCTCTCCATACACATAACTGGTTATAACTGGTTTTAACTAGATTTTTTTTTTATGCTTCAGGGCGGTATTGCGCGGTTTGGGGCTGGGGTCGGTTGTATATAGAACCCCCATGACCGTTTCGCTCCCCCATACACATATCCAACCATCATATTTTTTTTTATCTTGTGATTTGGCTCTCCATACACATATAACTTGTTTTAACTATATATTTTTTTTTTATGCTTGAGGGTCATATTACTCCAACATACACAGGTTTTGACTAATTTTTTTTTATGCTTGAGGGCCTTAACACAAGCTAATACGCCCAAAAAAGTTGTATATAGAACCCCCATCTCTTATACTACTGTGTGTGTGTGTGTGTGTGAAGCGTTAGAAGCGTGAGAAGCATGGAGTTTCTCAATGAGAGTTGTGATTTTAAAAAAAATCACTTTTCTAAACAAGTTTCTCTCTGTGCAGTCAGTGTGTGTGTGTGTGTGTGTGTGTGTGTGTGTAAGATACCGTCGTCAGTCTGTCTGCCATTTCGGTTTCATTGAGGTTCAAGGAGATGACAAAACGCGCAAACTGATCTGTATTCGCTACAACTTACACATTTACTTATGGGAAAGCAAATGTTTATTCATCTATTTATTCATCTATTTATTTGTTTAGTTATTTGTTTGTCTATGTAACTGTGTTTTTCAGTATATTTATCTTCTTATCTGTGTGTCTGTCTGTGTGTCTGTCTGTCTGTCTGCGGGTGAGTTCATGTATCGTGCATCACTGTCCTTGTGGTTTGTGCAGAGACAGAGCGCAGAATGTTTTGGATGCTGCGGCGAGAGGGGCACAAGACGCGGTGGCCATTGTGTTGGCAGTAGGGGCAACTCTGATCGCCTTTCTCTCCTTACTGGCCTTCGTCAATGCCACGCTTACCTACCTTCCTTCGCTTGTCGGCTTTCCGCAGCTCTCACTGGAAGTGAGCGGGTTTGTGGAGGGGGTGGTGGTAGTAACGGTTGGTGTTGGTGTTGGTGGTGTTGTTGTTGTTGTTGTTGTTCTTCTTCTTACCGTCATCCACGGTATCGTCGATTACATCATCATCACCACCTTCTTCTTCTTCTTCCACCTCCTCCTCCTCCTTCTTCTCCTCCTCCCCCTTCAAGTTCTTCTTCTTGCCGTCATCTACAGTATCGCCGATTAAATCATCATCATCATTATCTTCTTCTTCTTTATTTGGATAAAATCCGCGAGGAACGTATCATGGTGACACATCAACTCAACGGTCAGTCCTATTTTTCACGCCCTGAACATTCTGCTGTCGTGTCTCTGGTTTCAAGTCACGCCAGTCCCCGGATGGTCACGTGACAGCCACAGATCAGTTTCAGTAGCTCAAGGAGGCGTCACTGCGTTCGGACAAATCCATATACGCTACGCCACATCTGCCAAGCAGATGCCTGACCAGCAGCGTAACCCAACGCGCTTAGTCAGGCCTTGAGAAAAAAAAGTGAATAAATTATAGATAAGCTTACATAAATAAATAAATAATAATTATGATATAAAAAAATGTAGTAGTAATGAAAATAATAATAAAATAATAATAATAATAATAATAATAAATAAGTAAATAAATAAATAAGACAACAATGATGATAAATAAGCAAATAAATGTAAAACATGAAGACACACATTCACACATACACCCACACATGCAAAACAAATATGCACCAAACACGAGATTTCACAGATATGAAAGCACAGTCAAATACATATAAACGTACATGAGTTCCAACACACACACACACACACACACACACACACACACACACACACACACACACACATTACCCTGCACCTCCTCTACCCCCCTCCTCCACACACTCATTTCTAGTCTATGTATCGCAGCTTCCACGGCACACACACACACACACACACACACACACACACACAAACACGCACACACACACACACACACACAGATGAACGCTTACTTGTACAAGCACACACACACACGCCCATATCTCCCACCCCCAACCCCACACACATATATACAAAGATATATATAATATATACGTTCCAATATCCTGTTGCTCCCAAAGTGTAGGCGTGCATACACTCACATACCTCATCCTCTACCCCACCTCCTCCCTGCACCCCCACTTGCCCCTCACACACACACACACACTCTCCTGACACTTGTTTACACTTACACTCTCACGCATGCACAAACGCACTCAAAAACACAGACCCACACATACACACAAACACACACATACACACACGCACAGAGGCTGCCACTGATTGGCCACAAGAGGGATGGGAAAAGATCTCTGATGCCAAGAACGTGGCGTCTAGTGTGTTGCTCAGTCTATTGTATTTGGAAAAGACCACAGAGACTCTGTTTTGAAGAAATTTGCGCAATGTTGGTTTGGAAATGATGCCGATATTTGTTTGATTTGCAAAGCATCGTGCTCTACCTTTCATGTTAGACTTACGGCCGCTCCCTCTCTCTGCTTTTATTTCTTTGAGGCGATCGATGGTGTGATGGCCTTGTACCTGTTCTTTTTGATATTCTTTGACTTTTCTGAGGATTTCCGATTTTCCTAGATGTAGGCCGCTCGTTGGTGTTGCGTTACCAGCAAGTCTGTCAGCTCGCTCATTTCCCTTAACTCCTGCATGTCCCGGGCAGTATGACCATGTGAGTTTTTTAATCTGAAAGTTGTGCATTGCCTTATGCCACTCTGGGCTTCCCATTCCGTTTTCAATTTTCTGTATGAGGTTCATTGAATCGGTTAGAATCATGGCATGTTGGTTTCCGGGCGTATGGATGGACGATAGCCACTGGAGGGCACGTGTCACAGCTTCAACTTCCATCGTTAGGCTGGAGGTTGTGACTTTGTAGGCAGCATTCTCTTCCCTAACTGTTTTTCCATTTTGTTTCGCAGTGAATCCCCAACCGGATTGGTCTTTGGTGACTGAGCCATCTGTGTATATGATGATGTCCTCTTCTTTACTGTTTTCTTCTATGAGTCGCTTCACTTCCGCATCAGTTTTGCCCTCTGGCCATTCCCGACAATGTTTTCCTAGAGTGGGTGAAATGGCTGTGTTGAATAGATGGTTGAGGTTTTCGGGGTTTTTCTCTCATTCTTTTGTTTCTTTCAGGTCTTGTAGTCGGCATACTAGCTGGATTGTGTCTTCTGCTTGCCCCATCCATGATCTTCGTCGTCCTAGACGACTGCCTTTTGGTTCTTTGACTGCGTCATGCAGTGGGTTTTGAGGGTTTTCTAGTGCTTTGAAGTAGGTCTTGACCTGTTCTAACTTGTTTCTGGCCTGCACTGAAGGAAGGTCAAGCAGGTATCGCATGGTTTCTGTGGGCGTGTCTTTTGTTGTTCCAAGGACCAGCCTCATAGCTTCATTTTGAACTCTTTCTAATTTTAGGAGGTTGCTTTGAGACGGTGTTGTTAGCCCAAGTCCGTAGTCGATCACACTGAGGACGAGTGATTGGTATAGCAGGAAGAGGTGGCGTTGTTCAATACCTTTGGTTGCCATTGCCTTTAAGACTGAAAGGCCCTTTTTGCATTTGAGAACAGTATTTTCCGTATGTTTTCTGAAGGTCAGCATCCTGTCGAAGTGTATTCCTAGGTAGCGTAGACATTCAGTTTTCTCGATCTGAATCCCATCGAATGACACAGAAGGTGGTGATTTGCTCGCGGTTCTGTTGTTGAGGGTGCACAGCAACGTTTGCGCTTTCGCTGGATTGATGGAAGATCCTGTGTCTTTGCACCATTGAGCAATATTGTTTAGTTGTTTCTGGACGGCTTTAGTTCTTTCCTGAGCATCTTTCGAAGTTTTGAAGACCAGGCCATCATCCGCAAGAGTAAGCACCCGAGCTATTCCATTGTTGTTTAAGTCTGCAAGGACCTTCGTGTAGACATTGTAGAGGACAGGAGAGAGCAGAAACCCTTGTGGCAGTCCCATGGATAGTTTAGAAGGTGCAGACATCCAATCTCCGAGGCGTAGGACGACGGTTCTTTCCTGAAGCGCTGCTGCTATCCGTCTTGTCAGTGTCAAACTTACTCCATACCTTAGTAGCAGCTCCATGAGGTGCGCAAACTGGACTTTATTGTAGGCATCTTCAAGGTCGATTGTTACTGCTAGTGTTTCTTCTTTCCTTTGAAATCCTTCATACACCTCATATGCAAAAGCAGCTGCATTTTCCCATGTGGACTTGCCTGTTCTGTAAGCACCTTGATTTGAAGGGAGAATGTGCCTGTGTTCAAGATCCCTTGCAAGTTTCCTGGCTATCACACAGCCACAGAACACAGGTGTAGATGCGTGGTCAATCCACACAAGGCTGACAATACTACTTCTACTGCTGCTGCTGCTGCTACTACTGCTACTACTACTGCTGCTGCTGCTACTACTACTACTGCTGCTGCTACTACTGCTACTACTACTGCTGCTGCTGCTACTACTACTACTGCTGCTGCTACTACTACTACTGCTGCTGCTGCTGCTGCTACTACTGCTACTACTACTGCTGCTACTGCTACTATTACTGCTGCTGTTGCTGCTGCTGCTACTACTACTACCACTACTACTACTGCTGCTGCTGCTGCTGCTGCTACGAAGACGACGACGACGTCTAGTTCTACGAAAACTGCCACCACTACTTCTACTATGACTACTGCTGCTGCTGCTAATAGTCGCTGCTGTTACTGCTGCTAATACTGCTATAGCTGCCACTGCTTGTACTTCTACTACTTCAGCTGCTGCTGCTACTACTGCTGTTAATGCTACTTCTACTACTACTACTATTCCTGCTGATAATGATACGATGATACTACAGCTACAGCTACTTCTGCAAGATCTACGACTGCTACTTGTAGTTGTGGTGTTGGTGCTGTTTTCTTTTATTCTTTCTGTTTTCTTTCTTTTCCTTCAGTCCATTCGTTCTTTGGATTAAAGCTTGCCATGTATCGTGATATGAATAAATGGGTGCAATAATAGTTTTACTTGATTTCAGTTAAAAATGGTACAGATGCAGAAACAAATGCTTATTTCAGTGTGTGTGTGTGTGCGTGGTGTGTGTGTGTGTGTGTGTGTGTGTGTGTGTGTGTGTGTGTGTGTGTTTGGAACTGTTTAATAGCATGGTAAAACCGGTTTTGTTGTATGGGTGTGAAATTTAGGGATATGAAAATGTAGATATTTTGAAGAAGTTGCAATTAAAGTTTTTAAAACATTTATTCCGAATGAACAGAAATACTATGACTCATATGATTTATGGGGAGACAGAAAATTATCCTGTCTGAGTGCTAGTGAAGACAAGAATGATCAGGTTTTGGACTGATATGATATCATCTACAACACAGAAATATTCTTGCAAATCATACGGTATTTTGTTTGAGCTATATAAAGAAGGGATTTTTACATCGCCATTGTTGAATTGTATAAGAAATATTTTAACAGAAACTGTATTTGATACTGTCTGGGATTCACAGTCATTTTTTAACAAAAATAATTATGTTTCAATGTCAAGCAGGAATTGCAAAATAATTATATTCGAATATGCCGGAATGTCTTGGAAAATAGTAGTAAATGCCTATTTCATAGAAAATTTAAGTCATGTTTTGGAAGAGAGAAGTATATTTCCAATCTACCACATTGTTACATCTCATCATTAATGCAGTTCAGGTGTAGTAGTCACAAATTACCTGTTGAGACTGGTAGACGTCACAAAATATTCTACGTGAATTGCGTATTTGTCGTTACTGCGATATGGATGTGCTTGGGGACCAATTTCATTTCATTTTGGGGTGCCAGAAATTTTCATATCTTCGCACTGAGTTCATTCCAAAGAAATATTTGAATCCAAAGTCAGTTTTTAGTTTTTGCAATTTGTTGAAAGCAGGAAGGAGCGTGTGTTTGAAAGGGTGGAAATTCATCAAAAAAAGGAAAGATAACAAGATGATATGACCGCTTTTTTCTGTTGTTATCACCAGTTTCGTTGTTTTCTTTGTTATTTGCATTTCAGTTTTTGGTGTATAGTACCAATGTTGGTACTTACTGTCCTCTGTATCCCAAAACGGGTCAAAGGATTGAATATTCTTGATTCCTGTGGTGTGTGTCTGTCTGTGTGTCTGTCCGTGTGTCTTTCCGAGTGTCTGTCCGTGTGTCTGTGGTTCGTGTGTATGTGTGTGGTGTGTATGTGTTCGCGCAGGTGTGTGTTTGTGTGTGAGTGTGCATGTATATATATGTGTGTGTGTGTGTGTGTGTGTGTGTGTGTGTGTGTACACGCGTGCATGTTTGTGGACGGTTTTTTGTTTGTTTTTTTTTGTTTGTTTTTATCCCCACCAAATACGCAGCTTCAACGGGGGGTTCGAATAGCCACTCAACAGGCCAGGAAACAGGCCGGCCGGTGGACTTTGCAGAGACCACAGTGGTCATGTTGTGGTGTGTATGTGTTCGCGCAGGTGTGTGTTTGTGTGTGAGTGTGCATGTATATATATATATATATATATATATATGTATATATATATATACATATATATATATATATATGTGTGTGTGTGTGTGTGTGTGTGTGTGTACGCGCGCACGCGTGCGTGTTTGTGGACGGTTTTTTGTTTGTTTGGTTTTTTTGTTTGTTTTTATCCCCACCAAATACGCAGCTTCAACGGGGGTTCGAATGGCCACTCAACAGGCCAGGAAACAGGCCGGCCGGTGGACTTTGCAGAGACCACAGTGGTCATTTGCACGGCAAAGAAAGGCATGTTGCCCCCAATCCCCTTCCTCGTTCCCCAACATCCTGCGTCAAACAGAGAGACAGAGAGAAAGGCCCAGAGAGACAGAGATTCGGGTCATGGGGCGTGGTGTGGAGTGAGAAAGTAAATTAAGGTGTTATATGAAGAACATGAACTCTCTCTCTCTCTCTCTCTCTCTCTCTCTCTCTCTCTCTCTCTCTCAGGCCATGTCTAAAATCTTGATGCTTGAATAAAAACGTTTTGAGGTCGGAGTTCCGAAGTTCTCTCTCTCTCTCTCTCTCTCTCTCTCTCTCTCTCTCTCTCTCTCTCACGCACACACACACACACACACACATACACACACACACATGGGCACGCCGAAATCTGTTTTCAAGTTTTTGCACTTTCTTGAAAGCGGATGGGGGAAGCGAGGGGGGTGGGGGTGGGGGTGGTTGAATGTGGGGAAATTTAACAAAATGGGAAACATGCTATTACAATATGATATAATGTGATATGTTTGTTATCAACAGTTTCATTGTTTTCATTGTTGTTGACGTTTTAATTCTGGCGTAAAATACCAGTGATGTTCCTTGATATCAAGTTTCAGTTTCACAAGGAGGCGTCTCTGCATTCAGACGAACCATACACGCTACACCACATCTGTCATGCAGATGCCTTACCAGAACCATACACGCTTCACCACATCTGTCATGCAGATGCCTTACCAGCAATATGAGCCAGCGCTCCAGTCAGGCTTTGAGTGCATGCATACCTATGATAGTAGGCCTTGAGTGCATGCACACCTATCAGAGTAGGCCTTGAGTGCATGCACACCTATCAGAGTAGGCCTTGAGTGCATGTACACCTATCAGTAGGCCTTGAGTGCATGTACACCTATCAGAGTAGGCCTTGAATGCATGCATACCTAACAGAGTACAGACGCCGTAGTGCACTGGCAGATCAGCGTATTCACCATGCTGACACCCACCTGCCCCGAGCTTGGAAATGAACTACAGAAAGAGGAACAAGCTGATCATTGATTGAATAACAAAGATAAAGTGAAATTCACCTTTGATCTCTGTTCGGGCATGGAAGTGGGGGAAAAAAAGAAGAAAATGGGGAAGAGAGAGATTCCCAGGAGATTTCGCAGTCCCAAGGGTTGCTTAGCAACAAACTGCACAGCAGTGAAATGGACTGGACCTTGCGGCATGACGGGGGTTAAACCAGGCCACGGGCCAGGGGGAGTCGTGTGTCTATGTGCAAGGGAAGCTGCCCACATGCGTGCGTGTTTTAGTGTGCGAGAAGCACACGCGAAATGTGTGTGCGTGTGTGTGTGTGTTTGTGCGTGTGTATGTATGTGTGTGTGTGTGTTTGTGCGTGTGTGTGCGTGTGTATGTGTGTGTGTGTTTGTGCGTGTGTGTGCGTGCGCGCGCGCGTGTGTGTAGGCACACGTCAGCACACTACATGCTACTCGTCACCTAACCAGTGATAGTCATCACCGAAGCGACCAAAGGCAGGACTAGGGGAGCTAACCTGTCTGTGGCCCTTTGAAGTGGTGGCCAGCGTCACAGAGCCTTGAGGCTTTCTGACCACTCTGCTTGCTCCTGGCTTTGGCTGTTTGACCGGGGCTCCCGCCAGCTGACTGACCTGGGATTTGTTCCTTCTTCCCCCCCCCCAGACTGGCCATTTCTTTGCTCTTCTGATCAGCTGTGTTTGCGGGACATTAGCTTGGAGTTGGCATGGACACCGGTGTAGCAGCCTGTTCGACTCCCGTTGGTTTTCACCCCGGGGCAAGCCTGGGCAGAAGTAGACTGGGCAGAAGTAGACTGGTGTGGAAGGACCCCCGGGGGGCAAACTTCAGCTGGTCAGAACTGATTCCGCATGGTTGAACTTTATCCCTCACCCTGATAACAGACAGGAGGCCATTCTAGGCCGATTTGAAATGACCCTCGGAGGTAGATTTGACCCAGTCAGTACTAGCTGTTAAAGTAGAACTTCCTGGGGGATGGAGGTGGGGGGTAGGGTAATGACCCCATCATTTTTTACTCACTTGTGTAAACAAAGTGAGTCTATGTTTTAACCCGGTGTTCGGTTGTCGGTGTGTGTGTCTGTGCGTCTGTGGTAAACTTTAACATTGCCATTTTCCCTGCAAATACTTTGTCAGTTGACACCAAATTTGGATTAAAAATAGGAAAAATTCAGTTCTTTCCAGTCATCTTTAAAATAATATTGCACCTCTGGGATGGGCACAAAAAATAAAAAAGAAGCCAAATTATATGCAGACTGAATTTACTGTTATGTTTATATTTTTTTAATTCTCTAAACTTGGCACTTTGATATGATATTCTGACACAATAACAAGAGCAGTCATTTTTATCATTTTTTGTTCAAACAGGAACTTCTTTTGCTAAGCATGGAAGTTTTATTTATTTTGCATGTCTTTGGTGCAGATAATAAAAAAAGGGAAATTAATCTGTAATTAATGCTAGGGACGTTAATTTGCTTTAAACTGATCTTTCTCATCTTAAACATTACATTTTGAAATTATACTCAGTACATAAAAAGCTTATGTGTTTTACTCTCAGTGTACAGGGCTTTCACTATGTTCATTCGCCCAAGTGGTCTGTTTCGGAAAATACTAAAATCAATACGACGAGTGGACTTTATAGATCTGCTGGCTGAGCCCTGAAGGTCATGGGCAAAAATCGATTGCGTACACATATTTATACATATTCAAAGCGCGTGCTCATATTCTTCGCGAACGCGAACGACGCAATTTTGTTTCAAGTTGTTGACCTGCCCGTTCAATCTTATATTCAATGGACAATACACGATAACATGTGATGGAAAGTTGGAGAAGGAGACCGTTAAATATTTATTCAGAGAAAGATTTGTGAACGCCTCGTCACTTACTGGATTATGCCCCAAACTGTCATAAAAATATTCACACAATCAGTCGGAATTCACAGTTAAAAATAATAAACCATGAGAGTTAATACCCTGGAATTGATGAAACGTAAAAATTTCCAGTCTTGACTTTTCTCAAAATGAAGTCCTTTTCACTTCATATGACATTTAGAAGTACTTGTACTTGGCTCTACATGTTGTTAGTTTAACAAAATACTCAATTTTCATATAAACTTTTTAATTGCCATTAAAGATTTTTTGAATGCCGAAGATACACCAGAATAATGTGATTTAAACAGCGTTCTCACTGCGAATACCCCCAATCGATTTATCGCCCTTTAAAAAAGCATGTTTAAATATTATATTTTTGAACATCAGCTAAGGAGCCACAATAGTGTAATTGGTAAGACAGTTTCTTCTCACCCTAACACGCGGGGTTCGAATCTGCCGTTAGGACTTTTTTCTTCTTTTTTTTTCTTTTTCTTTTAACCCGAAGCTTTATAATAACAAATACAGAACACATTTTAACGATTTTTTTAAAGTGTATCTCAAGTGAGTCTTGAAGGCCTTGCCTCTCTTGTTTTCAGTGTTGACGGAGGAAGGTGGCAGAATGGTTAAGACGCTCAGCTGCCAATACAGAGAGTCCGTGAGGGTGTGGGTTCGAATCCCGCTCTCGCCCTTTCTCCTAAGTTTGACTGGAAAATCAAACTGAGCGTCTAGTCTTTCGGATGAGACGATAAACCGAGGTCCCATGTGCAGCACGCACTTGGCGCACTGAAAAAGAACCCATGGCAACGAGAGTGTTGTCCTCTGGCGAAATTACGTAAAATGAAATCCACTTTCATAGGTACACAAATATGTAAGCATGCACTCAAGGCCTGACTAAGCGCGTTGGGTTATGCTGCTGGTCAGGCATCTGCTCAACAGATGTGGTGTAGCGTGTATGGATTTGTCCGAACGCAGTGACGCCTCCTTGAGAAAGTGAAACTGAAACTCAGTGTTGTGATTAAACTAGAGGGTGTCGAGGGGTGGGGGGGATTGACCAGCACTTAAATGACCCCGAGAGTCAATTGTATTGTTTTGTATTGTATTGTTTTGTATTGTATTGCATTGTATTCTATTGCATTACTCCTTTTGTCACGACATATTTCTCCGCGTGAAATTCAGGCTGCTCTCCCCGGGTAGAGCGCATCGCTACACTGAGAGTGCAGCCCTTTTTGTTCGTCTTTTTTCTGTCTGCTGTTTTGTTTTCCTATCGAAGTGGATTTTTCTACAGAATTTTGCCAGGGACAACCCTTTTGTTGCCGTGGGTTCTTTTACGTGCGCTGATTGCATGCTGCACGCGGGACCTCGGTTTATCGTCTTATCCGAATGACTAGCGTCCAGATCACCACTTAAGGTGCGCTCAGATTCTCTTGCTTCCCAGGCGGACGCATTACCGCTAGACTATATTTGAGGCTGGCCTAAAATGACCCCGGGGTTAATAAAACGTGGTGTCAGTTTGAGGCGGTGACAGCGGTGACACCGGTAGCGTGGTTCATGGTGTGGCTGAGATTTGTGGCCCGAGAGGTGAAAGTCTTCCGTGCTTTGCTTTTGGGGAGGAGAGGTGTGTGAGGGAGAGATCGGGATATGGGTGTTATGGTTACGTGTGTGTGTGTGTGTGTGTGTGTGTGTGTGTGGAAGGGGGCTCGGAGGAGAGAGGGGGGGAGTGAGAGTATGTGTGAGGAGTGTGTGTGTGTGTGCGTGAGCGCGCGCGCACAATTTTATCATGTTACATGCTGACCATGTTCATATTGTTTTATCCAACACGTAGACCATGTGCACGCACATTAGGTCATCTAACGTGTTGACCATTTGCAGACACTGCTGTCCTTACTTTGACCATTTGGACATCATTTTATTCTTCATGTTGACCATTGGCATATTGCCCTCCATGTTGACCATTGGACCATTGGCATATTGCCCTCCATGTTGACTATTGGCATATTGCCCTCCATGTTGACTATTGGCATATTGCCCTCCATGTTGACCATTGGCATATTGATCATTGGCATATTGCCCTCCATGTTGATCATTTGGATATCATCCTGCATGTTGATCATTTACATGTCGTGTTTTTCTTCATTTTTTTATCATTTGTATATCATTATTATCATTTTTCATGTTGACTATTTGTGTTTTATAATTTATGTCAATTATTTGTATATGTTACATTATCCTTCATGTTGACAATTTGTATGCTTCTTGAAACTACTTGTTGACCATTTGCATGTTACATTATCATGCTTGTTGACCATTTGCATGTTACATTATCATGCTTGTTGGTCGTTTGCATGTTACATTATCATGCTTGTTGACCATTATTGTTTGTATGTTACATTATTCTGCTTGTCAACCATTTGTATATTAATTTATCTTGCTTATTGACCATGTGTATCTTACATTATCCTTCTTGTTGACCATGTGTATCTTACATTATCCTTCTTGTTGACCATTAAATTTTGCATATCATATTATTCTACATGTAGTCGCTGTACATACGGTATTCATCTTCGTCTGACCCATTGGGTGCAACTGACTCACACCTGTTTTCACGAGTAGGTTGTGGTGAGAATTACTGGGTTTTTTTAACCATGCCATTTATGTGTCTGGGGTTTGCAGGCGGTATCATCCAATATAACCACATGGAATGATGTTACTATACATGTTAACCATAGGTAGACAGTATGAATCTGGTTACCATTTGTCTGTCTGTTTACCATTTGCTGATGATATGTTATCGCATTTGACCATATGTGGGTGCTGGTCTTTCGGATGAGACGAAAAAGCGAGGACCTGTGTGCAGCATGCACCTAGCCCACGGGAAAGAACCAACGGGAACAAGAGAGGTGTTCCTGGCAACATTCTGCAGAAAAAAAAACATGCAGACAGAAAAGAAATGGGTGGCACAGGCTTGTGACAACAGGCCGAATATCACACAGCCAAATCTGTTGTGACTGGTGTATGATACAATGCAATGCAATGCAATACAGCACAACAGAACACAGTACAACACAAAACAAAGACAGAGACAGCAAGGTACGGCACAGCACGTCACAACGCAACACATTACACCACCACACAAACACCACACCACACCACACCACACCACACAACACACTCTACACCACACAAACACCACACCACACAACACAACACACTCTACTCCACAAAAACACCACACCACACCACACCACACAACACACTCTACACCACACAAAAACCACATAAACACCACACCACACCACACCATCCCACTCCACACAAACACCATACAACACACTCTACACCACACAAGCACCACACCACACCACACAAACACCACACAACACACTCTGCACCACACCACACCACACCACAGAAACACCACACCACACCACACAACACAAACACCACACCACACCACACAAACACCACACATTACCACACAAACACCACACTACACCACACAAACACCACACAACACACTCTGCACCACACCACACCACACAAACACCACACAACACACTCTGCACCACACCACACCACACCACACCACAGAAACACCACACCACACCACACAACACAAACACCACACCACACCACACAAACACCACACATTACCACACAAACACCACACAAACACCACGCCACACCACACAAACACCACACTACACCACACAAACACCACGCCACACCACACAAACACCACACAATACAACACAAACACCACACTACACCACACAAACACCACGCCACACCACACAAACACCACACAATACCACACAAACACCACACTACACCACACAAACACCACGCCACACCACACAAACACCACACAATACAACACAAACACCACACTACACCACACAAACACCACGCCACACCACACAAACACCACACAATACAACACAAACACCACACTACACCACACAAACACCACGCCACACCACACAAACACCACGCCACACCACACAAACACACAAACACCACGCCACACCACACAAACACCACACTACACCACACAAACACCACGCCACACCACACAAACACCACACCACACAAACATTACATATCACAAACACAACATAATACAACACCACACAAACACACCACACCACACAAACACAACTCATCACACCACACAAACACAACACAAACACATCTCATCACACCACACAAACACAACACAACACAAACACAGTTCATCACACCACACAAACACAACATAACACAAATACAACTCATCACACCACACAAACACAACATAACACAAATACAACTCATCACACCACACAAACACAACATAACACAAATACAACTCATCACACCACACAAACACAACACAAACACAGCTCATCACTCCACACAAACACAACACAACACAAATACAACTCATCACACCACACAAACACAACATAACACAAATACAACTCATCACACCACACAAACACAACTCATCACACCACACAAACACAACACAAACACATCTCATCACACCACACAAACACAACACAACACAAATAAAACTCATCACACCACACAAACACAACATAACACAAATACAACTCATCACACCACACAAACACAACATAACACAAATACAACTCATCACACCACACAAACACAACTCATCACACCACACAAACACAACACAAACACAGCTCATCACTCCACACAAACACAACACAACACAAATACAACTCATCACACCACACAAACACAACATAACACAAATACAACTCATCACACCACACAAACACAACTCATCACACCACACAAACACAACACAAACACAGCTCATCACTCCACACAAACACAACTCATCACACCACACAAACACAACACAAACACAACTCATCACACCACACAAACACAACACAAACACAGCTCATCACTCCACACAAACACAACACAAACACAGCTCATCACACCACACAAACACAACACAAACACAGCTCATCACACCACACAAACACAACTCATCACACCACACAAACGCAACACAACACAAACACAGCTCATCACACCACACAAACACAACACAACACAACTCATCACACCACACAAACGCAACACAACACAAACACAGTTCATCACACCACACAAACACAACACAACACAACTCATCACACCACACAAACGCAACACAACACAAACACAGCTCATCACACCACACAAACACAACACAACACAACTCATCACACCACACAAACGCAACACAACACAAACACAGCTCATCACACCACACAAACACAACACAAACACAGCTCATCACACCACAACTCATCACACCACACAAACACAACACCACACAACACAGCACAGTAACTGACAATCATCAGGCACGCTGTACCCCCTATCACAGTGCTGCACGTGAGCCGTGTTGCAGGGGGCCCTGTCCTATCTGCTGATGCCTCTCGTCTTCGTCATGGGAGTCCCCTGGTCTGAGTGCCGGGCGGTGGGGGAGGTGGTGGCCCTCAAGACGGTTCTCAACGAGTTCGTCGGCTACCAGCGCCTGGGGTATTACATAGCAAAGCAAGACATTTCTGTACGTCTGTGTGTTGTTGTTGTTAATCGATGTCACGTCTTTTCAGGACGGGGGAAAAGCAGGAAAAAAGAGGGACGTGGGTGGAATCTTGAAGGGGTATAATGAACTGGATACGATGAAAGTGGCTTGAGTATATATATAGTGGAGTGATGGCCTAGAGGAAACGCGCCCGCCTACGAAGCGAGAGAATCTAAGCGCGCTGGTTCGAATCACGGCTCAGCCGCCGATATTTTCTCCCCCTCCACTAGACCTTGAGTGGTGGTCTGGACGCTAATCATTCGGATGAAACGATAAACCTAGGTCCCGTGTGCAGCATGTACTTAGCACACGTAAAAGAACCCACGGCAACAAAAGGGTTGTTCCTGGCAAAATTCTGTAGAAAAATCCACTTCGACAGGAAAAACTAATCAAACTGCTCGCAGGAAAAAATACAAAAAATGGGTGGCGCTGTAGTGTAGCGAGAGCAGCCCGAATTTCACACAGAAATCTGTTGTGATAAAAAGAAATACAAATACAAATATACATACATACATACATACATACATACATACATATATATATATATATATATATATATATATATATATATATATATATATATATATATATATTGTGTGAATCAATAAGTGATTGGACAAATAAATCAATAGATGAACCGATCTGAAAGGAGAAAAGGGAAAAGAAAAGGAAGGATGAAAGAGAGACAAATAAAGACATAAAGTAGGAACCCAAGAGAAATAGTTTATTATATTACGTTGGTTGTTGTCGCCTAAAGAAATAGTTTCTTATATTATGTTGGTGGTTGTTGCCAAAAGAAATAGTTTCTTATAGTATGTTGGTGGTTGTTGCCAAAAGAAATAGTATCTTATATTATGTTGGTGGTTGTTGCCAAAAGAAATAGTTTCTTATATTATGTTGGTGGTGGTTGTTGTTTCAAAGCGCGTTGGGTTGTGCTGCTGGTCAGGCATCTGTTGAGCAGACATGGTGCAGCCTAACTGGATTTGTCCGAACGCAGTGACGCCTCCTTGAACTAGAACTGTTGTTTTTGTTATGTTTTAATTCATTGACAACAGACTTTGACTTTTGCTAACACCCTGTTGTTTTTGTTATGTTCTAATTCAATGACAACAGACTGACTGTTGCTAACGCCCTGTTTTTGTTGTGTTTTAATTCATTGACAACAAACTGTGACTGTTGCTAAAGCCCTACCAATGGTACAGTGGCTGTCTGTTGCCTCGCGGTCCCCAGCCCAGGTCCCGGACTATCGCCACGTACGCACTGTGTGGATTCTCCAACCCCACCACTGTGGGGGTAACTGTCGGTGGCCTGGGAGATTTGGTCCCCCACAGAAAACACCACCTGGCGCGTCTCGTCCTGTCAGCCTGGATTTCCGGTTCTGTTACGTGTTTCCTTACCGCTTGTTTTGCCGGTAATTAATTTCTGGTGTGGCTGTATTGTCTCTTGCTGTCGTTTATTCTCTCTCTCTCTCTCTCTCTCTCTCTCTCTCTCTCTGCTTAGTCCCTATATGTTTTCATTTTTTATAAACGAATTAGCAGTGGAGCTGTCACAGAAAGATAAACACGGCATTCAAATGATCCCAAGAGCAATAGAAATATAACTATCTTTATTTGCAGATGATGTTATTCTTTTATCAGATGCAGTCACTGGATTACAAAATCAACTAAATGTATTAAAACAGGAAGTGGTCGAGTATACCTGTCAGCTGATTTAGATAAAAACAAATGTGATTGTATTTCGAATGGGGAGGGGGGCATCTTTCTGCCCACGAAAAATGGTTTTATGGAAATGCAGATGTAAAGGTAACGAACTCTTACAAATACTTAGGACTTTTTTTTCTTTTCTTTTTTTATTACAAAGAAACTAAGTTTCAAGCATGCTTGGGAGGAATCATATAGAAGGGTGTCATAGAAATAATCAGATCGCTTAGAAAGTTAAATTGCATTGATCTTTGTATATTTTGGCAATTATGTATACCCAGATAGAGCCTATGTTGACTTCCGGGGCAGATGTATGGGGTCTGGGGTCCAGTTTGCAGATATCTTCTACATTTAAGAACATTTGTAAAGTGCATTGAATATTGGATCAGGCTAACTCGTTTACTAAGGCTCTGTAGACAAGCGTATGAGATGATATCACTACAAGAGGAAGCAGGGAAACAAAACTGGGCATACTTTGTGAAGAAGGTATTAACAGAAAACGGATCTGGAATTGTGTGGTTGTGCCAGGGCGTATGATATGAAAATGGGTTTATTTCTGAACTTAGAAATAGACTGATTGCATCATACAAACTAAACTGGCATTCACAAATGGAATGCAAAAGAAAGATGTAGTTGGTTCATTTCATTCAAAAGTATTTTCCAAACAGAAAAAAAATTATAATAATATCAAACAAGTGGCAAAGAACAAACCTAGCCAGATTCAGACTGAGAACACTTGGCTTTAATGCCAATAAAAGATGGTTTGAAACTGACACCCCCTGTCCAATCTGTAACTTATTTCTTGATGATGAAAACCATTTTGTGTTTGTGTGTAAATCTTATGAGTTTATTCGTAAAAAATGTATTCTTTTTGAGAAAGAGTTGGTAGAAAGAGAAGATATGGTAATGTTGCATAGGTCAAATGATGAAGATATAATAAAAATCATTGGCAAAATATATTTCTGAAGCATGGGAATTTCGAAAGAAAAGGATAAACAGTAGTTTAGATGCCCAAACATGAAAAAAGTACAAAATTACTGTGTGACTGTCAAAAAAAATGTTTAGAATGTCATTTGTTGATAATTTGATACATATGCATGAATGTGTGTATGTGTATGTAAGAAATTTCATTCATTTTGGATGGTCGAGCTGACATGTTATCAGCTGTTTCATGCTGGTCTAATTTTCTGTATTTGCTATAATTGCGCATGACTTTGCTGAGAATATTAATTCACATTTTGTTTGTTTGTTTGCTTGTTTGTTTGATCTTATACCTCTGGAAAATGTATTTGTATCCCCCTGCACATGGACTGTACAGTCAGTGACAGTAAAATATCAAAGCGTCAAACGTCAAGCATCAAGCGTCAAGCGTCTCTTTCTCTTTCTGTGTTTGTATGAAGGTGTGTCTGTTTTGTGAGGATATGCTATCGTTATTTTGCGGTCAAAACTGTTTGTCTGTGGTATTCCAACTCTATATGATTTCATATTTTACTTCCTTAAAAACAACAACTGGTAAATCTTTTTTTCTTCTTCTGGCATGTATTGTGTTTTCCTGAGATAGTGTCGTGATTACTGAGGTAAACCTTGTTGACTGTGACATTCATGTTGTCCGCTCGGCTGTCATTCTCCTCCACCAGTTTCCTTTCCGGTTGTCTTCTCCGTCATTCTTGTATTCTTTTCCATTCGCCTGTTTTGTTATGAATGTTTTATCTATGGTGATAAACATCACTTAAAATACCCAGTTAAAATAGTTCAAGACGCTTAAGTTCTTTTTGTTTTCACAGCATTTTTTTCTCCCCACCAGTACTTCTGTATGAAGGCGAGGAAGTGACACCAGTCCAGCTGAACGGCACAAACATTGTTACAGGGATGGAGTGATCAACGTATCGCCACCAGCACTGCACAGCATGGCATTGTCACTGGAGCATGACATTAAAGATCGAAAAGAAATGTGTTTGGTGCGTAGCGTTATGGATGTTTATGTATGTATGGATGGATGGTTGTATGTATGGTTGTATGTATGGTTGTAAGCATGTATGGATGTATTTATGGTTGTATGGTTGTAGGTCTATGTATGTAAACTGGTGTGAGGATGGTGACTGAATGGAAACAAGTGTGATGGGTGACATGGGTCAGTCCTGTGGTTGGCGATGTGGTCAGCTGGTGGGCCAGGCAGGTTGTGTCCACACCTGTTCGGAGTGCTTGTGTGGCAATGTCTGTCCACCTTTGAGTTCGTTTGGCTTTTTGATGAACTGCAGAATTTTTCTGGGTTTTTTAACATCCTTTTAAACAGAGCTTTGCATTGCACAATGTTTCTGAATGGCGGAAAAAAATATACCTACCCTCTTACA
Organism: Babylonia areolata; assembly: GCF_041734735.1. Taxonomy (NCBI): domain Eukaryota; kingdom Metazoa; phylum Mollusca; class Gastropoda; order Neogastropoda; family Buccinidae; genus Babylonia; species Babylonia areolata. Next base: position 24,493,084 of record NC_134904.1, on the reverse strand, counting down.
TTTGGCATCATCAACACGATTATTAATTTTTATCATCCGTGAACTGGCAGCTTGGTTGGTAAATCAGCTCTGAAAAATTGCCAGTTACTCGACAGGCATGTTCATTTCCGGTCAGTGTACCTGGCATTTTTTCTTCGTTGACGAAGTTTGATTCGAGCGGTGGGGAAAATGAGGATCTGACATGTATTACTAAGGTGTGGGCACTGTACACAGCTTGGCATTGAGGTGATAAATGGAATCCTGTCGATTCTCCTTCAGCAGCTGTGCACTGAACCCTTCCGCAGAGAATGGAAATGCATTCAGAATCGTATCGTATATGTTGGAATAATTTTATTTTCGCAAATGATAGAAGTTTCATTGATAATAGCTACATAAAGGCACACACAGACATACGCACGTACGCATGCATTCACACACACACACACACACACACACACAACCTGTCCCATCGATTTGTTTTATTTGGACTCAGACACCAATTCTATACAAGGCCTTGTTTATCTTGTACTTCTGTCTCTGTGACTTGCTTGCTTGCGTGTGCTCACAGGCGGTTTGTGGGGGGGGGGGGGGGGGGAGGGGGGGAGAGGTATATCTCTGTGTGTGTGTGTGTGTGTACGTGCGTGTGTGCGTGCACGCCAGCCCATGCAGGAGTGTGGAAAATGCAAAAATGAACTCACTGAACTTTTGAGCGGAAAGGACGGGGATGGGAGGGGGTGAGGAGGGTGGTGGGGGGGATAACCCTTCAGGGTCCAAAATGAAGAACATTAATTTTCCCAGGAGCCAGAGTTCCTTCATCTGGCCGTTCTTTTGTCATTTCTTCACTTCTGGATTTGCTTATCGTCACCACACGGTACAGAGGGAGGGGGTGGGGTGTGAGTGCCACAGGGGAGCAAAGCAGGGGGGCGAGAGAGAGAGAGAAGGGCGCGGGGGGAGGGGGGGGGGGTCAGAGAAATAGGCAGGAAGGGAAAGAGAGGCAGTTGGGATAGTAAGTGATAAGAAAGACAGAATGGGGGGGGGGGGGGAAGGAGAGGGAGTGGAGGGAGGGAGGGAGAATAAAAGAGAGGGGGACGGAGACAGGGAGCGAAGAGAGAACGGGAATTAGATTGAGTGAGAAAATAGTGGGACAGGAAGAGAATGGGCAGAGAGAGGAAGATGGGGGGAGAGGAAGAAAGTGGGAGGGGCAGACAGAGTGAGAGAAAGAGACGGGGGGGGGGGGGGGGGGAGGGGGGGAAGAGGGAGAGGGAGACAGAGTGAGAGAGAGAGCGGGGGGAGAGAGAGAGGGAGGGGGAGACAGAGCGTGAGGAAGAGGGGGAGAAAGAGGGGGGGAGACAGAGTGATAGAGAGAATGGGAAGAGAGAGGGGGGAGACAGAGAGAGAGAGGGGGGAGAGGTAGGGGGAGACAGAGCGTGAGAGAGGGGGAGAGGTAGGGGGAGACACAGAGAGAGGGGGGAGATGTAGGGGGAACGAACGAACGAACGAATCTTTTTAATGAGGGAAGTGGAATAAGCATGCATATGCTTTTTTAATCCAGCCCTCAGGGCAAAAAGAAATGAAATTAAAATGTTCACAAGGTAACAAAAGGTTATAGAAAAATATACATGAAATTCAAATACACTCAATTGCACAGTAGCATTTACAAGTACATAATCACGACACCTGCATTAATGACAATAATGTATATGAATATGGTAATGAGAGAGATAGAGTGAGTAAGTGAGAGAGGGAGATAGAGGATGAATGAATGAATGAAAGAAGGAAGGAATAAATGAATGATGATGATAAGTAGGGGGAGACAGAGAGAGAGGGGGGGGGGGATAAGTAGGGGGAGACAGAGAGAAAGGGGGGGGGGTAAGTAGGGGGAGACAGAGAGAGAGGGGGGAAGAGGTAGGGGGAGACAGAGCGTGAGAGAGGGGGGGTAGGTAGGGGGAGACAGAGAGAGGGTGGAGAGGTAGGAGGAGACAGAGCGTGAGAGAGTGGGGAGAGGCAGGGGGAGACAGAGAGAGGGTGGAGAGGTAGGAGGAGACAGAGCGTGAGAGAGGGGGGGGTAGGTAGGGGGAGACAGAGCGTGAGAGAGGGGGGGTAGGTAGGGGGAGACAGAGAGAGGGTGGAGAGGTAGGAGGAGACAGAGCGTGAGAGAGTGGGGAGAGGTAGGGGGAGACAGAGAGAGGGTGGAGAGGTAGGAGGAGACAGAGCGTGAGAGAGGGGGGGGTAGGTAGGGGGAGACAGAGCGTGAGAGAGGGGGGGTAGGTAGGGGGAGACAGAGCGTGAGAGAGGGGGGGAGAGGTAGGGGGAGACAGAGAGAGGGTGGAGAGGTAGGAGGAGACAGAGCGTGAGAGAGGGGGGAGAGGTAGGGGGAGACAGAGAGAGGGTGGAGAGGTAGGGGGAGACAGAGAGAGGGTGGAGAGGTAGGGGGAGACAGAGAGGGGGGGGGAGAGGTAGGGGGAGACAGAGAGAGGGTGGAGAGATAGGGGGAGACAGAGAGAGGGTGGAGAGGTAGGGGGAGACAGAGAGAGGGGGGGAGAGGTAGGGGGAGACAGAGAGAGGGTGGAGAGGTAGGGGGAGACAGAGAGGGGGGGGAGAGGTAGGGGGAGACAGAGGGGGAGAGGTAGGGGGAGACAGAGAGAGGAGGGGAGAGGTAGGGGGAGACAGAGAGAGGGGGGAGAGGTAGGGGGAGACAGAGAGAGGGTGGAGAGGTAGGGGGAGACAGAGAGAGAGGGGGGGAGGTAGGGGGAGACAGAGCGTGAGAGAGAGGGGAGAGGTAGGGGGAGACAGAGAGAGGGTGGAGAGGTAGGGGGAGACAGAGAGAGGGTGGAGAGGTAGGGGGAGACAGAGAGAGAGGGGGGGGAGGTAGGGGGAGACAGAGAGAGAGGGGGGAGAGGTAGGGGGAGACAGAGCGTGAGAGAGGGGGGAGAGGTAGGGGGAGACAGAGAGAAGGTGGAGAGGTAGGGGGAGACAGAGAGAGGGGGGAGAGGTAGGGGGAGACAGAGAGAAGGTGGAGAGGTAGGGGGAGACAGAGAGAGGGGGGAGAGGTAGGGGGAGACAGAGAGAGAGGGGGGAGAGGTAGGGGGAGACAGAGCGTGAGAGAGGGGGGAGAGGTAGGGGGAGAAAGAGAGAAGGTGGAGAGGTAGGGGGAGACAGAGAGAAGGTGGAGAGGTAGGGGGAGACAGAGAGAGGGGGGAGAGGTAGGGGGAGACAGAGAGAGAGGGGGGGGAGGTAGGGGGAGACAGAGAGAGAGGGGGGAGAGGTAGGGGGAGACAGAGAGAAGGTGGAGAGGTAGGGGGAGACAGAGAGAGGGGGGAGAGGTAGGGGGAGACAGAGAGAGAGGGGGGGAGAGGTAGGTGGAGACACAGAGAGAGGGGGGAGAGGTAGGGGGAGACAGAGAGAGAGGGGGGGAGAGGTAGGGGGAGACAGAGAGAGAGGGGGGGAGAGGTAGGGGGAGACACAGAGAGAGGGGGGGAGAGGTAGGTGGAGACACAGAGAGAGGGTGGGAGAGGTAGGGGGAGACAGAGAGAGAGGGGGGGAGAGGTAGGGGGAGACACAGAGAGAGGGGGGAGAGGTAGGTGGAGACACAGAGAGAGGGGGGAGAGGTAGGGGGAGACACAGAGAGAGGGGGGGGGAGGTAGGTGGAGACACAGAGAGAGGGGGGGAGAGGTAGGGGGAGACAGAAAGAGAGGGGGGGAGAGGTAGGGGGAGACACAGAGAGAGGGCGGGGAGGTAGGTGGAGACACAGAGAGAGGGGGGGAGAGGTAGGGGGAGACAGAGAGAGAGGGGGGAGAGGTAGGGGGAGACACAGAGAGAGGGGGGGAGAGGTAGGTGGAGACACAGAGAGAGGGGGGGAGAGGTAGGGGGAGACAGAGAGAGAGGGGGGAGAGGAGGGGGAGAGAGAGAGGGGGAGCAGAAGTGAGAGAGGGGGGAGAGAGAGTGTGGAGAAGAGAGAGAAGGGGAGAAGGGTGAGATACAGAGAGAGAGATAACACAGAAAGACAGAGAGAGATCAGACACGAGAGCGGGGGGGTTAATAGGTTCAGTGGAACAGTCAACACAGAAGGGGGGGGGGAGAGGTAGGGGGAGACAGAGAGAGAGGGGGGGAGAGGTAGGGGGAGACACAGAGAGAGGGGGGGGAGAGGTGGGGGAGACACAGAGAGAGGGGGGAGAGGTAGGGGGAGACACAGAGAGACGGGGGGAGAGGTAGGGGGAGACAGAGAGAGGGGGGAGAGGTAGGGGGAGACAGAGAGAGAGGGGGGGAGAGGTAGGTGGAGACAGAGAGAGAGAGAGGGGGAGAGAGAGGCAGGGGGAGTCAGAGAGGGGGGGAGAGAGAGGTAGGGGGAGACAGAGCGAGAGGGGGAGAGAGAGAGGGGGGAGAGAGATGGAGGGGGAGACAGCAAGTGAGAGAGGAGGGGAAGAGAGAGTGTCGAGAGAGAGAGAGAGAAAGGGGAGACAGGGATAGAAGATACAGACAGAGACAAAGAGATAACACAGAAACAGCAACAGAGACACAGAGATTCATAGACAAACACGAAACAGAAAAGCCGTGAGGGTATGTCTTTCTTTCGTTCTTTTATATATTGCGTTCATGATTGTGTCACACTCACTGTCATTACACAATACCAGTGTTACGCGTAGGTCCACAAAAAAATGGAGAGAAAGATTGTGTTGTTGTTTTTTTTCTACACTCTTCATATAGAACTTACTTCACAATACCACACACGAACGCCCACAGTAATACGTGCACACTCACTTGAACAGTACATGAGGGAGAAGGGACAAAGAAGGACAGAAACAGAATTTCTGTGAGACAGAAATAGATTGTTGAAACACACACACACACACACACACACACACACACACACACTCTCTCTCTCTCTCTCTCTCTCTCACCAGAATGAAAATCTTATCTCAGGGGTCCCATTTGTCACGAGACAAAAGCTGACCAGTCGATCAGCTCGGTGTGTGTGCCTTTGCTGGGTGACACTTTTCGTTGTTAACAATCAGTGTGTGCCTTTGCTGGGTGACACTTTTCGTTGTTAACAATCTGCTGACATCAATCAGTCGGGCCAGTTGTCTCGCTGTGGGGGCCAATGCACTTGCTCACTCCAAGGTCTACCGTTCTCACAGTTAGGAGTCCTAATGGGGACATGGATTGGGGGAGGGGGTGGGGGGCGGAAACTGGGTGCTTCTGTTGTTCAGTTTGAGTCAGATAAGCAGAGACCGCGCATGCATCCCCCCCCCCCCCCCCCCCCCCCCCCCCCCCCCCCCCCCCCCCCCCCCCCCCCCACACACACACACACAAGCCGTACTTGTTAAACTCACACCTGTCCTTCGTGAATGCCAAAGTCAGTAACCAGTGTTAGAGCACCAGAGGTGCCGCTATACAGCTTTGGCACAACGAGAAAGAGAGAGAGAGAGAGAAACAGAGACAGAGACAGAGACAGACAGACAGACAGAGGCAGAGACAGAGAGAATGAAGAGGAGGAGAGCAGAGGGCGTGCAGAGGAAATAACTGAGTTGCGGAGCGAGAGGAGGGTTAAAAAGAAAGTGGGGGGTGATGATGAGGGAGGTTGGGGCTGTTGGGGGTTGGAGCATGGCAGAGGGAAAGAGAGAGAGGTGTGCGTATCGGGTATTGTCCTTATCTTGCTGCCAGGCTGACACGGCCTTACTGAGTTCTGAACGGAAACTGAAGATTTCCGACTGACAATACTGGGCACACTTTCTTGTGTGTCAATCTGGGATTTAAAACACAGACGTTTATGTTGTCCCAGCTGGGACTTGTCATGAAGCAGGACAATAATAAACACTTCATTAGACCTTGATGCTCCAGCGTCACTCGGGACGCATGAGGCAGCGCCCCCTTCACAAAGTGCTAACCAGCCCCTTACTGATCGCCACATGGTCCGAATAACCACTGGTCCTCCCATCCCGAGGGCCAGCACAACGTGACGTGGCTGAAGCACAGCTGTTTGACAAGAACCAGATGAAAGAAAGGAATTCATTCACATACACCCAATTTAGTCCGTCAGTAACCGCCAGTTCCGTTCAGAGATTCTATATACAGTCACATTTAGGACCGCATAACGCCCCCCCCCCCCCCCTCTCTCTCTCTCTCTCTGCTTCCCCCTCCTTATCTCCTCCCACCCCACTCATATCTCCCAGTTCCCTCCCCAGATTGACAGCCACATAAGGGCATACCCAGTTAGGACACAAGCCGTTTCCACATCCACTCACAAATCGGTGACGTTTCTCGCGTGGACCCACTGGAAGCACACGTGGGAAGCTCGTGACGAAAGGTCAATAGTTTTCGCAATTCTATGTGAATAAGCTCCCTTAAGATGTTGGGTCGCCTTTCGGCTTGCCCATTCGGGGACAGTCAGTGGCGAGGAGAGACAGTGTGTAAGAGTTTGAGGGGTGAGGGGGATTCCCCTGTCAATGCCACTCGTGATTTTGTGGGCTGCAGAAACTGAAGAGTCAACACAGTAAGCGTTCACTGCTTCACTTTCATCCATTTCTTTACCAGAAATATGCGTCTTCAAAGTGTTTTCATGTTTTCCTTTTCGTTGTAATTACCCGTTTGTTTGTTTCTTTCTTCTCACTTTCTCTCTTGCATCTGGTGGCTGTCTGTCCACCTGTTGTTTCTCTGTGCATCATTTTTCTTTCTTTTTATTTCTCGCATTCCTTCATTGTTTGTTTAGTTTTATTTGTTTGTTTGTTTGTATCCTTGTGTTACATGGTGAGTTTTCTTTTGGGGTGGAGGTATTTACTTATATGAAAGCTGATGTAGACGGTTATTTTGTCGACTTCTTTATAGCTGTTTTCGAGATGGTCATTTATCTTTTTATGTATCTGTTTATTTTTGTATCCATATATCAGCTACTTATTCATGTATGTATGTATGTATGTATGTACATTATATCTGTTGATTCGTTTATCTTATCTATTTATTTTATTTTATTTCTTCCTTTCAGTTGTATGCTATAGTTAAACGTCTCGCCTTCTTACAGCCGTGCGTTTGTGAGTATTCTTATTATATACATTCTTTAACTTCATAACCATATCTGTCAAACGCTTTAAAATCGATTTAATAATCATTGTTTTCATAATCGTCACAAACTAAAAATGACACAGTTTGTCAATGGAAAACATAAAGAAACATAAATGCTGCATTTATTTCTTAAACATTCACAGACAGTACTCGTGCACGCAGATGCCCGCGCGGACACATATTTTACATAATCGCACGCGCTAATGGGTGCGCGAATGTTCCAACGTTACCATTATCTTTATATTGACCAAGAAAAGTCCAGTGTCTTAATAACACTGATTTAACACTTTAAATTGTTTCAGATTACATTTCTCCTCCCTCTCTCTCTCTCTCTCTCTTTGTCTCTCTCTGTCTGTTTCTCTCTCTCTCTCTCTGTCTCTCTCTCTGTCTCTCTCTCTCTCTCTCTCTCTCTCTCTCTCTCTATATATATATATATATATATATATATATATAGTTGGAGGGTGTGGGGGGCGCAGTTTTTTGTTTTTTTTTATCACAAATAGAAACAGACGATCCGAATAACATATTCTCAGGTATTGCGTTCAAATGTAATGCACAGAACTGGAACAATTTGGAAGAAAGAAATTACATTGTTGGTGTCGTCAATGTTGTTGTTGTTTCCACTTCAAGTCCTTGTCCTGAGTAGCGTCTACATAACAAAACAATAGATAGTAAAGGCATAGGCATGCTGGGGATAACACACACCAAAATAAAACAGACAGACAGACAGGCACGTAAGTGGACAAACTACCGTTAGAATGGGATTCGAATGGTTTAACACACTAAGCAATATAACCATGTCATGGAAGTGAGAACTTACAACTTGACATACGGCAAACACAATCAGTAAGCTTTGATGAACAATACATTCAATATAAGTTTACATAAAGACAAAAACATAGTAGTATGATTTATGGGCTTGTATATTCACTACCATACGCACACAAAGAATTGCACGTGAGTTTCATTCGCACATACACCAGTGATAGCGTGAAGGCTGTTACACAATTAATTTAACAGTGAAACCATTACCCCATATTCAATTGTTTTAAGAGTTTTATTTTTTGTGATTTGTTTCGTAAACTGATAAATAAATTTGGTAAACCCAAATGTCTCTTTTTAAAACCATCATACCAAGCAAGCATTATACAGTGTTAGTCACTGGCCACCACGCGTCGTGAAAAATACTGGTGGTATGGAGAACATTGATGGGTATTTCCTTTGCAGCACTGTTGTCTTTTACAATGTCAAGCAAAGTTGTGGTGACCGGCCCGACATGTCCAGTGACAGGTGACCAGTGATCAGTACTTCAGTCCTCTGAATGGTATTAACTGATTATTGGGATAGATTCTCATCAAAACTTACTTCATTCATACATGTGCGCAGGCTCACTCGCACGTAAGCTTACTTGCATCCTGGTCATAAAAAACACATCATGATTGAAAAGCGCTCTCTCTCTCTCTCTCTCTCTCTCTCTCTCTCTCTCTATATATATATATATATATATATATATATATATATATATATATATATATATATTTGTGTGTGTGTGTGTGTGTTCGTCTTCAGTTTAACGTCTTTCCATTTGAAGTGATATGAGACGAAAAAAAGAAAGAAAAAAAAAGAAAAAAAGAAAAAGAAAACAAAACAAAACAAAAAAACATGGGGGTAGGGGTTGTGGGAGGGGGTGGGGGTAAAAGTGTGTGTATGTGTGGAGGGTGAATAGGGAGAGACAACGCTAGGGAAAATGGAAACGTTATAAACGCCAACATCAAACAACTATAACAAATGTCCTATTGGACTACGCAGCAAACCTTCTGCAACAGCAAATAACATATTGGAATTGTTAATAACACATTCAAAAGAACTTGTGGTGAAGTCTGGTAAAAAAACATTTTAGATTCTGACATTCGAATATTATATGGTTGCTAGATATATGTTCTCCTCATATGCATCTAACATCTTTGCTGAACTTAGTTATAAAAGCGTCCAGTTTTATCCTGTTTGATAATGTATGGATCCGCCTTAATCTTATTGAATTACTGTAAGTATTTGACTGATTGATAGTTCCCGGTTGATGAACATTAATTACACTACGGTTTAAAGTTTTGCCGTTTTCCTGGTATAATTCTCTGACTTTGTTCCACGATGTTTGTGTGTGTGTGTGTGTGTGTGTGTGTGTGTGTGTGTGTGTGTGTGTGTGTGTGTGTGTGTGTGAATCAGAATCAGAATCAGAATCATATTTATTTGTCATGAAAACCGTGTGAATGGTTTATAGACACAACTAACCCCCACCCCCACCCACCCCCACCCCAAAAAACAAACAAACAAACAAAAGCAAAACACACACACACACACACACACACACACACACACACACACACACACACACACACACAAACACACAACACAACTAAACTAAATGTAAGGTGTTCTAATCAAAACGTGACGTGTTCTTTGAAACATTCATATACAAATGTTGCAAGTCAGGTTGTACTGGGTCGTAATTACACCACTGACTCACTGTATCAGTATCATCACATTTTGTTAATTCAGACTTTATATCTGTTAAGAAAACTTTTCGTAAGTATTCATATTTAATACATTTGTCTAAAAAATGATATTCATCTTCTAATACACCACATGTTTTGCATTTTCTTGCATGTTTTTTCTGTACCTGTGTATCTGCCTCTTTCTATTTGGAGATCATGTGCGCTTATGCGAAGTCTGTACATGGCGGTTCTGTATAAACATTATTGTAGAATATTAACTCAGGTTCATTTTCGTTTTTCTGCTTTCTCCAGAAATTTACGTACCGACACTCAAGTTTCTTTAAGAGTGCAGACATTAATCTGTTGACATTAAGTGTACCCTGGTTTAGCCATATGTGATCAAAGCCAAGTGACGTCAGAATAGATTGGATAAAATGAAGCCACTTTTTATCTTTAGAGTTTTGCTTTTTAATCATATTATCATAACAATGTTTTATATACGAATTCTCACGAGACTCTACTATATGTATCCAAAATAAAATAATATGACAGACAATTTTCATGCTCACAGGAAATCGTCCTAATTTATTGTGTGTGGGGGGGTGGGGGGGAGCAAATAGACAAACACCCAGACTAAGTTAAACCATATTCAGTGACTTGATCTAACTTTTCTTCTGTAACTGATAGTCGAGGTTAGACTTTGCAGCTGATGCCCATGCTAATGTCCCATACTCAATTACAGGTCGGACTCTCCTCCAAAAGAGTCTCGTTAGGATACGTTCATCAGCCCCCCAGTCCGTCCCCGCAAGTTTCTTCATGATCGCCAGTCTTGGCCCTGCTGCAGCATCTGGTGATCTGCTGTTTCCAAGTGAGTCTGCGGTCAAAGGTCACTCCCAGGTAGGTAGGTGTGGGTTCCTCTGCAAGCCTTTGGTTGTTCAGTGTCAGTTTCGCCTCTTGCTTCTTGCTGGATAGGCTGAAGACTGTGTAGGTTGTTTTGCTTGAGTTGAAAGAGACAAGCCATTCCTTGGTCTTGTTGAGCGTAGTGTGGAGGCGTACCTGAGCTGTAGTGGTGTACTCTTCAGAGCACCTTCGGCAGAACCCACACTGGACGTGCGATCTTCAGCAACTGCGAACACCGCCCCTGAACAACCATCCACAGTTGACTGTGACAGGAGCACCAGCCGTACAGAAGCCCCCGTTACAGACGAGGATTCATCTGGGAAGTACAAACCACGGGAAAAGACTAGATCCCAAACCAAGGGTCCTGCTGCAAGACTCAGAAGCAGCTCAGTGTGCAGTGCTAGAGACTAAAAACAATTAACCCTGCAAGATAGTGTGACAAAAAGTGTATCCCAAACCAGTGCAAAAAGGGCGACGCCCGACCAGACCAGAAAGGAATAGGATTTCGGCCCGGCCCATACAACTGGCAGCGGACTTGAGAATGTTGTACAAAGACAGTTCGTAAGTTTCCTCACATATAACACAGAAGGACTCGCCAGTTTGTATGATCCTGATACACGGGCATATATTGAGAGTTTTGATGTTTGTTTATTAGTAGAGACTTTTTCAACTTCATTCCCTTCTTTACTATTTCCTCTTCATGACTCTTTTGTTGCACCTGGCGTGAAAGTTAATGACGCCCCGACAGCCAGGCTGTCTGGAGGTGTAGTACTGTTGGTTAAAAAGGGACTTACTAGATACTTTAAAAGAATCGAAATAGAATTTGATAATATGATTGCAGTAAGAATGTCAAGTGAAATTTGGGGTACAAACACTCCTCTTTTCTTGTTAGGCTGTTACATCCCACCAATTCAGTCACCATATTATAGAGATACTGAAATACAAAATGGAATCTCTTTCCTTGAACAGTGTATGATGGATATACTTGAGGACATGGGTGATGTTCATTTTATTTTGATGGGTGACATGAATGCACGGACTGGAAATGAAAACTCACGTGGATTTGATGCTGTTGATTTTTCCCCCGATGATCTCTTTCATAATTTTTAAACTGTAACTGACAACAAGCGCATATCCAAAGATCAAACGATAAACGATTTTGGTAAATATATGTTAAACATTTGTGATCAGTTTGATTTGGTGATTCTAAATGGGACAGATATCGATAGAACTGGTGGGAATTTCACTTACATATCATCCACTGGAAGTAGTGTCGTTGACTATTTTATTGTATCGAAACAATTTCTTTCATTATCACTCTCATTGCATGTTGCTCAAAAAATAGAATTCAAACACATGCCAGTTGAAATGTATATGGGGCGACAAAAAGAATCCTCTTCAAATGCAAATGTTCCTAAATGTTTTGCTTTTGAAAAATATATGTACCTGAGCTGTAGTGGTGTACTCTTCAGAGCACCAGAGTACCAGGTCATCTGCGTAGATCGCTCCTCTGACCCCTCTTGGCAGTTCTCTGACGATGTCATCTATGAAGACGAGGAACAGCGTTGGTGAAAGAACTCCTTGTGGTACTCCCTGTCTCAGCACCTTCTTCTTGCTCTTCTGGCCCTGAATCTTGACTCGGGCTTGGCGGTTGTGTAGGTATTGGCTGATCCAGGTGTACATCCTCCCAGACACACCACATCGCCGTAGTTTGAGCCTGAGTCCGTCCTTCCAGACTTTGTCAAACGCCTTCTCCATGTCAATCCAGACAGCAAGCGTGTTCTTCTTTTCTTGGAATGCGTCCTCAATGCTTTGAGCGATGAATGTGATCTGGTCTTCTGTTGATCTGTGTTGGCGGAAGCCTGCCTGTTCAGGGCCCAGTAGCTGATACTTTTTAAGGTGCCAGACAAGCCTAGTGTTGACAAGTCTCTCCATCAGCTTTCCTAAGCAGCTTGTAAGGCTGATGGGTCTGTAGCTGTCAACCTTCGACTTGTCCTTTCCCTTTTTGTGAATGCGGATCATGTCTGCTTCCCTCCAACACTGTGGGACTGATCCTATCTTCCAGCTGGAGTTGAAGATTGTTAAAAGGACTGCCTTGCTCTTCATCCCAAGATGCAGAATCATTTCATTTGTGATTCCGTCTGGTTCAGGTGACTTCTTCAGGTTGAGGCTCTGCAACGCTTCCTCCAGCTCTTTCTCTGTGAAAGCTGAGGTCATGACTTCCTCTTGGGGCTTTTTCTCATGAAGTTCACCTTGGGCCCTGTGCCCTGCAGCTCTGTGTTCAGGAGGGACTTCCAGATTGCTGATGTTTTCATAGATGTCTATGAAGTGGTCTGCTGCCTTCTTTCCAGAGAGGTAATTTCCATTCTCTTGTATTGTTATTGTGGTGTGACTTGTTGTTTCGTTGCTGAGGGTTCTTGCCAGTTTCCACAGCTTGCTGCCATCCTTGTCGAGATTTAGGCTTTCAGTTTTCTCTTGCCAGCTTTTTCTTACAGCTTGTGCGCAGGACAGCTTGTACCTGGCAGTTACTTCCTTCAGCGCTATGTTATTCTCTAGTGATGGCTGCTTTTCTGCTCGGTCCCTGGCTTCCGTAACAGCATCTTCCAGATTCTGGAGTTCCTCCGTCCAGTAGGGCTTGTAGTCTCTGCGTGCTCCTCTTGGGATGGATTCTATAGCAGCTTTCAAGACGGCCTTTGTGAAGTCTTGAACCATCTTGTTTGAGCCTTCTGCCTGATGTTCATTGGCTTTGTGTATGTATCTGTGAGGGTCTCAAAGAGTCCGCCTTTCTGTAATTCCGTCGGGGAAAATGGGGAGGGTATTTTGAATCCATCTTACACAGTTTCAATGGCATGACCACCCTCCAACCCCCTGAACCAGCTGCTCCCACCACGGTCCCAGCACCAGCAGATCTCATGGTGCTGTCAGTGTCAGGTCGCCATCAAGTCGCCCGCTGAAGGAGACTCCGACCTGCTCTGAGTCACTTGGGTGGTGTTGAGTGGTTTCTGTTCTGAGGGAAACGCGACACCATCTACTTATCCATCCACTGATGAAATGAATTTCCCTTGCGTTGCCAAATAGAGACTTTTGGGTTTGTTTTTTTTAAGTAATTGGTAATATTTATTTCGAAGAGGGGCTAATATAAGAATCTATATAGGGTACTGCGATGAATACGTGGTCTTACTAAAACTGAAAGAAGAAAAGTAATATGTGAATAGAGATAGACAGATATATAGTTTATCATCAACTTTAACAGAGACTATCTATAATTAAATAATTATGGGAGAAACTCTCGGAATTAAGAGAGAGAGAGAAAGAGACAGAGAGAGATAGACAGACAGAGAGAATGCTGAGGCCACTGACTGGCATGTACATTACGGAATTTAGGGGGTGGTATGAGGTGATCTGAAGGCGACTGTTCGTTCTTTTGTTTGATATCTGTCCACCATTGTGATTGTAGACCATACTCCCCACCCATGCCTCATGTCATCACGGTTTACCCCATTCATCTCTCTTCAGTTTGCATGGAACAGTAGGAACAAATTAAAACAAGAAACTAACCAGTCAACTAGTGATGCTAAATGGAGTCAGTGACCTCCAGTTACGGCTAACTGACTCTGCCAAAACGGAGCCCTGTGACCCAATCCTGCGACAGGCCTTCAGCGGGAGGTGACGTCCACACTGAAGCTGCAGCGGGAAGCGGAGACCAGTTGTTTTCAGTATTGTCATTGAGGGGGAGACTGACAACGATATTGCAACGGAAATCTACAGAGGCTTGAAACCATACTACAGATTACATTGCTTCCTTTCTTGATATTCCCTGAAATCAGCCAACCTCGAGAAGCGCTTCACACTTGCAGAAAGTATTAGAAGATGTCCATTACAGCTAAAAAATATGACGTCCGCTCCACTCCACTGTGTGGTCCAAGTCTTCCCATAATAATGGGCACATGGCACAGTCATGTTCAGGCAGGGGTTAGTCACTGGCTGCACGGCTTCATGAAGATACAGCCTGTTGGAATCAAACCCACTGACCTCCTGGTCTGTGACGTTTCCACTGTCAGCCCACGGCGGTTGGTAAGGTGATGCAGTGTTTGTTCTGCACACAGGTGTTGTGGACTATTGGCCGCCTGTTACCCACAGCCACATCAGTCATGCTTCTCTCACATCTCACTCTGAGGACATTAACCTTGCAACAGTCTGCCATGTCAACAGTTCGAGAAAATGGTAGGTAATGGTGGTGTGTTGTCACACACACACACACACACACACACACACACACACACACACACACACACACACACACACACAGAGTGATGGCCGAGAGGTTACACGTCCGCCTAGGAAGCGAGAGAATCTGAGCGCACTGGTTCGAAACACGGCACAGTCGCCAATATCTTCTCACCCCCACCCCCTCTCCCCCACTAGACCTTGAGTGGTGTTCTGGACGCTAGTCATTCGGATGAGACGATAAACCGAGGTCCTGTGTGCAGCATGCACTTAGCGCACGTAAAAGAACCCACGGCAACAAAAAGGTTGTCCCTGGAAAACTGTAGAAAAATCCACTTCGATATGAAAACAGATTTTTTTTTAAAGTGCAGGCAGGGGGAAAAAATGAGTGGCGCTCTCGGTGATGCGACGCGCTCTCCCTGGGGAGAGCAGCCCGAATTTCACATAGAGAAATCCGTTGTGACGAAAAAGAGTCATATAACAACACACACACACACACACACACACACACACACATACACACACACACACACACACACACACACACACACAAAATCATAATTATCATTATTAGAAAGCGAGTCAATGTACAGAACTTGAAATTCAACTCTGTATCTTGCAGCTTGGTATGTTTCTGATGTGCAGACGCATTTTGAGATTCTCTCAAAAGATGTATATTTATCCCAGTTGGAACATCATGAGAAAGCAATAACATGTTTAAGTACAGGGGTGTGATAGAAGTGTCATGTCAATGCCAGACTTCTTCTTCATCTCATGGGCACAACCCCCGTGTTTTTACGTGTATGACTGTTTTCACCTTCTACCATTTATGTCGCAATACATAATCATGGAGGTAGGTTGCCTGTTGGATATACCTGTGTTTCCATAACCCACCGAACATTGACATGAATAATGAGATCTTTGGCATGTAAATTTAATCTTCTGCATATATGTACACGCGAATGGGGTCTAAGGCACTTGTAGGTCTGCACATGCGTGTTCACCTGAGTGATTGGGGAAATCGTCACGCTTACTGAAGGTGACGCCTGTGGGATTCGAGCCATTGACATTGCAGATTCCCCGGGCAGTGTCTAATGCTCCATCAACTGGGCCATTGTGCTCGTCAATTAAAAAATCTTGTCCAGGTTCGTCATATTTCAAACAGCTTACCATGGAGACTCTTTAATCCATTGGGTGGTAGGAATGACAAATAAATGACCCGTGTAATGCGTTTGTAATTCAGTATGAAAGAAGGAAAGAGAGGGGGTTGAGAGAGGGGGTATGAGGAGGACAGGTCGGGGTGGGAAGGGGGTGGGTGGGTAGATTACACAATGTTTGCCCCAAACACACATGCTGTTGACTGTACGCCGCATGTCACACACACGCCCACACCACTTTCCGGTGGTGACGCTTCTCTCACGCCTTGCCCAGTCACCCCACACCACACCAGGCCTGCCATTTACCTGGAGATTAACCCTGCGGCAGTCCGGCCCAGGGCATGTCAATAGTTTTAGAAAATGGGAGGTAAACACACAAACACGCATGCCCCCCCTCCCCTCCTCCCCCCATCCCCACCCCCCACGCACACCTCAACATTGCATAATAATTATAAGCTGTGTAAAGCAAAATATTGTGAACCGCGACGTGTGTAATGAAGCTATATTGTACGCAACCTTGGTGTTTACTTAGACCAGACTCTATCTTTTGAACAGCAGGTTTCCTCGACCTGTCAGATATGTTACCTTGAGCTACGTAGAATAGGCTCTATTCGGCACTTTCTGTCTCAGGATGCAACAAAAACCCTTGTCTGTTCTTTGGTCTATCTAGGCTTGACTACTGTAATTCTTTGCTCGCTTGATGCCCCAACTACTTGTTATCCAGACATCAGAGAGTCCAAACCATAATGCACGGCTTATCCCCCGTTCTCCCAAATCTGCTCATATCACTCCTCTCCTTCATTTCCTCCACTGGCTACCTACTGAGAAAAGAATAGATTACAAACTCTCTCTCCTGTGCAACAAATTTATGATTGGCATGTCTCCTTACTTTTCTGAGCTTCTGCATTACCACTCTCCATCTCGCTAATTCCGGTCATCAGGTGATGACCGTCTCTTAAAAATTCCCTCCTACAGAACCAAATCATATGGAAAACGCGCTTTCTCTTTCTAGGCTTTTGGTCAGGTCAGATAGATATATCTGCCACTGGTAAGCTGGATCCCAGTACTACCTGTCACAGGGTCGAATTGCTGGCGACTAAACCAGCACCCCCACCAGTCCTCTCAGGAGGATGGTGAGGAGGGTGGCTAGACACCCTGGTGGAATTAAATGACCCATCAAAGGGCGCCAGCTCTGGAGAGCTACCTGCGGCCACCTAGCTAAGGGAGTAAACCCTGACAGAAAATCCGGTGTGGGGCCCCTAAGGCGGTTGGATGGCAAACTTTGTCACTTTCCGGCAGCTCCTGCGGCCGCGTTGGCACCAAAACGTAACAGCCTTGCTGTTCCTTTGGATCTATCAGCGAGGTGGAGAGGGGGGACAAGCTGCATGGGCAACAGCCTATCTTCCATATTACATTGCCCAGGCTTATATCCGTCCATCCATCCACAAACACCTTGCACCTAAAACCTGGAGAGGACACTCCAGCTTCGCTACTAGCACTAGCGTCGGAACAACACGTGAAGTAACAGTTACCGGTTATAAGTTAGCGCTCAATTGGCGTAGAGCCGACGCCAGGGGTTGCTTCTGACGGTGGGAGG
Source organism: Babylonia areolata (assembly GCF_041734735.1). NCBI lineage: Eukaryota > Metazoa > Mollusca > Gastropoda > Neogastropoda > Buccinidae > Babylonia > Babylonia areolata. Next base: position 24,475,676 of record NC_134904.1, on the reverse strand, counting down.
GACCCTCGCGTCCCACTGGACAGCTACCGCCCGCCCAAGATGGGCAGCCCCCAGCCAGTTAGGTGCTGCCCCGCCACGAGCTGCCTTCTTCTATGGGTGTATGAAGATTAGGAGAATATCCGACAAGCAGGTCGTTAATTTCCGCACCAGGCAAAAAGAAAACTTCAAGAAACGGATCACCAATGAAACTGGCCTGTTGGAATGTCCGGACAATGATGCCTGGGCTCTCCCAAGATCTGCAAGACATCAGCGACGCCAGAAAGACGGCCATCATAAATAGCGAGCTGAAGAGACTAAATGTGGACATTGCCACTCTGCAGGAAACACGGCTGGCTGACTCAGGAACACTAAAGGAGAGGGACTACACCTTTTTCTGGCAAGGAAAGAGTTCTGATGCCCCAAGAGAGTACGGAGTAGGCTTTGCAGTCAGGAACAGCCTGCTGAACATGATCAAACCAGGCAGCGGTGGTTCAGAACGACTATTGACTCTCCGCCTCAACACCTCCGAAGGCTATGTCACTCTCGTCAGCGTATATGCTCCAACACTGTCCGCCTCTCCAGACGCCAAGGATGAGTTCTACGAAAATCTCGCATCAACCATACGGAACATCCCCAGGACAGAACAACTTGTTCTCCTGGGCGACTTCAATGCTAGAGTGGGTGCAGACAACGATTCGTGGCCCTCCTGTCTCGGTTCCTTTGGAGTGGGGAAAATGAATGAGAATGGACAGCGACTACCTGAGTTTTGTACCTGCCATGAACTGTGCATCGCCAACTCCTTCTTCAAGACGAAGCTCCAACACAAAGTCTCCTGGAGGCACCCGCGCTCAAAACATTGGCACCAACTGGGTCTGATCCTAGTAAGACGAGCTGCCATCAAAAACCTCCACACTCGCTCTTACCACAGCGCAGACTGCGACACGGACCACTCTCTAGTATGCTGCAAGATCAGACTGCAACCAAAGAAGTTCCACTGCTCAAAGAAACAAGGGAACTCTCGCATTGACGTCAGCAAGATGTCTCAGCCAGACCTTGTAGAACAGTTCGCAGAGGCCTTTGAGAGAGAATTTGATGCATTGCAGCCCAGAGACTCTGCCACAGAAAGATGGGAAACGCTACGAGACACCATGCACCGCATTGCTATGCCCACCTTTGGGAAGAAAACCGCAAAATCCCACGACTGGTTTGAGGCCAGATCATCAGAGATGACTCCCAGTATTGAGGCCAAGCGCGCGACACTCACTGAGTACAAACGGCCACCCAGTGAGAAGAACCTGCAAATCCTCAGGGCCGCCAGGAGTAAGGTTCAGTTTAACGCCAGGCGATGTGCAAATGAGTACTGGACAGAGCTCAGCGAAGAGACACAGAATGCTGCTGAAAGAGGCAACATCCGAGGGATGTATGATGGTATCAAGAAGGCACTGGAACCAACACAGAGCAACACTGCCCCCCTCAAATCCTCCACTGGGGAAGTAATCAACGATCCTAGCCAGCAAATGGAGAGATGGGCGGAACATTACTCTGACCTCTACTCCACAGAAAACATGGTGTCCAACTCAGCCCTCGATGCCATCAAGTGCATGCCGGTCATGGAAGAACTTGACGCAGAGCCAACTGAGGACGAACTCAGCAAGGCCATTAACAGCCTGACATCAGGCAAGGCACCTGGCAGTGACGGAATTCCTCCAGACCTTATTAAACACTGCAAGACTACTCTTCTGCATCCTCTGCACACAGTCCTCTGTCAGTGTTGGAATGAGGGAGCTGTACCGCAGGACATGAGGGGCGCCAAGATTATCACCCTCTACAAAAACAAGGGTGAAAGGAGCGACTGCAACAATTACAGAGGCATCTCACTTCTCAACATTGTAGGCAAAGTCTACGCTCGGGTCCTCCTAATTCGCCTGCAGAAACTGGCCGAACGCGTTTACCCGGAATCACAGTGCGGTTTCCGAGCAGAGAGATCCACGGTAGACATGATCTTCTCCCTTCGCCAAATCCAAGAGAAGTGCAGAGAGCAGAGGATGCCCCTGTATGTCGCATTTATTGACCTCACCAAGGCCTTTGACCTAGTCAGCAGAGACGGCCTTTTCAAGGCTCTTCGAAAAATCGGCTGCCCCAAACTGCACAGCTTAATTGAGTCCTTCCACTCCAACATGAAAGGGACGGTGCAGTTTAATGGTAACCTCTCCAAGCCCTTCGACGTACACAGCGGTGTCAAACAAGGCTGTGTCCTCGCCCCCACCCTATTTGGAATCTTCTTTGCTCTTCTCCTGAGACATGCGTTCAGCACAGCGCAAGAAGGGATTACCTGCGGACCAGATCAGATGGCAGGCTCTTCAATCTCGCCCGCCTCAGAGCAAGGACAAAAGTCCGCGAAGCCCTCATTAGAGACATGCTTTTTGCTGACGATGCCGCAATTGTGACCCACACCCAGCGGGACTTGCAGTCACTAATGGACCGCTTCTCCCAGGCCTGAAAAGATTTCGGTCTGGCCATCAGTCTCAAGAAGACAAATGTCCTAGGCCAAGACACGCCGTCTCCACCAGCCATCACCATTGATGACTATGAGCTTGAAGCCACCCATCAATTCACTTACCTTGGGTCCACCATCACCGACAACCTCTCCTTTGATACCGAGATTGACAAGAGGATCGGGAAGGCAGCCACAACGCTAGCCCGCCTCACACAAAGAGTGTGGACAAATCCCAAGCTGACCACGAAAACAAGGCCTGCGTCCTCAGCACCTTGCTGTATGGCAGTGAGGCGTGGACCACACATGCTCGTCAGGAGAAAAGGCTCAATACCTTCCACCTGAGAAGCCTACGGCGCATACTCGGCATCTCGCGTGTGAGTGTGACTACATTTTGTGTGGAGTGGATGTGGGTAGTGGGATGGGGTTGGAACAGGATTATTTGTGCGTGAGAGTGTATTTGTGTGTTTTTAGCATCCATGCGTCATTGCATTTATATATATATATATATATATATATATATATTGTAAACGCTCGGGGCTTTTGTATCATTAGATTGGGCGTGCCGAATGTCTTTTTATCATCATCATCATCATCATTATTATTTTGTGTAGAGCAGAGTCTGATAATCCTGCTTTGTGCACAACAAAGTGTGTGTTGTTGTTTTTTAAAAGTGTGCAGTCATGCTGCTTTGTTTCGGGCAACGTGTGTAATGATCCTGTTTGTCTACAGCAAAGTGTGCAATAATCCTGCTTTGTCTATAAAAGTACGTAACAATTTTTTTGTGTGCCTAACAAAGTGCAGTTGGGATCATCGTCAGATACAGCAACTATACAGGGGAGAATGGCGGGGATGAGCTCCCCATTATCCGGTCAAAACTGTTGTAGCGTATGCCTCTGACATCCTTTGACAACAACATATCATCACTATTCAAGCCTACAGCGTATTACACGGACGCCATGACACTGCGTTATGAACGTTTTGCAAATCTCAACAAATATCCCCAATAGACGACTTTATATTCTGTAACTGAGTAAGACAGGTGGGAAACAAAAACGGAGTTTATCTTAAGACGGTAGAGCATAGTATGCCTTTGTTTTTCACATACACCCTCAGGGCAAAGAGTGGTAAAAATAAAAGAAATAAAATCAGACAAAGCAAAACAGTGAAATCAAAAGATGTTCACGGCAAAAAAAAAAAAAAAAAAAAATCGAACCAATAATTATAACATAAACATGCCCAGAACATAATAGAGAGAGGGGGAGGGGGTGCAGTCTTGTACAAATGACTTTAAAATAACAGTTAAGAAATTAAGAAATACATTTTATCAAATAACAATTAAGAAATTAAGAAATACATTTTATCAAATAACAATTAAGAAATTAAGAAATACATTTTATCAAATAACAATTAAGAAATTAAGAAATACATTTTATCAGACAAAAAAGATCCTTCATATTCATAAATAACAAAAGCTTGAAGGTCAGTAAATGTTCTGAATAGCGTAGAATTGTAAGCCTACAGAAACACTGCCTCCAGGGTGATTACGGTGTGCAGAGCGAGTAAAAAGAAATACACACACACACACACACACACACACACACGCACGCACGCACACACATCCGCACCACCACCACTCCTTTGCTCCTTATCTATCTCGGTCTGTCTGTCTGTCTGTCTGTCTCCACCCCTTCCAATGACACAGAGAAAAAATTGCCCAGTCCGCCCAAAACGAATTACCTTGTGTATAAAAGAAAGAAAGGCATACAGAGAGAAAGACTCAATCAAGCCAGAAATACTGGTTCCTCCTGTTCCCCCTGAAATGGAATGGCCTCTGCTGCCGGTGGAGCGGTAACAAATGAAACGATTTACTGGCATGGAAGGAAATGACAAGCCACACACTCCCCGAACAGCAGTGCTGCTCCACACAGTCCTATACTGCTGGGGGTGGGGTCTTTGTCAGGGCTTTGGCAAGGCTTTGTTGTGAATAATTGAACAGTCTGATCCAAGCCTCTGCATGTACAGCAGAAAGGCTGCGGTGTGACGCCACTGTATGTCCCACTGGGAACAAATTCACCAGAAACCTGATCTGGATCAAATGCGAATGTTATTTTGACTGTACTGATATATGTTGTTTTGACTGTATCGAATTTTTTTTTTCTACCTTGACGTTGCCACTGAGGCTGCTAATCTTGGCTGTCCTGTTTATGACCATTCGTGTTCAGTGTCATTCATCCCAGTATGTTGTCAATTATTTTATCCATATTGATAATGTCTTCCGGTTGTTGTTGTTGTTTGCTGTTGTTGATGTTGCTACAGTTGTTCTTTTGTGACATTACCACTGATGATAACAGTCACTTTAGTCATCTTGATGATGACTTGTTGGTGACATTCTCACTGATGATAGCAGTCACCATAGCCATCTTGACAACCATGTGTTGGTGACATTGTCACTGATGATAGCAGTTGTAATGATGGATTGTTGGTGACATTCTCATTGATGATAGCAGTTGTAATGATGGATTGTTGGTGACATTCTGACTGATGATAGCAGTTGTAATGATGATTTGTTGGTGACATTGTCACTGATGATAGCAGTCACAATAGCCATCTTGATAACCATGTGTTGGTGACATTGTCACTGATGATAGCAGTCACCATAGCCATCTTGACAACCATGTGTTGGTGACATTGTCACTGCCATAGCAGTTGTTGTAGCCATCTTGGTGACCATGTGTTGGTGACATTGGCACGGAGGCCAGGAATGACCCCTTGTGTAAAGCGTTATCCTCCACTCCTGATTCTTTCTCACACTGACCACACCGGGCAGTGGTCAGCTTCTGAGGGGCAGGTAACTTATTTCATCAAGGGCAGACACGAATCATCTCAAATACATACAATTCAGCTAATTCAGGGCAGACAATTATATCTTAATGTATTTACTTATCTATTTTGTCTTATTAATTTATTTCATTTATGTATAATGTGTTTTACACAATCCTGGGATATGCTCTTAAGGCTTGATCGGCACGTAGGGTATATGCAAAGTCAGACATCTGTTACTCTTTTTTTTTTCTTTTCTTTTTTTTTTTACCACAGATGTGGTGCAGTGTATATGGATCTGTCGGCACTCTGTAACACCTTGAAACTGATACTGACTCAGGGGATGAGGAGGGAAAGGTGGAAATGAAAGTTTTGCAACCAAACACACACAAATACAGACACACATATACGTGTGCAGGCACTCGCACATACATATGCACATATGAGAACACAAACACGACGCATACACGTCACACACACACACACACACACACACACACACACACACACACACACACACACACACACCAGAAGCAATAACATAGACGGAGTAAAGCCGTCCCTGTCAACGCCTGTATTGGAACTGGTCTAAAGTTAAACATCGCTGAGTGACAGACATGTGGAGAATGTCTGTTGTTTTCTGAAGCCCCTCCCACCCAACTTCCCCGAGTTCATGCGTCTTGTTGATGTTGTCTCCGCGCTTTTCTGTCTCTCAAGACATTTGACTTGCACCATGACCCGACTTTATGAAATCACTTCTTTGTTCAGGAACATGGATGGAACCATGGACGATGGGCACGGTGATTGCTTGCTTTGAGCGGATGCTTTCCATCTCAGGGTCTCGGGTTCGATCCCGGTATCGGCGTCTGGTGGAAAAGGATGGCGAAAAGTTTTTCCGATATCCCAGATCAACGGTCAAGTACCTTAACCACCCCTTCACGTGCACAAAATCAAATACGCGCGTTAGACATTCCGTTATAATAATGTCAGCGCTCTATGAACTTGAATCACGAATATTTCCAGCATACCCCCACCCCGAAAACTGAGTATGGCTGCCTACATAGCGGAGTAATAATAATCTTACGCATAAATGCCCAATATGCGGAACGGTTTCCAAATGATTATCTTTTTTTTTCTTTTTTTTCTTCTTTTTTTTTTTTAATAAATAAATGAAGATGTGCGACAAGGATATATTATAAAAAGGCTTTTTTTTCTATTCAGAAACATGTATGGATCTTTTCTAATCCCCAAAGCACCCGATGCACCAACATACAATTCTCGGAATAGGACATCAGTGAATGTGTCTCTAAATGTGGGCAAAGGATCATGCAAAGCGAAAAATGAAAGAACACTGAAGAAGAATCCCCAAAGCCTCCTTACAAAAGAAGTTTTTTTCTAGACCCCCACCCGCACAACTACTCCCAACATCAGTAAACTAACTCCCACCCTCCCCCCGGGCCACCCCCTAACCCCGTCCCTTCCCCCTCCTATCTCTACTACTATACTGACGCGGTATGGACTTGCCAAGAGCTGTCAGCATGAACCGACTCTCAACTGGACGAGATGCGGATAATGACAGAGTGTTGACAGATCGCAAGCATGATGCGAACCACTGCTGATATGCACTTGGAGTGTGTGTAAAACCTGGACGTGGTTAACACTGTAACAGGTTTGTGGTGTGCTGGGGAGCAGCTGAAAAAAAGCCCAACAACGTTTTTCGTTCCAGTAAGAAAGAATAGCTCCGTCAGCTTGTAATGGTGAATGTCCATATACTGGGTGCCATTGGTTGAGTGGTGCATCAAACTGATTGCTTTCTTTAGTTTCAAGGTTCAAAAAGTACCTAAATGCCAGCAGTGAACGATCTGTTTCAAATGATTGGATCCACAACTGATAAATTTAACCGTCAAATAAATGGGGAAAAAATCGCCACTTGAGAGATGAGTAGTTTATTCATTAAAACAGGTATGTTGAATTTTGTTTGTATTACTTTATCATTTGATTTATCAGCGCAGTTATCTGGATGCTCTGTATCAGCATAGTTATTTATGACATTAGGCATTTGTTTTAGGTGCGTTAAAGGGAAAGAGAGGCTAAAGCCAACATTATCAAAAAGTTTACATTCCACGCAAACGTTTCTACAGAATACAGACTTAAACCATATCCGATCTGTTCGAGAAACCTGAGCATAGAATGGCCATGTGCAAACTTTGCATAACTGCACATGATCTCCACACAGAAAGGGGCACATATAAAGGAACAGAAAGAGTATGCAAAACCTGTGGTTGTATTAGAAGATGAGTGTCATTTCCTCGACAAATGTATTAAATATTATAGACATTTACGAGACGTTTTGTTAAACGATATAAAGTCTGAATTAACAAATTTTGAGAATACTGATTCAGTTAGTCACTTAGTGACTTACTTGCTTACTTACTTACTGTCTGGATCTGCATGTTTGCTGCATATCTGTTATGCATGAATGTATGTGCGTGTGTGATGTGGTGTGTGTGTGTGTGTGTGTGTGTGTGTGTGTGTGTGTGTGTGTGTGTGTTTATAATCTTCTATTCTTTTTTTTAATTATCTATTTATCTATTTATTCATTTAAAAAAAAAAATTATTTCATCTTTTGTTTTTCTTCTTTTTTTCGCAAGGCCTGAATAAGCACGTTGGGTTACGGTGCTGGTCAGGCATCTGCTTAGCAGATGTGGTGTAGTGTATATGGATTTGTCTGAACGCAGTGACGCCTCCTTGAGCTACTGATACTGATACTGATACTGTTCATGCCCTGTGGCACACACGGCCATCACCAGAGATCACCACTGCTGCCTGTCTCATGCTGTCTTTGCCGCCTTCCCCCAGCTATGGCCCAGTGTCGGTATTGTTGGGGTCGTATTTATCACGTCATTCATTTTGGATTCAACTTTTCTTCATCCCGTTTCCTCCGATCTTTTTTCTTCTTTTTTTCTATTTTTTCAAAGGTTTTGCTATGGGTTCCCACGGATTTTCAAAAATAGGTTATCTCGGATTTTGACCTATATTCTCCGCATTTAAATTTTTTTTTTATGGCACTGTGTATTTCTAATTTCTTCTTCTTTTTTTCTAATTCTTCTGGTATTTCTTTGTTTTGCTTTTTTTCTAATAATTACGAGCATTTTCTTTCTCTGTAGAAGAGGACATTTCATTTGTTTAAGTGAGTCTGACAGTTTGTTGTCCTCGACAAGTAGTAAGTTGTCCGAACCTGCTTGTGTGATGGTGTAACGAAACGGACATGACTCACAGAGCAAACATTTGTTTGAAGCACACACACACACACACACCTTTGATATCGGTTGGTGTTTATCATCACCCTGCACGAACGGATAATCAAAATTAAGGTGCACAGAGACACACCTTCGCCAAGGCCTTTCCTTGTACCAGCATTATGCACCACAAGAGCAACAACAGAGGAGTGCACACACACACACACACACACACACACACACACACACACACACACAAACACACACACACACACACACACACACACACACACACACACACACACACACACAAACACACACACACACACACAGAGTAAAGCGACCAGCGAGAGAGAGAGAGAGAGGGAGAGAGAGTAAAGCGATGGAAGAGGTGTGAAAACAGGACTCAGCATTGATTGTGGACAATGCATTGTTAGTGGGGACAGCGATGTTCAGGACACAGACAGCACTGCACACTGGTGGTTACGACAACCCGCGTTGTGCTCACTGCACACTGGTGGTTACGACAACCCGCGTTGTGCTCACTGCACACTGGTGGTTACGACAACCCGCGTTGTGCTCACTGCACACTGGTGCACGTCTGACACTCCTGTCTCACACTTTGCTTCCTTGTCCCGCCCCTCCCCCCTCCCTCTGTCTGTCTGTCTGTTTGTCTGTCCGTCTGTATCTGTGTGTGTGTATGTGTGTGCGCGCGTGTATGAAGCTCCCCAATCCTACTTATATAGAGGGATATATATATATATATATATATATATATATATATATATATATATATATACATATATATAATTATATACAAAGACATACTGCGATGAAGCAAATATAATCGGGGAGAGTGGGGAGAACAGAGATTTCAGGTAGAGGAGGGGGGGGGGGAGCGGGGGGATAGGGGGGCTGGGACGGGGGAACTGGAAATGTCTTCAGCTTACATGTAAGTTCGCCTCAGAAGACAAGAGGCCTTTGAATCGATAGACCGTGGGGGAACAGCTTTCTGTCGCGGACACGTGAGCAACAATGAACGGGGAGGATTAAACTTTTGGTCGTGGAAGTTGATCTTGTCGGTCTGTTCATGTTCTTCGTGAAAGAGGGCCATGATTTGTTCCCCTGCTAAACAGAGGGGAGGGGGGTTGGAGGGGACCACACTGGGCTGTATTCGTGGGGCTGTGAGTGCGTCAAAGAAAGGAGAACAGACAGTCCCTGCAAGGTTGTAGTTTGCTTGAGGTGCGTTTCAGACTTTATTTTCCCGGTTCCTACGGAGGTAGAAGTTGAAAATAAATGTTATAACGCGTGCGCGCGTTAGTGTGTGTGTGTGTGTGTGTGTGTGTGTGTGTGTGTGTGTGTGTGTGTGTGTGTTTGTGCTGACTGGTTTTGCTGTAAAGGAAAGATAAGATTTGATGTGATTGCACTGAATGATTTACTCCGCCTGCGCGCAGTGTGTGTGCGTTATTGTGTATGATCATGTGCATCTGTATCCCCTATTGCAATATCATAATCATCATCATCGTCTGTGTGTGTGTGTGTGTGTGTGTGTGTGTGTGTGTGTGTGTGTGTGTGTGTGTGTTATTTCTTGTGTGTGAACCTTTCCAACGCTTTCGCAAATGTTGAAAGACTCGGCCTGCCCATGGTGGTTGTATTCTTCCTCTGTTTTCCTTTGGGGCTGACGTGTCCACATAGTGAGTCAGTGTACTCTCTCTCTCTCTCTCTCTCTCTCTCTCTCTCTCTCTCTCTCTCTCTCTCTCTCTCCTTGTGCGTATTGGCGTGTTTGTGTGTGTGTGTGTGTGTGTGTGTCTGTGTGTGAGGGAGTGTGTGTGTGTGTGTGTGTGTGTGTGTGTGTGTGTGTGTGTGTGTGTGAGGGAGTGTGTGTCGTGTGTGTGTAACTTATGACAAGACAGTAAATCTTTTTCATCAGCATTTTAATTTCAAGTCACCATTTACGTGATATAAGTGTCTAATGGATGTGGACATGGAAAGTGGCATGATTTTACACATTTATGCGACCTACAACGATGACTATGCATAACGCCCAGTGCCATAATACAGCTATCAGATATTTCAAAATTGAAATTGTCTGAAACACACGCATGTTTTAGAGTTAACGCTTTTACACAATATGAAAAATATTCATGATAAAATACTCCGTCTTTAACAAGTCTTCATCCATAAAACTACCACTATTGACGATGCCGGGAAATGGCACAGTGGTGTGGAGTTGCGACAGACAGACAGACAAACAGACAGAGAGACAGACAGACGGGCGGACAAACAGACAAACAGACAGACAGACGAAGGTAGAGAGATGACTGTTCTTTTCTTCTAACTCTGTTTCAGCTGTCAACCCAGCCAACGACATCAAAGTCCAACGTTTGCAACTGAATAAAAAGTACACCCGAACTTCGACATACGGAGGGGTAACCACCATACTTCTCTCCCCTTCACGTTGTTCCCCCTCCACCTCTCAACCCTGTCGCTACCCAAACACTGACCTTCCATCCACGCTCTTTCCATACCCTACCCGCCACCTTCAGTTGTTTTTCAAGTGTTCACGTAGACGAATGTCATTCTCTTCGCGCATCAACGCCGCTTCAATGGTGACTGGAAAGAAGTAGGAAGGAGACAGAGAGACAGAGAGGGAGACAGACAGGGGAGTGGGGGGCGAGAACCTACAAAAGATCGACGCAGGGCGTTGTCTGCGGGCACAACGTGGAGGGAACAGAACGACACGTCAGCACTGTGCGGTGAACAGCAGTCACACAGCCACCTGCCCCGCCTCCCCGACACAACTGAGGAACGACCAACGTGTGAGCGAAATCCGTCTGTGGCAACCACTACAGCCACCACCACTGCCATGAAGACTTACGACACATGTGAGCAGCACTGTGGCAAAGGACAGCACTGTCGCTATGATGGAGACAGACACGTGACCCCGGAGCGCCATGTCCAGCCTGTTCAACGCTGGCTCACACAGAGCCACGACACACAACACGACACAAAGCAACTGGACGTCACAAAACAACTGGACGTCACAAAGCAACTGGACGTCACAAAACAACACAACTTGCAGGAACAGCAGCACGACACAGAGCACTCTGGAACAGAACATCGGCACGGTGTAAAACATCGCGGGTCAGAACACTGTTGTTGCATACAAGTTTCCTCTGACACACAGTTACAACATCGCTGTGATACAGGCCAACATGACAACACGAAACAACAGAACAGCACGGAACAACACCACAACCTGAAACAACCCTACGACATTCAGAGCGGGAAAGAAGGTTTGCTGCCCGAGAGTGCCGTTTTGGGTCAAATCATTGACAACGATGAGAAAGCAGTGGATGATATGATCAACGATGACTACGACGATGATGATGAACATGTGACTGAAGACGACGGTAGATGCTTAGGCAGAAAGAATATCGTGAACAACAGCTTTCTCTGTAAAGACAACACTGCCTGGAACGTGGTGGAGGGAGGAGGCAGGAAGGACTCTGCCAGAGTGAAGAACAACCAGCACTCTGTGAGTAAGCGGAGAGACGCCAATGGCAAGGGGAATGGAAAAGGAACTGCTCAGAATGGCGTGGTGAACAAAGACGATACTGGAAACAAGCCCAACACCGCTTATCAACGAAAGAAGATTCTCTCAGAGCATGAAGGCATGACTTCGGACAACAGTCAATATGACCAGTTTCTCCATGCCAGTAAAACTGGCAGTAAAAGGACTGGCAACGGTCTATCTCACAGTAACAACCACTGTGTTGTTTATCTAGAACAAAATTACAACAAACTTGATTGTCAAGGAAGAACTGATTGTGATAGTTCAAACTTTGCGAACCAGCTTGACAATAGATTCTCTGCTGTTCATGACAGTAATGAGCAACCACAGCAAAGCAGTTATGACGATGCGTTCAATACATCCATAACAACAGGTTCAGGTAGCCATGTCAGTTTCTCAGTGGCAGACACGTGCGCTGAGTCTGGACAATCTAAAACCAGAACCGTGAACGATAATGTCAGAGTGCATGAAGCGACAACAGAAAACGAAGGTAAGGGGAGCACAGCACATGCCCACAGTGAAGACAGTGACAGTACTGATCACACATACACGGACGGCCAGAGTAACGCTCTGACCACGAAAAGCCAGCTTGTTTCTGTTGAAAATAACAACAAAGAGAACCCGCTCAACATCAAGGGGACTGCAAACTTGTCCAACACGGCTGAGGCCCAGTCGCCTCTGGAGAACAACACCTCAGCCAAAAGCAACCCCCTTCGTGGCAACAAGTGGAAGAAAGCCTTCGCCTTCTGTTTTTTCACCAGAACGTTTCACAGACCTGAAAACAACCTCTCCATAAACCGCCCAGCCCGTCCCCATGGCACAATCTCTGACACTTTGCCGGAAGTACGTCACCAAGGGATTCTGCACACCGGCAGTGACGGCAGCTCACATCCCAAGACGTTGACGTTCCAGATCCCCAGTCCGGAAGGCGGGCAGCAGGCAGTCAACGGCACCACTGTGGTCCCCGCGGGCCGCGCCCCTGCCCCATCCCTCAGGACCCTGTCACAGCGGGTCTCTCTCCAGGCTCTCGCCAACATGGTGCGCGGCAAGTCCCCTCACCCCCCACCACCACCACCCCCGGCTAGTGGTCACACGTCCTCTGACCGGCAGTCGGAAGCACGAACCGTGTCCACCCCTCCACGCCTGTCAGCAAGTCCTGACGTTAACAAGACGTTTGAGCATGCGTCAGCTGACAGGAAGTCCGCTTGTTGTCTCCCTTTCTTGGAGAAGATTCACGACTGGTGGCAGAGGAACTCGTCCATTGAGGGCAAAGAAATCCAGAACACGCTAGTGGTGGGGGTGGCCTTCCAGCTAGTTTTCACCGCTCACTTTGCAATCCAGGTAACTCGTCTTGTGTCGGGCTCTGTGTGGTGTGTGTGTGTGTGTGTGTGTGTGTGTGTGTGTGTGTTATTTCTTGTGTGTGAACCTTTCCAACGCTTTCGCAAATGTTGAAAGACTCGGCCTGCCCATGGTGGTTGTATTCTTCCTCTGTTTTCCTTTGGGGCTGACGTGTCCACATAGTGAGTCAGTGTACTCTCTCTCTCTCTCTCTCTCTCTCTCTCTCTCTCTCTCTCTCTCTCTCTCTCTCTGTGTGTGCATATTGGCCTCTGTGTGTGTGTGTGTGTGTGTGTGTGTGTGTGTGTGTGTGTGTGTGTGTGTGTGTGTGTGTGTGACTTGTGACAAGACAGTAAATCTGTATCATCAGCTCTTTAATTTCAAGTCACCATTTACGTGATGTAAGTGTTTCCATCAGTATGAGCTGTTCCCATGTACCTCATCAAAGCAAGAAAAGTGACTACTGCTGCGTGTTTTCAATGAGAAATTTTCTTCTGATTGGATAGTATTTTTAGTGCTATTTTTTTATGTTAAATGTGTGTGTGTGTGTGTGTGTGTGTGTGGCGTCAAATCAGAAAATAGGAAAAACAAATAAAACTGCACGCAGGAACAAATACAAAAAAAAAAAAAAAAAGGGTGGCTCTGTAGTGTAGCGGCACGCTTTCCCTAGGGAGAGCAGCCCGAATTTCACACAGAGAAATCTGTTGTGATAAAAAGAAATACAAATACAAATACAAATCATATACTTTCCTCTTAGGACTGTTTAACATTTTGTTGACATTAAACCCAACAAGTAACTACAAAACGAAGAGATTAATTGCTCTTAATTCTAATTTCATTTAGTCTATAGCGCGCGCGTGTGTGTGATAAACACATTCATTTTGTCATGAAATACTTTGTCTGTCGACATTACATTAAAAAGAACTTAGACACAATAAAGCTGCTGTGTTTTACATTCAGTGTGAAGATCTGAAACAATCTACATAAGCATCAAGCAGTCGCTTGTCGGTAGAAGTGAGTTGCAGTGGCTTTATGCATATTCATACACACGGGTGGAATTGTGAAGATTCACCATTTAAGTTAACTCGCACTACGCATGCGCGTGTGATGTTACCACGATTATCTCGCCAAGCTCTTCCGGTTTCTAAATTTGTACACAAGTGCGAACAGAGAAAAGAAAAAAATCGTTGATTTTGAAAACGAGCGTGCGTTTTCACGGATTCCAACATTGAGAAGTCATTGTTTGGCTTCATGCCAAAGATATAACGCAAAGAGTTTTTCGAACAGGCTGGATATTAGTCAGTCAGTGGCTTTCCTAACGGGAACGTTTGAGGGCTTAATGGTTAATATCAAGCAATGCAATGCCGATCGATATGGGCTGTTTAAGATGGAACTTTGTTCCGTTTCCAGTACACAGCTTTCAGTTCTGCAAACAGTCGTTTCTGATGGTGAGCAAAAATATGATTTGGATCGATATAATGCAAGCACTACATACTGTAATCCCACGATTTCTCTCACTTTGAAGAATTTCTTTTTCTCTCTCATATTCTCCTCTTAGGTTTGCATTGGAAAAAGACAAGAAACCAACTCCGATGACAAAGGAAATATTTTTGATGAAAATAAAGGGGACTTCCTACGATTTGTAAGCCCACGATCTCCCGCAGTTTAGAGAAAACGTCGGAGGGGAGCGACCACGATTTCTCGCAATCCCACGATTTCTCTCAGTGAGATTGCGAGAAATCCTGGGCTTACAACCCTTATCCCCATCCCGATGCTCAGCGTTTTCAGTTTTGTTGTTCAGCTGGAATTGCACTTGAGCCATGGTGGCTTTGGCTCTTGCTTTAACTTTGTATTGTATTTAGTTTTGTTTTTGTTGTTTGATTTGGGTTTTCCCTTCCATTTTGTCTCCATTTAAAGACTATTCTGAACAGAAAAAAACATCAAGATAACTAAATAATCTTTCTCCACCACCACTACACTCCTCCTTCGACCTCCCATCGCCTCCTCCTCCCTACGACGTGAACAGAATCTTCAAAGCAGCTTGCACGAGGAGCAGTACCTGGGTGTCAGTGCCCTGGGTTGTCTGTACGCTGCCTCCATCTTCTCCAGCATATTTGCGCCCACCATCATTGGACTGCTGGGGCTCAAAGGTGAGCCGTGGTTTTTTGTTCGTGGTGTTGGCGGTTCGTGTCCACGTCCAATACCTGTGTCGTGGGTTTGGTGACTGGGAAGGTGTGTGATGACGCTTGCCTGGTTGCATACACGGACTGTTTGAGATTGGGGGTGGGGCCGGGAGATAGGGGAGAGGGGTGATGGGAGAAGGAAGAGAAAGGACGGACGAGAAAGAAAGGGGAGGGAGTGACATAGCGAGAGGCAGTTGGTGTCATTGTGCATGCTAGCACGCTGTGTGTGTGTGTGTGTGTGTGTGTGTGTGTGTGTGTAGGTGGGTGGCGGGAGGTGGAGGTGTGTGACTGTACCTGCAAGCATTTGGGTGTATGTGCATGCGCGCGCGCCTGTGTGTGTGTGTGTGTGTGTGTGTGTGTGTGTGTGTTTGTGTGTAAAAGTGTGAGTCTGTGAGTGAGTGAGTGTGTGTGTGTGTGAGAGAGAGAGTGTGTGTGTGTATTGTGATGTGTGTGTGTATGTGTGTGTGTGTGTGTGTGTGTGTGTGTGTATTGTTGTTGTTATATAATTATTAGAGAGAGAGCGAGGGGAGGGGGGTTACAAGGCGAGAAGCGCTGCGTTCAAGGGTAGTATTTTTGTAAGTTCGTGTTCTAGCAGAAAGGCCTCGGGTTGTGAAATGAAACGATTGACTGTCTACTGTTTCTTTTTACAAACACTTGTGCACCACAAGGTACGGAGCTCTCGCCATTGATGTACACGGCAGCATGAGGAAGCCTGACCAGTCCGTGTCCACTGGTCAAGTTTGCGGATGACAGGACAAATTACCGACGACGTGACATGATTACCGGAGAGAAAGTGACAGATTTTTGTACTGGTCTGATGAAAATTACCTTGTACTGGTCTGATGAAAATTACCTTGTACTGGTCTGATGAAAATTACCTTGTACTGGTTGATGAAAATTACCTTGACTGGAATGTTGGCAAAACAGAAAAGCTCGTAAGTGACTCAAGAAGAAAAAGAAACTGTGTTCAATAAAATTACTTAAAAAAAAAAAAAAAAAAAAAAAGGAGATAGACATATGCAGATATCTTGGTGTGGCACTTGACAATAAGTTGTTTCTTGGAATGAACATTCCACTGCTCTCACTAAAAAGAACAACAGTCGCATGTACTGTCTAAGAAAAAAATAATAGACCGTTTTAAAATATGAGATTTCCAATTGGTTTAAAAGTGGTAAGCATTTTCGGTTAATTTATACTGCATATCATTTCCTAAAGGATTTTGGTGTGCTGAATTCATTTATCAAATTTGCTACGTGAAATCTCGCTTCTTTTCCAAGATATAATTAGTTATTCAAAATGGCCGCCTCGCAGAACAGAAAACTCCTTCAGGCGTTAGTGGACACAAAGTTTAATGTTTATTTCAAATAATTATGAACCAAAATTTTAAAAAAAACAAAAACAAAAACAACAACAACAACAAAAACCAACATATAAGCATTTCAAACTTGTATTTCTCTTCGTAATTGTAAGGACTGGATCATCTTTATATCAAAATGTACCCCGACCCCTCCCCGCGCAAAGAAATGAAATAATGAAAATTAACATCTATGCCTTTTAGTTTTGATTTGAAATTCTTTGTCCGTGGGAAATGCAAAAACAGTCAAATTTGAGTTATCTGAATGATAATTACATAAGTAAGCCTTTGACTGACCAAACTAAACAGCAAAGAAATCAAACACAAAGAAGGTGGTAAATATAAAGAAGGTGCCAAATTCGTACTATTTTGTCTGAAGACAGATTCAGATTGCTGCTAGATTTTTTTTAATCTGTCAATGTTCTTGCACAACAGTACTTTCTTCTGTGCCAATTTGCTAAATCCAATAAAATCTCTTGATAAAGCAAACGCAGCCAGCAACGTTAAATTAATGGAACAGAGGCCTAACTTTTCACGATTTTCTGGTTTAATTCGTGTAGTTTAGCTTCAGTGTATGTGAATGAAAGAGGAACAATGCTTGCTGATAACAAGAGACTATGCTCTTTCAGTTCATGCTTTCAAATATTGCTGTTTCTGCAGACAGAGTCACCAGTGCTGCACTTGCATGCACCAGTACATTACAGTTTATGCTTTCTACTCTACAGTTACTCATTTGACACTGCGTTTTGCTGCAGCTAATGAGTTAAATGCAGGTTTCAGGCACTGCTGGAAGAGACGTCAGAATAGGTGCAAATGTGCCATTGGTTGTTGTTTTTTCCGGACTTTCTTGGGTCGACCACCGTTTTATTTTGTACATGAATTCATTATAACAATTCAGAGTAGATGGAAAAGAAAGGGGAAAAAACAAAGAAAGAAAAAAAATGAATACAGTGTACATTAACAATAACATCGTCATCATAAGTCATTATACTTATAATATGTTGTTCTATCAATTTGGTCAAGGTGGACACATTTTCATCATGTGTAACAGTGCAGTTTTATAACATATAATAGCATCAGCATAGAGTTATGGACACTTTGCTTCGCTAACGTAATGTGAAAAGAACACAACCCACACATAGGATATCTTATGTATGAACACATTTCCTCTAGTTTTCTATACGTGACTATATAAAACACCCATTACACAGTCATGTTAAACATTATTACTGCAGACACATAAGTGCACATGAATACACACATGCATATATTATTTACATACTCGCATACTTACACATTCACGTACATCTGTTCAAGTTTTTAAAAATAATAATTTATATATATATATCATTGAGCCTTCATTATTATTGTGCATTTTGATCTTTCTTAATATTTTGTTATGGGTTACTGTTTTCAAGAAGTTTTATATATGGACACCATTTTCTCATAAATACAACACTTAACATTTCCGTTGAATGCATATATCTTTCTACTTTATAACTATTTCTTAAATCATTCAAAAAGTGCTCTATACATGGTTTAATCTTATTTATTCTGCATTTATAAACAAAATATTTTGCAACAAGAATAATATAGTTGAAAGTTTCATCTATTTTTGTAATTTCATCATTTCCAAATAGAACTAATTCTATGTTTAACTTAACTTTTGAGCAAGTATCACATCTTTCTTTTAAGACGTTCTCTAATTCCTTCCAAAACAATTGAGAGAACTTGCAAAACCATAGATAATGTTGTACTGAATCTATTTCATTTTTACAGAAATTGCACTTGTCACTGTTTGTAATACCCATTTTCTTCAGAATTTTGTTTGTAACTAAAATGTTGTGACAAATTCTAATTTGAAACCACTTTAATTTTATCTCTTTTACTTTTTTTATTTGCTTCATGGTGGTTACCCAATTAACGATGATATCTAATTTTTGCTCCCACTTAACAAAAGAACTTATATTGTAAATAAAGAGTGGTTGAAGAAGTATATCATAATATATTTGCGAGCCTTTCATAGTAGAGGATATTAAGTGTAGTGCTTTCGATTGTTCATTACAGGTTTTATCACTTAGATAAATATTATGTGTAATTAAGTAACTTTTTATTGAATGTATCAATCCCATATACACTAAATAATTTACATTAATATTATATTTTTCTGTAAAGCATGTGTAACTAAGGAAGCACCCATTCTCATCAACAACATCTCTAACCAGATATATATTCTTATTTGTCCAACATTTGTAGTGGATTGTATTGTTACCAACTCTAAATTTGTCGTTATAAAAGAGGGGCTCTGCAAGTACCTCGTGTGGCTCTTTTAATTCTATTTGTTTCGTAAAATTCGTGTATGCCTGAAAAACATCTTTCCAAAATTGGTTACATTCGATAGTCAGAAACTTTTTTGAACCATAAAGATGTAGTGAGTTAATTTCTTGGCATTTTATAAGTAAGATTTTCTTCCACTTTGGTGTTCCTGTGTATAATTTCCTTATCCATGTTATCTTAAGAGCATGTATAAACTTTTTTATGTCTGGTATACCTATTCCTCCATTTGCAACATTATGTATTGAGTATTTTCTTTTAATTTTATCTGGCTTTTTATCCCATACGAATTCATAGCATAGTCTCTGTAATTCTTTTATTTCTTTGTCTGGAGGGTTTGGAAGAAGAATCCATAAGTATATTAGCTTTGAAAGTATGAGAGATTTGAGAATAGCAATTCTACCGAGGGGTGTGCATATACGTTTTGACCAAATCTTGAATAATTTGTTTGCTTCTATTAATTTGTCCCTTGTGTTCACTTCAGTTATTTTTGATAGATCGTTTAAAAACCATATACCTAAAATCTTGAATTTGGGGGGGTTCCATTTCATATTCTTTTCTGGGAGATACTTCCTTTTCGATTTTCTCATACACCCTAACCAAACATTTAGCGTTTTATCATAATTTATCTTCAGACCTGAAAATTCTTCAAATCTATTTAGTGTTTCGAATAATTTCTCATACGATTCTTTATCTCCCTCTAACGTAAATGTTGTGTCGTCAGCAAACTGACTAATTTTAAATTCGGTGTT
This sequence comes from Babylonia areolata, assembly GCF_041734735.1. Taxonomy (NCBI): domain Eukaryota; kingdom Metazoa; phylum Mollusca; class Gastropoda; order Neogastropoda; family Buccinidae; genus Babylonia; species Babylonia areolata. The sequence goes on along the minus strand of NC_134904.1, from coordinate 24,455,609 downwards.
CAATATGCTAATGCCTTTAATACCCTCATCTTCCCTTATCTTGCATGCCAGAATCTCAGAGCACAATACAAAGAGGTATGGCGAAATCGGGTCTCCCTGGCGGCACCCCCTTTGTACTCTGAAACTCTGGGATACCTTACCATTTACTATGACATATGACTTTATATTTCTATAAAAAGTGCTTACCCATTTACATATATCTTCTCCAAATCCAAAAGCGTTTAAGACCTTTTCAAAGTCTATTGAAACTAGTAAGCCTGAAATGTCTTCTTTTTCTAAGTAATGCATGATGTCATATAGTATTCTTAAGTTATCACCAATGTATCTACCTGGAATGAAACCTGTCTGATCTTCATTTATTAACTTAGGCAGGACTGACTTAATTCTACTAGCTATACATGCTGATCCTATCTTATAAATAACGTTTAACAAGGATATAGGCCTCCAGTTTTTTAAGTATTCCCTTGGTTTATCCCCTTTTGGCAGGCATGTAATTAATCCTTCTTTCTGTGCTGTTGACATTTCTCCACTTATAAATCCTTCATTCAGTGATCTCACAACAAAAGTCACTAATGTCCTTCCAAAAAAATTTGAAAAAATTCACAGTCATTCCATCTGTACCTGGACTCTTGTCGTTTTGCATTCGTCTGATAGCATCTGTGGCTTCTTGTCTTGTAATTAATCCTTCTAGTTGTTTTGAATCTGTCTCATCAAGTCTTGGTAAGTTGTTTACATAATCACTAATATCTAAATCTTTTACATTCTGTTCTTTGTATAGGTCTTCATAATAATGTCTTGTCGCCTTTAGTATTTCATCTGTTTCTGTCAGTATATTACCTTGATCTGTAAATAACTTTAACATGTGTTTGCTGATAAAGTGACGTTTTTCAAGATTACAAAAAATATTTACTTACTTTTTCACCCTGAGATGCCCATCTTGCTTTTGATCTTAAAGCTATCCCTTCCATTTTCAATTTCCTTAACTGTATGAGCTCTTCCGTCTTCTCCTGCAATTCTCTAATTATATTATACGACCGAACTTCCTTTTCTAGTCGTTGTATTTCCTCTTCTAACATTTCCTCTTTTTCTATTTGTTGCTTTTTCTTTCTTATTCCAAAAGTTATAGTTTTTGCTCTTATCTCCATTATCAACACATCTAAAAAGAGCTGGCTACTTATAGTAAACTGAATTTCATCATTCGGGATATTACATATAGTTTCTCGTGTGTAAGGTAATACTGCATACTGTTCCTTTATTTTCTCTATTGTTTCTTTCACTAACTTAATATAATCACTGTCTCAAAGTAAAGATGAGTTAAATTTCCAAAAAGGGTTTCTTTTGGGTTCTGTATTAAATACTAAGTCAACTTTGACTAAAGAGTGGTCACTTCTATAACCGTACAAAATATCAGCGTCTTTAACATCAGTAACCAGGTTATCTGAGATCAAGAAGAAGTCAAGACGGCTTTGTTGTAAGGGAGTTGGTCTCCTCCAAGTGTATCTTAAGACTTCAATATTGAGTTCCCTCCATATATCTACTAACTGTAAGTCATCTATCATCTTTAAAACTCTTTCTTGTGCTCCCCGATTATTCACATGCTTATAATTGTGGTAGTCTACGTTGGGATTCATTACTAAATTCCAATCCCCTCCCATTATGACGTTAGAAATTTCTTGCTCTTCAACTTTTTTCTGGATTTCTTCAAAAAATATAGGGTCATCTCTGTTAGGGCCATAAAGGTTTACCAATAGAATTTCAATATCAAATATGTTTAAGACCAAAATGATATAATTACCATGAGTATCTGTAATGGGTTTTTTTAATTTTGAACTGAAAGTTGTTATTCAGCAAGATAGCTACTCCTCGTGACCTAGAATTATTAGATGAAAAAACACATTCATAACCCCATTCAGTCCTTATTTGTCTCTCCATCTTTTTTGAAAAGTGTGTATCTTGTAAAAAAATAAAATGAATATTGTTTTTGTCTTAAGTATTGTAAAACATCTTTCCTTTTTTGAAAAGCACCTAGCCCCTGGCAGTTTAAGGATGATATTTTTAGACTATTCATGAGTGAATTGTATATTGGACCACACATATTGCACCATTAATATTTCAAAAACAGTTTTCCACCTGTACCATTTTTTTCTAATCTAAGAAATGAAAAAAGAACAAGAACGATAATGAATTCCTTGTTCTTTACAAACTGAAGCATCAGACACTCAAATATTTGGCGAAAGTCAAATGAAATATATGAAAAAGAAAGAAACAAGACAAAATATTTTCCGTTCACACAAAAATACACATACATTGGCAAAGAAGAAAAACAAACAAGTAAACAAAAACAAACAAACAAAAAAACAACAACAGACACCTGTTTTCCTCTGACCATTCTTGGCGATCAGGGAACACAACGTCGCACAACTTTTGATTTCATAAAGCCGTATTTCACGAAACTCCTTCCCATTCTCGTGGAAAGTATTTTTTACAAGATGTGTGTGTGTGTGTGTGTGTGTGTGTGTGTGTGTGTGTGTGTGTGTGTGTGTGTGTGTGTGTGCGCGCGCGCACGCGCGCGCGTGTGTGTACAAAACTTGTAAAAATCGTGCGAGCGATTTTGTCTTCTCTTTTTCAGATTTTTTTTTAAACAAATTAGCAAAACTCAAAACAACTAAGACAATATTCACATAACATTCGTGCCAGTATGCTCTGATTTTTTAACTCACTCGGAGATCCCGAACCATCAAGGGAACCTGGAGCACGTGCAACACAACCTTATTCACTTCGCCCGCAGTCACCTTTGTGAACAAGTTCGCGCGAACGTGTGTGTGTGTGTGTGTGTGTGTGTGCGTACGTGTGAGTGAGTGAGTGAGTGAGTGTGTGTGTGTGTGTGTGTGTATGCGTGCGTGTAGCGGGAACGAAAACATACATAATCAGCTAAGCATATATCTCAAGAGCATGAGCAAAGGCAGGCCACACCTGCGACCCGACCTGCTCCAAGATTCACAACAACCAAGCACAACCATCACAAATCGAATAGGTCATGCACAGTGATTCACAACACAAAAAGACTGACTCATCGCAAAAAGCCAAACACAACCCCACACACAAATCGGACAGGCGAAAAAATGAACCAGATGATTAATGGACAAGCTAACACGCGTACTTTAATCCTCTACTCCCCCCCCCCCCCGCCCCCCCCCCCACCCCTCCCCCCCCCCCACCCCCCCCCACGCCCCCCCCCACACACACACCCTTCTTTTTTTCTTTTTAACTCTTCCCCACCCCCTTTTATCTTTTTTTTTTTTTACACTTCCATCCTTCCTTCCTATCCTCTTCTCCCTGCTCCATTTTTCATAAGTTTCAGTTTCAGTTACACTTTCTCAAGGAGGCGTCACTGCGTTCGGACAAATCCATACACGCTACACCACATCTGTTGAGCAGATGCCTGACCAGCAGCATAACCCAACGCGCTTAGTCAGGCCTTGAGTGCATGCTTACATATTTGTGTACCTATGAAAGTGGATTTCATTTTACGTAATTTCGCCAGAGGACAACACTCTCGTTGCCATGGGTTCTTTTTCAGTTCGCCAAGTGCGTGCTGCACACGGGACCTCGGTTTCTCGTCTCATCCGAAAGACTAGACGCTCAGTTTGATTTTCCAGTCAAACTTAGGAGAAAGGGCGAGAGCGGGATTCGAACCCACACCCTCACGGACTCTGTGTATTGGCAGCTGAGCGTCTTAAGCATTTTGCCATTTTTCATAAAGCAGTGGCTTGTTGTTCATCGGTGGGAGCAGGGGGGCGGGGGGGGGGGGGGGGGGGGGGGGTAGAGGGGAACGAGTAGACACATTTCTTTTTGCCATTCGTGACTTCCGTTGTAACAGAATCGACCCTGTGTGTGTGTGTGTGTGTGTGTGTGTGTGTGTGTGTTTCAGACTGTCTTCGTGTGCGCAAAGGCTTATGTTGAGTTATTTACACAAAGCAAAAAAAATATAATACTAATAATGACAATAATAGATAACTAGAAAAAAACAACGCACATTTTTAGCACTTGAACCTGTCAAAAAAACAAAACAATGCACACTTTTAACACGTGAACCAGCCAATCAATGATCAATCAACCGTTCAGTGTGTAAATCGACCGGCTGGTACCCATAAAGGCAAAGTAACAAGATGCATGGCATAATTCCAACCATAGGCGTACAATTTCAAATGTATTATAATTTCCATACATAATTAGCATGTGGTTGGGGGCGGGGGTGGGGGGAGGGGAGAAAAAAAGAAAAAAAAAGAAAGAAAAGAAGAGACAATATACGTGTTCCATTTGGCAACAACAGCTGTCAAGACTTAAAAAAATAAAAATAAAAATAAATAAATAAATAAAATAAGAAATAATACTAAGGATAAGAAATGAAAAAAAACAAATCATAATAATAAACAAATAAAAAGTATGAATGAATTGCCGTGATCAAAACAGCGACATACACAATGAAGATTCAAAAAGGGCTTTGATTCATGAATCGTTAAAGAACATAGTTACAACGTTTGCTGACTTTGAACGTCTGAATTTGAAAGTGTGTGTGTGTGTGCGCGCGCGTGTGTGCGCGTTTGCGTGCGCGTGTTTGTGTGAGCATGCGCGCGTGTGTTGGTGGGCTGATGGGTGAGTAGGTGTTTTGGTTTGCCTTCCGTCCAAGAATGTCTACGGACGTATGATTGTGTGTATATCCATTTTTCACAAACACATTTTCAAGGTAGTACATCATGGCATTAAATCCTCTATCAGTTCAAAGTGACCAAAATGGTAATGAAACAATCATTAGTAAATAACAAATAGCTCAATCAATCAATCAAGACAACAGTAAATCAACCAGCAAAATTTGACCCAGTTGAACACTGGACAAGCTAACACAAGTATTTTAAGTGTGTGTGTGTGTGTGTGTGTGCGCGCGAGCGTGTGTGCATGCGTGTGTGTTGTGTGTGTGTGTGCGCGCGTTCATGTGTTAGGGAGAGAGAATAAGATGATGGATCAGAGCACATTACTGTAATTAGAACATGTAACACACAAAACAACCCTTTCGGACACGATTTACATTGACTGCCAAGAGACAGAAAATATAATGAAACTGCATATCTGTGGTTTTTTGTTGGTGTTGTTGTTGTTGTTGTTGTTTTATGTCATAGCTCTGGTAAGTTCATTATCAATGTTCATATCAATGTCAAGCTTCAGAGTCCTACCATTTTTCAGCTTTGCTAGAATTTTTCCATTCGACGACCATGCTGCTAGGGTTGCTGAATGTTGACTGGCTTTCTGAAGCAGTCTGTAGTTGGCCTGTGTCAGGTCTTCTCCCACTGACACTCCGCTTTGCTTCAGTTTCCGTCACTCTGCGAGCACCGAGCTGCGAAGTCTCCTGGAGTGGAACCTCACGATGATGGGCCGAGGTCTGGGTCCAAATGTGCCATTGTTGATGGTCCATCCCATGGTCTCTGGTTTGGGCAGCACTGGGCGTTGTTTGTCAGCTTGGTTCCAGATAAGTGCCTGGTAATGTGCTCGCATGATATGGAACGACAGGGCGTCGTGTGTTGGTGGCAAGGTTTCCAAGGGTTGGGCTCAAGCAAACAGATCTGACCTTGCATCGTCTACGGAAGCAGTGTCCATGTTGTACACTTTACAGATGAAGGCCTCAGCATCAGCACACGCTTGGTGAGACAGTTCACCTCTTCCAAGTGTTGCAAGGAGCTTTTTGATGACTTTCAAGCAAGATATCTTGGTATGGCCAGCCAGGAACGATGTCGTATCACTTCCAGTAAGTGAATGAAATGCCGGTAAGACACTGAGGAAACTGTTGTCAGAGGGAAGTTGATCTACAATGGTGTGGATTGGAATGTACTTTCTGTTCTTTGACGTTCTCGCTTTCATCCACACTTTTAAGCATGGCATTTTGTTGAAGTGGGCAAGGAGAAGGACCAGCACATCCGTATCTCGTGCAGCAACAACGCTTGAAGCTTGGCTCTTCACACAGTGAAGAATAAGCCGAGTGTCGGCCTCCTCGTGTTTGGCTTCTAACTCTTCAGTGTTTACATCAGGAGCTGAAGACTCAACCTGCTCTTCATCACTGAAGCCACCAGAAACTACAATGATCTTGTTTTCAGGGAGGAATCCTCACCGTCATCAAAATCTCCATCCCTGCAGTAGAAACAAGCAGATCGGGAAAAGAGGAGCTAGAGCATCACACAGTCAAGCTGCTACTGCCCAGCGGAGAACTACTGATCACCAACTGCTACAGCCCTCCAGGCACAGCTCTAGCGCTACACAAAGTGAGACTTGAAGCTTCCAGACACCTTGTGGTTGGAGACTTCAACAGCCACTCGCCAAGCTGGGGCTATGAGGAAATGAACTCACGTGGTGAGGAAGTAGAGGACTGGATGATGGACAACAAGCTCATCCTCATCAACCATCCAGAGGACAAACCCACCTGCTACTCCAGAGCATGGAAGACCTGCTCAACGCCAGATCTGGCCATCGCCACAGAAGAGGTTCAGCGACTCACCTCCAGAACAGGGAGGAGTACGGCAGCCAACATCCTTGCAGACTTTTACAGAGAGGGCAGCACCACAACACTCCCTGAAGCCCGAGTGCAGGAAGTCCAGAGGGAGATCAAGGAGAAGCTGAAACAGCAGAACCCTAGTCAGTCCATGATGACAGCCTTCTCCATGGCCGAACTCAGTGCAGCTATCAGGAAACTGAAGAAAAAGAAAGCCCCTGGGAAAGACGGCATCCCGAATGACATGATCAAGAACCTGGGACCTGTAGCCAGACAGAAGCTCCTCTTGATCATCAACCAGTCCTGGGACACAGGGAAACTTCCAGACCAGTGGAGAGAAGCCATCATCGTCCCCATCAGAAAGAAGCAGAAGGATAAGACTAAGAAGTCCAGCTATTGACCAGTCAGCCTCCTGAGTTGTCTGGGCAAGGTGATGGAAAGGATGGTGAACACTCGACTCCTGAAACACCTTGAAGAAAACCACCTGCTCAGCAATACCCAATCAGCCTACAGGAAAAACCGCAGCACCGAAGACCAGCTGGTGTACCTTGCACAGGAGATAGAGACTGCCTTTCAAGAAAAGAAGAAGGTGCTTGCAGTCTTCGTGGACCTAACCAAGGCCTTCGACAAGGTCTGGAAGGCAGGACTTCTCCTGAAGCTCCTCAACAAGAAAGTGGAAGGGAAGATGTACCGCTGGATCCAGGATTTCCTCCAACACCGCAGGGCAAGGGTAAAACTCGACGGGAAAACCAGCCATCGGGTCACTCTACAGCAAGGTGTGCCGCAAGGAGGAGTCGTTTCCCCTACACTTTTCCTCATCTTCATCGACGACATCGCTGAGAAGATCTCCAAGCATGTCTCCAGAGCCCTCCACGCTGATGACTTTGCTGCCTGGAGTGCTGCGGAATACCTCACGTCCGCCAGCCACAGAATGCAGGAAGCACTCAACCACGTGGGAACATGGGCCTCTGCCTGGGGAGTAGACATCAACACCACCAAGACAGTCTCAGCAATCTTCTCGCTGTCACCGATGTCAGAAACCTCCCACCTCAAACTGAACGGAAAGCAGTTGAAACAGGATGACACGCCAATGTACCTGGGTGTGAAGCTCGACAAGCGATTGACATGGAACCCCCATCTCAAGGACATCGAGAGACGAGCAACCAGAAAACTGGCCATCCTGAAAAAACTCGCCGGGACCTCTTGGGGTGCCAACAGCAGCATACTGCAGAGGGTGTACACTGGAACTGTCAGGCCAACCCTGGAGTATGGCAGCACTGCCTGGGCCACGGCATCAGCAACCAACACAAGCCGCCTGAGCAAAGTTCAGAACGCAGGGCTACGGCTGATCACTGGCGGGATAAAGACGACTCCAGTTCAGGCGATGGAGAAACACACAGGCCTCCACCCACTCGAAGATAGACGAGAGGAAAAAGTCTTCATCCACAGCGAGAAGCTCCTGCGCATGCCAACTCACCCAATGCACGAAAAACTGAAGCACCCAACAAAGAACAGACTGAAGCGGACCAGCTTCAACCACCTCTCCAAGGCCCTGCACCGCCAACATGAAGACCTGCTGCCCTCGTCCCCTGCCGAGATGGAAACACTCCCCGACTTCGAGGAACCGGCCGACCAACTGGAAGGAGTCTCAATCATCACAAAAGTCCCTGGCATCGACCAAAAGGACTGCCAAGCCCCTCCCCTGCTGAAAGCTCTGACATTGGAGATGATTGAGACTCGGTACAACCCCAGCGAATGGACGCACGTCTTCACAGACGGATCCTCGGAGGGAGCGGTGAAGAATGGAGGAGCAGGCATCTTCATCAGGCACACAGATGGAAGACTGACCCCTGGAGCCTTCCCCACAGGAAGAATCTCCTCGAACTACAGAGCGGAGACAGCAGCACTACTCCATGCTGCACAAGGCCTCAGGACGTCAGTCAACCCACCACCAAAGATAGCCTTCTTCACTGACTGCAGATCTCTCCTGCAGGGACTCCAGTCAACCAGAAACGAACAGCAGCTGACAAACATCAAAGCAGCCCTTCATGACCTTTCAAAACGGTCAACTGTCACTGTTCAGTGGGTTCCTTCTCACTGTGGGGTCACGGGGAACGAAAAGGCCGATGCTCTCTCCAAGGCAGGCAGCAAAATGAAGCAGTTCAGCCACCCCGTGACCTACAGAGAGGCCAGGACCATCATCCACAACCGTTACCAGAACCAGTGGAAGAGAAGGCTGGGTGCAAACAGTGGTGTCGATCCAGTCCACCAGCTCCAGAGACACCAGCAGACAGTCCTCTTCAGACTGAGAACTGGCCACTGCCGACTACTGAGTCACCTTCACCGTATGAAGATCGCCCACACTGATGAGTGTCCATGTGGCACTGGACCCCAGACCCCTGAACACATCCTCCAACACTGCCCAACCCATGAAGCTCTACGGCGTCAAACCTGGCCAGGGGGCACAGAGCTACAGGCGCAGCTTTGGGGAGACCGCCACGACCTGGAGAAGACCGTGGGTTACATCGTGGCGACAGGGGTGACCGTCTGACGCAGCCAAAACATCGAACGCAGAAGAAGAAGAAGAAGAAGGGGTGCCGGAAGGATCAGTTGACGAGACAAGAAATTAGCCAGGTCAGCTTTGTTCTCTGCGAGGGCAATGAAGCTTTTCCACTTTGGTGGTAGAGGGACTTCTCTCCTTTGGATCTCTCTCCTCACTGGTACTGCATGCTTGCCTTGTTTCTGTCTGGTGCCACTCTTGATGGACATTTCATAGTACCTGTCAAACACAACATCAATTCGAGTGAAGACAGCGCCACTCTGAAGAACAGATTGTGTCAGCTAGGTCACCGAAGGTCTTGGCATTTGGTGGCTTTCCAATTGCAATCACAAGTGCTTAGCCATCAATAATGAGTGTGGGTTCTTCTCCAAGGTCAGCTGGTTGAGGGTTTGGGGGCAAGGTGTGTCACCAATCACAGCATCTGCCAAAAGGGATTTCTGACCAGAAGAGAGATTGCCAGTCATTTCTGCTATAGCAGCTGGGGCAGGAAGAACCTCATGCTGTAGTATGTCTTGCAGTTTGACGTCTCTTCCAGCTCTGTATGCCGTGACAAGTCGCTGCAGAAACTTTCTGTCGGTCTGGATGACTTTCTGTGCACTCGTATTGGATTACTTTTGTTCCACTTCGAACAGGGATGCAAATGTCAGGCATTTGTTCCTGTGCAAAGTGTCTCTGAACTGCACTTATTGGTCATTGCAGATAACAAGCCTTTCTTCAATGAATTTGATCAGCTAGCCATGACCCCTTTCCTTGACTGTCAACAAATGTTCAGTGATGTTGCTGGGGATAACGTCCTTTGTTGCAATGTTCTGCAAGTCTGTGGATACCTCGTCTGTGAAGAGCTTAAAGGTTTGCAACGTGTTCAGCAGCATATTTTCATCCCTCAGATCAAGCTTCGTTGACTGTTATAACAACATGGTGTTGACCAAGATGTCTGGCGATGTGCTTGCATCTCAACAAAACTGTGTGAAGCGTATTAAGTTGATGGGCTGGCGCTTGTACGATTGGCATGTAACCAGCTGTCGTCATCTCAAGTGAAAAACATCGCCGTGACTTTCATTGAAGTGGGTCCATCCTGTCTCAGAACGCTCTTCAGTGTTTTGACGTTTCATAAAGAATGTCATATCTTTTGCAACGGCTTGACGTACCTGATCACACCTTTCTCTGGGAACATCAAACCACTCTTTTTGAGCCACTGTTGTTGGCTGGGTTTTCCCTTCAAGCATTCCAGCAGGCCAGACTTCCTCCATTACTTCTGGAACATCAAGTGTAGTTGTTTTGGAAGGCTGCATAG
>NC_134904.1:24362717-24440217 GCF_041734735.1 Babylonia areolata | reverse complement strand
GTTTCAGAAGGCATTCTAGAACCACTGATCACATATTCATCCTGAAAAAGATCATTGACAACACCATAAATAAAAGAAATGGGCGTCTCTACAGCTGTTTTGTTGATTTTAATAAGGCATTTGACAATATATGGCATGATGCACTTCTTTTGAAACTAAACAAAACTGGGATAAATGGAAAATGTTTCCACATTATAAAAGAGATGTACCAAAATTCAACTGTATGTGGTAAATCAAACGACGGGTTCACAGATTCTATCGCAGTTAAAAAAGGAGTGCTTCAGGGAAATGTTATTAGCCCCACGCTATTCAATATTTTCATTAATGACATAAGAGAATATATACACGATGACACCTCACCATACATCAATGAAACAACCAAGACTCAGATCCCTTATCTGTTATATGCGGATGACATTGTGATGCTCTCGACAACAAAAGTAGGACTACAAAACAAACTAGACCAACTACATGAATACTGTCTGCAATGGGGGCTTAAAATCAACAGGGACAAAACAAAAGTCGTAATTTCCACAAAAAACGACCCCAAAATGCCAGTGCTCTTTTCATGTGGCGATAACTGCATCGAAACGACGGATAGATACAAATACTTGGGAGTTATTTTTCATAAGAGTGGAAATTTTCACCTTGCTGAAGACCACTTAGCCAAACAAGGACATAAAGCAGCGCATGCTCTGAAACGCAGTGTGCGAGGGAAAGAAGTAAAAATGGATGTAATGACGCAACTGTTTGACATTTTAGTCACCCCAATTCTCAGTTACGGCGCTGAGGTGTGGTTTCCATTCAATCAAACTGCGACAAACTTCTCCACGCCCTCTATGCTGTTCAACCAATTTGATGCCTTTCTCTCCGCAAAATGTCCATCAGAAAATGTACATGTCAACTTCTGTAGGAGCTTAATGGGCGTACACAAAAGATCAATTAAGTTACCAGTCCTGGCAGAGCTGGGCAGATACCCCATTTCTCTGACCGCAGTATGTCAGGTCATCTCATTTTGGGTACACATCATAGAATCAAAAGAAGATAGCTATTTGAGGCAAGCATATGATGATATGTTATCGATGGATTCATTGGAAAAAGTTCCTTGGCTTAATTTTATCAAAAAGATACTGGTTTCAATTGGATTCTCCCACGTGTGGGAGAACCAAGGCACACTCAGCATTAAGCGACTAAAATATTCAGTCTTGAATAAACTACAGGATAAATATGTTCAATATTGGAACAGCAGAAATAACGAGACCATTTCAAGGCTCTCCTTTTATTGCAAAATTGCAAATACTTATACATTACAACCTTACCTGATCAGCTGCAAAAATACTAAACACAGAGGAGCACTATGTCGATTGCGAATAAGTGCACATGAACTTGAAATTGAGCGTGGACGTCACTACAGTGTAACTAGGACAGACCGGCTATGTAAATCATGTGGAGTTATAGAGGATGAACTGCATTTTCTGGACAAGTGTAGTGTGTACTCTGACTTGAGGTCTCGCCTACTTGTGACAGTTAATTCCCAGTCTTCGAATCATTGGCCAGATGGCACTGGCAACACAATAATCCAAAGGCCGAGTTCTCTGTTGCCACAAAATTATTTCCAACCAGAACTGGCAAAATACACATATGAATGCTTTAAAGTTCGCAGTCCATAACTATGTCTTGTGGAATATCCTGCATGTGCTCACAACTTATTGCTTTTACTTTTTGTTTGCTTGTTGTGTTTAGTTTATAGTGTCCATAATTCCTATGATGGTTTTACGACACACACACACACACACACACACACACACACACACACACACACACACACACACACACACACACACACACACACACACACACATTTCGCTTGCATGTGTGCGGAACTTGACAGTTTTTCTTGTTTCCTCCACCATTCTCTTGATTTCTTTTTTGTTTTTACTTTCTTTCTTTCTCTGTTCCTCTCTCTTTCCATTCTTTCTGTTCTGTCTGCAGTTGTCCCCGATGTGTTGTGTTGGTCTCCTCCGTTGCCTCTACACAGTGTGGATTCTCCCCATGCCCCCTTCCGTTCTTTCTCTCTTCCCTCCACTTCTCTTTCTTTTTTCTTTGCCATTCCCTTCTTTTGTGTTCAATAGTTCAATTGGTTGTTTATTGTAGGTCCCCACATCATCCTCTTTTCAAACAAAAAACTGTTCTATGGAAGTATTGCATACAATATTTGATTATTGAATAATTGTCTGTCCTAATCCCGCTTCCCACCTCAACCGCCGCACCCTTTTCAGTTGAATATTTCTTCCCCTGCCAATGATTTTCACAAATGATGATTTTAATTACCGATGATAATAATCATCATTATGATAGAAATAACAATACAAATGATGATAATAATATCATTTATTTTCAGTCTAATATCAGCATCTTAGAACAGACTATAAATGAATAAACGAACGAAACGATTCCCTTCTTTTTCCTCCCACCTCTCTGTCCCTCCCTTCCTGTCTCTGTTCTTGTGTCCTGTCTCCTCTTTCTTTGTCCATTGTTCTCTGTCCCCCCTGTACTGTTAACAACTTTTCATCTTAATGGAAGAGAACTCTTCTACAAATCTGATGTCAAATTCCTTGGTGTTTATTTTACTCCAAAGCTAAATTGGAAGAAACATCTAGAAAACATAAGATCAAAAGCAATGAAAAGCTTAAATTTTCTTAAAATCGTCAGTAAACAGCCTTGGGGTCAAGATTCAAAAACACTTATTCATCTCGCTACTGCACTGGTAAGATCTAGATTGACGTATGGACAGGAAGTATTTTTCTCTGCTCCAAATGCTTTCCTTAAAAAAATGCAAAGCCTAGATAGCAAAGCCATAAAGTTGGCCGTAGGTGTTCCGTTTCATACGAACACATTACAGTCGTATAGAGCTGCAGGAATACTACCTCTTAATGAATTAAGAAAGCTAGCTTCGGCAAATTATGCAAAATATGTAATTGGAGCAAATTCTACAGAAAATTCTGTCAAAACTGAGATTGATATATGGTCTGACAAACTTTTTTTTTCGAAACGAGCGAAACAGAACAGAAATCTAGAAACTATTTAATAATAATAATAATAATAATAACAACAATAATAATGATAATAATAATAATAATAATAATAATGGATACTTATATAGCACACTCACCAGAAATCTGCTCTACGTGCTTTACAAAAACGCTTTTATTAACATAAAACATTATATCTATGTTACATACACCAAAATGTGACTACACACACACACACACACACAGACACACAGACACACACACACACACACACACACACACACACACACACAGATTAAGGCAGATTCATACATTATCAAACAGGATAAAACTGAACGCTTTTATAACAAATTTCAGCAAAGATGTCAGATGCATATGTTGAGAACATATTTCTAGCAACCATGTAATATTCGAATGTCAGAATCTTAAATGTTTTTTACCAGACTTCACCAAAAGTTTTTTTGAATGTGTTACTAACAATTCCAATATGTTATTTGTTATTGCAGAAGGTTTGCTGCATAGTCCTATAGGACATTTGTTATAGATGTTATAGTTGTTTGATGTTGGCGTTTATAACGTTTCCATTTTTCCTAGCGTTGTCTCTCCTTATTCACCCTCCACACACATACACACACTTTTACCCTTCCCCCTCTCACAGCCCCTACCCTCACGGTTTTTTGTTTGTTTGTTTGTTTGTTGTTTTTTTTGTTTTTGTTTTTCGTCTAATATCATTTCAAGTGGAAAGACGTTAAACTGAAGACAACAACAACGCACACACACACACACACACACACACACACACACACACACACACACACACACACACACACACACACTGCATACATACATTTACATACATTCTAACATACATGTGTATCTAACAGCTACCCTAACACATATGCACACATAGGCAGGCACAAACTTACATAAACACAGGCACACACAATACACATTCAAATGCATGCATGTAGTTATGTACACATACATATGTATACACACATAGTCAAGCACAGCTAAAGCAAAGGAAGTGGACCTGCCACAATTAAACTTACTGCTGAGGGAAAAGGTGAGTTTTGAGACGAGATTTAAAAGATGCGAGGTAATCAGAATGACGGAGGTTATCAGGGAGCTTGTTCCACGTCTTTGGCGATTGAAAAGAAAACGATCTGTGTCCATAGGTCTTACTTCTGACGTGAGGTATCCTGAGAAGACGAGTATCAGAGGAAGAACGGAGCTGGCGAGACGGGTTATAGATATGAAGGAGTTCAGAAAGATACTTGAGGCCAGATCCGTTGACTGCAGAAAAGGTCATAGTGGATAGCTTAGAGTCTATTCGATCAGAAACAGGCAACCAGTGGAGAGATTGAAGGAGAGGAGAAGCATGGTCAAATTTAGAAGCTCTGCAAATGAGTCTGGCAGCGTTATTCTGAATTCGTTGGAGTCTGTCTAAGAGATATTTGGGAAGGCCGGCCAAAAGAGAGTTGCAGTAATCCAATCTTGAGAGAACCAGAGAGCATACAAGTGTCTTGGTTGCATCGGTTGAGAGATAGTGGCGGATAGAGATGATTCTACGCAGTTCCAAGTAGGCAACTTTACAGATATTCGAAATGTGCTATTGGAAGGAAAGAGACTGGTCTAGGATTACACCAAGACTGCGAACAGAGGGAGAAAGTGAAACAGGTGTGCTATTGATCAGAACAGAGTCAGGAAAGGAAGGATGTTGACGAAACTTCTTTGGACAGGTTATCATAAATTCAGTCTTATCATCATTTAATTGCAGCTTGTTGAGAGTCATCCAGTCCTTTAGGCCAGCAATGCACTCCTGTGTTTGAGTCACCAGTGCATCAAATTCAGCTATGGAAGCCGACTGATAAAGTTGTGTGTCATCAGCAAAGCTCTCATGCGACATCGCATGATGACTGATGTCATCCGACACAGGATCCGCATACAGCACGAAAAGAACAGGACCTAGGACGGACCCCTGTGTGACACCATATTTTAAGGCAGATACTCTAGAGTATCTACCATTTACACACATTTTCTGTGTACGATCTGACAGGTAAGACGTGATCCATGCTAGTGCAGTGTCACGAATATCAAAGGAAGTTTTAAGTCTGTTCAAGAGGATAGAGTGGTCAATAGTGTCAAAAGCTGTTGACAAATCTAAGAGGCGAGAACAAATATCTTATTCTCATCAAATCCCGAAAGCAAATCATTCACTATTCTAAGAAGGGCCGTTTCGCAACTATGACCACGTTTATAAGCTGACTGGTGGGAATTAAGTAAACCATTTTGTTCCAGATGAGCTAAGAGCTGAGACAATATGATCTTTTCTAGCAGTTTTGATAAAAATGACAGATTAGAGACAGGTCGATAATTTTTCAAACAATTATGATCCAAAGATGGTTTCTTGATGAGTGGACGTACAACAGCAGATTTGAAGCTTTCAGGGAAACAGCCAGACGGTAAAGAAGAATTGATGGCATGAGTAATATGTGCCAGTAGAACATCAATACATTCAACCAACAAAGAAGACGGGACAGGGTCAAGCTCACAGGATTTCGGACAATCGCTCAGACACACTTCTTCACAAAATCTTCAGTAACCGGTTGGAAACAATGTAAAACAGGACCACTGTACACGCGTTCTTTAACGGGTGAAGAAGGAGACACAACAGAGTCAAGCTTCTCACGAATGCATGATATTTTGCGGTGAAGAAGTTAGAAAACTTTTGAGGGAGTTCCTGCACCGAAAATGTTGTAGGGAGAGGAGTGTTTTTCATTTTACCTAGTAGATTGTTCGTAGCGTTGAAAAGCTGTTTGGCTGTGGTGCATGCAAGGATTTTAGAAGAGTAGAACTTAGACTTTGCCCTGTCAACAATGTTTGTTACACTATTCCTGGCTGCCTAAAAAATGTCCCTACTGACAGTCAAACTAGTGTGCCTCTCAGCTCTCCTTCTCTCCCGCTTGGCCTCCAACAGCTCTGGTCCCACGGACTACATACGTGTCAGATACTATTAATCAATCAAACGTTGATCCACAAAATGTTGCTCCGATTTTGAGCACTTCACCAGTTCCATTACGGGAATTAACGGGAGCGGTTTTTGACATTCAATATTGTGACATTAAGAAAGATGAAAATCCCAATATACTAGCTTCTCGAGTCAAATCACACATGTCTGAAACATACCCCCGCCACTTAAAAATATATACAGACGGTTCTGTTCTAGAAAATCAGTTTGCTGGTTCTGGATATGCAATTCCTGATTTGAAAATTGAAAAGACATATCATATTGGAAAAGGCTTCTCATTTTTTACAGCTGAATTAATTGCCATCCTTATGGCATTAACATATCTAATTGATCTGCCCCTAAACTTCATTAATGTTTTATTTTGTGTCGATTCAAAATCAGTTCTGCAGTCTATCAAATCAGGTTGTACGAACATTAATTATAACATCATTTTTTAAATAAGATTTTTGATTCACTGTATTCAAATGAGAGGAACTAATATTGAAATGTGCTGGATTCCCTCATACTGTGGGCTTTTCTCTGATGAATGTGCAGATCATCTTGCAAAGCTTGGAGCTAAAAACGCTTTAAATGCAGTTGAACTTCCTCATCGTTTATCATCATCTGAAATGTGTAATGTTGTTGAAAGAAATATGCAAAATTCCTTTCTGTCTTTAGAAGTTAACACTTCTGCCTTATTAATGCTAAAAGAACTGGCAGGGCTGTTAAGAGCATGGCATTGAGGTTATTACTAAATGCCCCATACACAAAATATTGTGAAAATATTGAATGCATTTGCAAGGGACGTTAAACGGTAGAGCACATTTTAAACCGCTGTTTAGTAATGAAACCTTTTTTTGCCTCCAGAATTTACGGAACACGTGTTACCAGTTTCAAATGTTAACATTTTTTGGATAAAGTTATTTATTTCAAACTGTTCTTTATTAAAGTTAGCTAGTTATGTGTTAAATAGTCCAGTTGGTTGTTTATTGTAGGTCCCCACATGAACCTCTTTTCAAATAATAATGTACAGAAGTGGTGCATACAATATTTGATCATTGATTTTTTTTCTTTTGGTCCTAATCCTGCTTCCCCCGTCCCGCCTCTCACACACACCCTTCCAATATTGTTTTTTCTTTCTCCAATCACTGACGCTCACCTTCTCCATTTTAGATTTTGTACTCTATCTTTTCCATATTCTGTTCTCTCTCTCTCTCTCTCTCTCTCTCTCTCTCTCTCTCTCTCTCTCTCTCTCTCTTCCTTTCTTAGTCCACTCCCCCTTGCCCCCCTCTCCCCTCCACCTCAGCCGCACCCCTTTTCATTCGAATATACAGAAATGTCGATTTCTAATTAATACTAACAATCATCACTATGATAGGAATAATAATAATCCAAATAATAGTAATATCATTTATTTTCAGTCTAATATCATCATCTTAGATGAACAGACTATAAATAAATAAACGAACTATGTACTGTGGTTCCTGTCTTCCTTTGTCTGTTCTTTGTCTCTCCCGTCGTTCCTCTCTTTGTCTTTCCTCACTTCCTCTCTCTCTGTCATTATTGACAGAGGGAAGGAAAATGAAGTGCACTTTGTTCTATCCCGTCCTGTCATGTATGACTTAAAAGTACAATACATACCATTGAACTTTTTTTTAAAGTTCTCTAGTCAGTTTAGATTATCGCTACTTATGGCATCTACACATGAACAAACAACCAGAAATTTCTCAATTTATCTGTACAGAGTGTTTAAGCTTCGATCCACTCTTACATCGTAAAGTTAATTTATGACACATGTCTTTACTGTCTTTAGTTGAATATGCGTGTGTTATTCATCTGCTGTGTACTGCTTAGCCAAGTGTATATTGCTTGACAAAGTATTATATTTGTCTTGTTTATTTATTCATTTATTTATTTATTTTATTTTCAGATGTGTTTTTCTCCTTTCACGAGGGGCAATGGTCTGTATGAATAAACCATTCCTTCATTCTCTGTCATGTCCTTCCGATCTTTCTGTCCGCCCCCTGACCTGGCCTTTCCTTCTTTGTCCCTTCTGTCCTTTCTTTCCTGTGTCTTTCTTTCTTCATGCCCCGCCTGTTCTGTTTTCACTACATTTATCCCTTCTTTGTCCCATCTGTCCCTTTTATCTGCTGTATTTCTTTGTTCCTCCTTTCCTTTGTCTTTCCTTTCTTTGTCCCACCTATCCCTTCTTACTTTGTTCATTCTTGGTCCCCCCCCCCCGTCCTGCCCCTTCTTTCTATCTCCTTTGTTTCTTTGTTCCTCCTATCCGGTCATTCTGTCACGTGACCTTCCTTTGTCCTTTCTGTCATATCCTTCCATTCTTTGTCCTTCATGTCCTGTCCTTTATTTCTTTGTCCTTTCTTTGTCCTTTCTGTCATATCCTTCCATTATTTGTCCTTCATGTCCTGCCCTTTATTTCTTTGTCCCTTCTTTGTCCTTTCTGTCATCCTTCCATTCTTTTTCCTTCATGTCCTACCCTTTATTTCTTTGTACTTTCCTTGTCTCTCCTGCCCTGTTCTTCCTTTCTATGGCCTCTCCTTTGTCCCTCCTGTCCTGTATTTCTTCATTTCTTTGTTAGTTCTTTTTCATTCCTGTCCTGTATTTCTTTATTTCTTTGTCCGTTCTCTCCCCTCCTGTCCTGACTCCGTTCTCTCCCCTCCTGTCATGTGCTGACTCTGTTCTCTCCCTTCCTGTCCTGTGCTGACTCCGTTCTCTCCCCTCCTGTCCTGTCTCCGTTCTCTCCCCTCCTGTCATGTGCTGACGCCGTTCTCTCCCCTCCTGTCATGTGCTGACTCCGTTCTCTCCCCTCCTGTCCTGTCTCCGTTCTCTCCCCTCCTGTCATGTGCTGACTCCGTTCTCTCCCCTCCTGTCATGTGCTGACGCCGTTCTCTCCCCTCCTGTCCTGTCTCCGTTCTCTCACCTCCTGTCCTGTGCTGACTCCGTTCTCTCCCCTCCTGTCCTGTCTCCGTTCTCTCCCCTCCTGTCCTGTGCTGACTCCGTTCTCTCCCCTCCTGTCATGTGCTGACTCCGTTCTCTCCCCTCCTGTCCTGTCTCCGTTCTCTCCCCTCCTGTCCTGTCTCCGTTCTCTCCCCTCCTGTCCTGTGCTGACTCCGTTCTCTCCCCTCCTGTCCTGTCTCCGTTCTCTCCCCTCCTGTCCTGTGCTGACTCCGTTCTCTCCCCTCCTGTCATGTGCTGACGCCGTTCTCTCCCCTCCTGTCCTGTGCTGACTCCGTTCTCTCCCCTCATGTCCTGTGCTAACTCCGTTCTCTCCCCTCCTCTCCTGTGCAGACGCCGTTCTCTCCCCTCCTGTCCTGTGCAGACGCCGTTCTCTCCCCTCCTGTCCTGTGCTGACTCCGTTCTCTCCCCTCCTGTCCTGTGCTGACTCCGTTCTCTCCTCTCCTGTCCTGTCTCCGTTCTCTCTCCTCCTGTCCTGTGCTAACTCCGTTCTCTCCCCTCCTGTCCTGTGCTGACTCCGTTCTCTCCCCTCCTGTCCTGTGCTGACTCCGTTCTCTCCTCTCCTGTCCTGTCTCCGTTCTCTCTCCTCCTGTCCTGTGCTAACTCCGTTCTCTCCCCTCCTGTCATGTGCTGACTCCGTTCTCTCCCCTCCTGTCCTGTGCTGACTCCGTTCTCTCCTCTCCTGTCCTGTCTCCGTTCTCTCTCCTCCTGTCCTGTGCTAACTCCATTCTCTCTCCTCCTGTCCTGTGCTAACTCCGTTCTCTCCCCTCCTGTCCTGTCTCCGTTCTCTCCCCTCCTGTCCTGTCCTGACTCCGTTCTCTCCCCTCCTGTCCTGTCTCCGTTCTCTCCCCTCCTGTCCTGTGCTGACTCCGTTCTCTCCCCTCCTGTTCTGTGCTGACGCCGTTCTCTCCCCTCCTGTCCTTTGCTGACTCCGTTCTCTCCCCTCCTGTCCTGTGCTGACTCCGTTCTCTCCCCTCCTGTCCTGTGCTGACTCCGTTCTCTCCCCTCCTGTTCTGTGCTGACGCCGTTCTCTCCCCTCCTGTCCTTTGCTGACTCCGTTCTCTCCCCTCCTGTCCTGTCTCCGTTCTCTCCCCTCCTGTCCTGTGCTGACGCCGTTCTCTCCCCTCCTGTCCTGTGCTGACGCCGTTCTCTCCCCTCCTGTCCTGTCTCCGTTCTCTCCCCTCCTGTCCTGTCTCCGTTCTCTCCCCTCCTGTCCTGTGCTGACGCCGTTCTCTCCCCTCCTGTCCTGTGCTGACGCCGTTCTCTCCCCTCCTGTCTTGTGTGCCTTGTTCCATGGCGGGCCCTGTCAGGGTGTCTGGTGCTGGCCTGGCTGACCCACATGCTGTACACACTGGCACAGTTCTACCCGGCATGGCACACCCTGGTACCCGCCTCCGTGCTGCTGGGAGCCCTCACTGGACCCACCTGGACCGCGCAGGGTGGGTGGGGTAGTGGGGAGTTGGGTGCGTGTGAAGGGTGTGTGGAGCAGTGGGGAAGTGGGTGGGTGCAGTAGTGGGGAGGACGGTTTGTGTGAAGGGTGGGTGGGGTAGTTTAGAGAGGGGTGTTGGGTAGTGGGGAGGAGGTGAGTGGGGGTGAGTTGGAGTAAGAGTGCGAAAGTGATAGTATGTCAGGGCGTGGAGGGAGAGCGACGATAGTGGTGTGACATGAGTCTGTGTCTTTGAGGGTGTGGAGGGAGAGCGACGATAGTGGTGTGACATGAGTCTGTGTCTTTGAGGGTGTGGAGGGAGAGCGACGATAGTGGTGTGACATGAGTCTGTGTCTTTGAGGGTGTGGAGGGAGAGCGACGATAGTGGTGTGACATGAGTCTGTGTCTTTGAGGGTGTGGAGGGAGAGCGACGATAGTGGTGTGACATGAGTCTGTGTCTTTGAGGGTGTGGAGGCTTCTGGGTGGTTGCCGGGAGCGGCCGTGGTTTGTTGGGTGGAAGATGGTTTGTGTGCATGGAGGTGGTGAGGTGTGGGGGTGGCAGAGTAAGTGTGCGTTTTCATTCGTTGTTCGTTCGTTTGTTCTTGATCTTATTTTCACGATATTAATGCCATATAACATTTGCATGCGCACCACATGTGCATGCGCGTGCGCGAGTGTGTGTGTGTGTGTGTGTGTGCGCGCGCACCCGTGTATTCATGTGTGCGTTTGCATGTATATGTTTGCCTGTGTGTTGACTCTGTGTGTGTATATAAGTGTGTGGATACATGTGTGTTTCTGTCTGCCTGTGTGTCTGTCTGTCTGCCTGTCTGTGTCTGTGTGTATGTGCATCTCTGTATATGTGTCTGTGTCTCTACCTGTGTACACAGGTATTTTAAAAGGATGAAAGAGAAGGGATACTTACTCAAAGCCCCAGTATGATCAAATCAATGGATGTCGTGCCTGCTATCTGCAGTGACCATAGTGTTCTTTATGTGGTTGTCAGGAATACAGTAGTCAGAGAACAGTCATTTAAAAGAACAATTTTTAATAGATATATATAAATTTTGCAATCTCCTACAACAGGTTAATTGGGACGAAGTGACCAATGGTAAAACAATTGACGAAAGTGCGGAAATGTGTTCAAATATTATTAATGGATAAAGCTAAGCAATGTATGCCAATAAAGACTATCACTGTACGTCCAAATGATGTCCCTTGGATGACAGATGAAATTAAGTTGCTAATAGAGGAACGTAAAATAATTCATAAATTAGCTAAACAAACTAACAACCCAGAAGACTGGCTACAATTTCGACGTTTTAGAAACTATGTTACATATAGAGAAAAACTAAGACAACTTGAGTATATCACCAATTTAGAAAATAAGATAACAACTTCATCCAGTTTTGGAACAAAAGAATGGTGGAAACCTGTCAAGTCCTTTTTGAGAAAGAAAGGTGTTGGGTCAGATGACCTCCCACCCCCACACCCACCCCCCTATTATATCTAATGACGGTATTGTCTATTATAATAACAAAGATAAAGCTGATGTTTTTAACAACTTTTTCATTTCACAATCCACTCTTGAAGATAGCGAAAAAGATTTACCTGTCATTCCATTCCTCGACTTTGAACTTACAGAAATATCGCTTACTACTTCTGATGTTGAAGATGTTATTCTAAATCTAAATAAAAAATAAAGCAGTAGGGCCAGATCTTGTCCATAACAGATTGTTAATCGCCTCATTGCTAGCCATTCTAGACCCACTAACTAGAATTTTCAACAAAAGCCTTCATGAATAAACAATTTCCTCTGATATGGAAAACAGCACATGTAAATCCTCTGCATAAAAAAGCTTCGAAGGAACTTTGTAGTAATTACCGTCCAATCTCTTTACTTAGCTGTGTTGGTAAAGTCCTTGAGAGATGCATCCATAAGCAAGTTTACATGTTTTTTCATCAAATCATAGTTTGTCTCCTTCCCAGTCAGGGTTTATTCCTGGTGATTCGACAGTAAATCAATTTTTCTTTATTTATAATGACATATGCTCATCTTTTGATATTGGAGTCACAACCCAGGCTGTGTACTTTGATATATCTAAAGCTTTTGATCGAGTTTGGCATAAGAGACTTCTTCTAAAGATAAGAGCGAATGGCATACGAGGCAAACTACTTGACTGGTTTTCCGATTACCTTTCTGACCGTATCCAAGCAGTTGTTATAAAGAGTGATAAGTCTGATTACAAAGGAATACCCGCAGGTGTTCCTCAAGGCTCTGTACTTGGACCACTATTATTCCTTATCTATATCAATAATAGTGTATACGACATCTATTCAAACGTTAAGCTATTTGCAGATAATACAAGTATGTCCTTAGCACTAAACAACCCAAACATTCGTGCACAAACACTCAATTCTGACTTAGAAAAGATAGATTCTTGGGCTAAGCAATGGAAAGTCAAATTTAATGAAGGGAAAGTTATTAAAATTTTTCTCGAAATACTGACACAATTTTACCTCTTACTTTTGGCATCACAACATTACAGAGTACAGATACACATAAACATCTAGGTATCATACTCCAAAACAACTGTAAATGGCAGGAACATATTATCAATGCTGTAACTATGTTGGTTTCTTGTCTAAAGACGTATAAGTACAAGTTAAATAGGAGAGCATTAGAAATTATGTACAAATCATTCATATTACCACATTTTGACTATGCTGATATTGTTTGGGATAATTGCCCAGATGCACAATCAGACTCTCTGGAAAATTTACAGCTTGAAGCATTGAGAACCATAACTGGAGCTGTTCGTGGGACAAGTCACCAAAAAATATACCGAGAATCAGGGTTTTGTACACTTAAGGAAAGATGGAACAGACACAAACTTATGGATTATTTCAGGATGGTTAACGGTCTATGCCCTAATTACCTAAAGGATCTTGTTCCTGGTCTTGTTTCAGACAGTAACCCTTACCATAGACGCAGGTCATTGGAACGCACCGTACCAAGATTTCACACCGAACTCTATCGGAAATCATTCATACCATCCACTACTTATCTCTGGAATTCTCTACCTGATTATGTTAAAACCAGCAATTCCTTAAGCCAGCTTAAACATTACCTGTGTGCTAACGATGCTATAGTGCCTAGCTATTATTACTTTTGGTAAACTGAAGGAGCAAATCATTCACTGTCGACTTCGTCTAGGGATTAGTGATTTAAGAGAAGATATGTTCGACGACCCACTTTGTGCTTGTGGCACTGCAGGGGAAACTGCTAACATTATTATTTTGTCAAGACTTTCATATGGCTCGGGCAGACACAATCTTAACTTTATCTCCAAACTACATCCACTTTAAAACTGTTGCATGGGTATCCTGATCTCCCAAAGCATACAAATATATTCATATTTCAAACTGTTCACCAGTTTATCTCCGATTCAAATAGATTTTAACTTAGAAAGTATTGTGAAGAACGGGTACAACACGATTCTATTCGTAAAATATGTGTTGGATGTATTTGACTGACCAAATATTCAAAGTTGAATGGATTGGCCAATGATCTGTCAGAATTTCTCCTCTCCCCTCTGCCCCCTCTGCCCCCCCACCCCCACCCCCCTCCACCACACCCACCATTCTTCTTTTTTTTTTTTTTCCTTCGTGTTTCTCTTCTGTCAGGCCGATTCCTCTGGTGACTATGAATTTAATCTCATGTTAATATTGATGTTAGCATTATTTTACTATATTATGTATTTATTTGTTTTATTTCATTATTTCATTACTTACTGTTTATGAATGTTATTTGATACAATTGATAATATGGTTCATTATTTAAACCAAAGAGAAGGGGACAGGTTAGAGAGAGAGAGAGAGAGAGAGAGAGAGAGAGAGAGAGAGAGAGAGAGAGAGAATACGTTTTGCTTGGTGTGAGTTAATCGGTTTCTTTCGCCTCAGGGTCTAGCAGCGAAGGCGTGGATATTGTGGTGTGCTGATGTAGAGGTGTAGAGATATATTCTTTCAGAGAGGGTTGGGAGGGAAGTGTGGACTGTGGAGGAAGTGATTTGTGGTGGAGAGGTGTGAGGGTAGTGGGGGAGGGCGAGGGTACCAAATACAAATTCGTATTCTTTCTGTATACGACTGTACACACTGACTGCCCCTTCACTGACCCTCATTCCACCCCCTTTAAAAGAGACCAAGTGTGGTCCATCATGTCTCTATATGAAAGTATCAGAACACACACACACACACACACACACACACACACACACACACACACACACACATTATCGAAACCATCAGTTTCAATCTGAGTTGAAAGGAGGCATCAAAGCTAGCGGACTGATCCATACACGCTGCGCCATAAGTATCTGTTGAGAGACAACTAAAAACATGAAGGTGGCTTCAGGTGCCTGACCTAACCATAAGCCTAAAGCGCTGGTCAGGCCTGCTTGCTGCGTGCTTTGTTGGTGACATGGTTTTTTATTTCACTTTCTCCTGTCGTGTGATATGCGTGTATGTGCCGTGTTAAAACAGTCATTAAACAATCGATCAAGAATGAATACTGTGTTACATTTATTTTTTATTTTTTATTCTCACCCCACCCGCCGTGTTCTCCTGTTTACAGGCGTGTACGTGTCCGCCTGCGCTTACTCCTTCTCCCGTCGCTCCCCCCACTCGCCCTACACCATCCTGAGCCGTTTCAACGGTCTGTTCTTCACGCTGTACGAGACCCGCCAGATCCTGGGCAACCTCCTCTCTTCAGTCGTTCTCAGGACAGGGGTGGGCAACGTGACTCAGGACATCATCTTCAAGTGGGTACCACAGTTTGGGGAAATCATTCTTGATTTGTTTGTTTTGATAACATCCAGAGATACATGGACAGGGAGAGGGGTGGTGGGAAGAGAAAGAAGGGGACAGGTTGGAGAGAGAGAGAGAGAGAGAGAGAGAGAGAGAGAGAGAGAGAGAGAATAAGTTTTGCTTGGTGTGAGTTAATCGGTTTCTCTCGCCTCCAGGGTGTAGCAGCGAAGACGTGGATATTGTGGTGTGTGTTGATGTGGAGAATATTCGGATACAGTGATGTGTGTCAGCTACAAGGACCTCAAACTGGTAAACGCATTTTGCCAACACAGTGCACCCAGAAGACGGACCAGGCAAGGCCCTAATGGAGCACATCACAACCAAAGTGAGCACACCACAGTGAAGAGCTTCCAGTCCAGTGTGAACACTGCCAATATACGGAGTTTTCCTGGAGCCGACATTGGGGGTGATGTGAGTTGGTAATGATGATCTTCCGGCTCCATCTGAGGAAGGTCAAGGAACAAGGCCACACTCGCATAAAGTTCGATTTTCAGAAGCTGAAGGATCCGAAGGTAGCGGAGACCTTTCAAGCACGATTGGTGGGAAATTTGCACCGTCCAGTCAAAAAACTTGGGCCACAGCTGACACCCTTGATCTATGCGACAAACGAAGAGAGCTAACGAAGTCCAGAGAGAATGGGCAAAACAGTGTGAGACAGTGAACCATGAAACCAAGAAAAATGTGATACAGGATAAGAGACCTGGGTTGAAGCGAGAAAGCCTACCAGCTGGTGGAAGACCTGACAGGCACCAAACAAGGGCAAATTTACCACCATGCATGACACAGATGGGAACTTCCTTACAGAATGTTCTAAAGAGGTGGGCAGAATACTGCTCAGACCTGTACAACTACAGAAGCACAGGGGATCCATCTGTACAGAATGCCCCTCCAGCGACAAACACCAGTAACTACCCCCATCCTTCTGGACAAAGCGATGAAACCAATGAAAAAGGAGAAGGCAGCAGGAGTGGGCAACATCCCAGCGAAAATCGACCAAGCATGGACAGAAGCCACGGTGAACGCCCTTCTAAAATGACAAGATCTGACAGGACTGGCCCACACGAGGGACATTCATTGATAATCGCCCTCCCCAAGAAAGGAAGTTTACAATTGTGCAAGAACTACCGCACAGCCAGCCTAATCCTCCATCCAAGCAGAATCATGCTGGAGATCGTGCTAAACAGACTGCAGTCACAAGCAGAAACAATCATTGCTGGGGAACAGGCAAGCTTCAGAGTAGTGCGCAGTGCTACGGAGCAGAATTTCAATCTCAGGATATTGTGTGAGAGGTACCTTCAATACCCAGCAAGACCCTTACCACATCTTTGTGGTCTTCAAGAAGGTATAGTACGCTGCCTTATAGTCGCCGTGAGACTGTACAACATCAGCGCTAACCTGATCAAAACCACAGAGCACCCTCTACAACAAGCCGACCAGCGCGTTCAATTTCAATGGCAACCTCGAGGACTGGTTCAGGACCACTATCAGAGCCAGGCAAAGCTGTCTGCTCTCACCTCTTTTTGACATCTTCCTCAAGAGAATTGTGCCCGATGCTCAGGAGGAACACGAAGAAACAGTCAGTATCGGAGGCAGAACAGTCTCTAACTTACGTTTTGCCGACGATATCAACGGCCCAGCATAGAAAGAAAAGGATGCATCAAGACTGGGGAACGCCTGGACAAGACATCTGCAGCCTGTGGCATGCTAGGGAACGCCTGGACAAGACATCTGCAGCCTGTGGCATGCTGGGGAACGCCTGGACAAGACATCTGCAGCCTGTGGCATGCTGGGGAACGCCTGGACAAGACATCTGCAGCCTGTGGCATGAATCAAGACTGGGGAATGCCTGGACAAGACATCTGCAGCCTGTGACATGAATCAAGACTGGGGAACGCCTGGACAAGACATCTGCAGCCTGTGGCATGAATCAAGACTGGGGAATGCCTGGGCAAGACATCTGCAGCCTGTGGCATGAATCAAGACTGGGGAATGCCTGGACAAGACATCTGCAGCCTGTGGCATGAATCAAGACTGGGGAATGCCTGGGCAAGACATCTGCAGCCTGTGGCATGAATCAAGACTGGGGAGCGCCTGGGCAAGACATCTGCAGCCTGTGGCATGAATCAAGACTGGGGAGCGCCTGGACAAGACATCTGCAGCCTGTGGCATGCAAATTAGTGCAGAGGAGACCAGGCTGATGACAAACAAAATAGGCATCAGCACTGACACTAGAGTCAACACCGATACACTAGTAACTGTCAACAGTTAAAGTAACTTGGAGCAATAGTAACAGACCAGGGATCAGGAATTGCACAAACAGCAACAGCACTGACAAAAGTAAAGACCATTTGGAGTCTTAAGAACATGGCAAGATCTGACTGATGCACTCGTTGCTTACTGCTCATCCTTTGCCTGTAAGTCAATGACAACTGACGTGGAGGAGAGGATACAGACTATACATATGAGATGCTTCCCCCAAACTACTCGGCATCTCAAGCAGAGATCACATCAAGGAACAGAGAAAACGGGGAGAACTTCGGGAACGACAACGACGACGAAGAAGATGGCGTTGATATCGGGGGACAATAACACACACACACACACACACACACACACACACACACACACACACACACACACACACACAGTTACACACACACACACACACACACACACACACACACACACACACACACAGTTAAGACTCTGTGTGTGTGTGTGTGTGTTTGCGCGCGCGCGCGCACTGCACAGGGGGTCAGACGGGTGGTACATAGCGGTGTGTGTGCACTGCAGAGAGGGATCAGATGGGTGGTACATAGCGGTGTATGTGCACTCCAGAGAGGG
Source organism: Babylonia areolata (assembly GCF_041734735.1). Lineage (NCBI taxonomy): Eukaryota > Metazoa > Mollusca > Gastropoda > Neogastropoda > Buccinidae > Babylonia > Babylonia areolata. The sequence continues at coordinate 24,422,066 of NC_134904.1, read as the reverse complement.
ATCAGATGGGTGGTACATAGCGGTGTGTGCACTGCAGAGAGGGGTGGTATATAGCAGTGTGTGTGCACTGCAGAGAGGGGTCAGAGGGGTGGTACATAGCGGTGTGTGTGCACTGCAGAGAGGGGTGGTACATGGCGGTGTGTGTGCACTGCAGAGAGGGTCAGACGGGTGGTACATAGCGGTGTGTGTGCACTGAAGAGAGGGTCAGACAGGTGGTACATAGCGGTGTGTGTGCACTGCAGAGAGGGGTCAGACGGGTGCTACATAGCGGTGTGTGTGCACCGCAGAGAGGGGTCAGACGGGTGGTACATAGCGGTGTGTGTGCACTGCAGAGAGGGGTCAGACGGGTGGTACACAGCGGTGTGTGTGCACCGCAGAGAGGGGTCAGACGGGTGGTACATAGCGGTGTGTGTGCACTGCAGAGAGGGGTCAGACGGGTGGTACATAGCGGTGTGTGTGCACTGCAGAGAGGGGTCAGACGGGTGGTACATAGCGGTGTGTGTGCAGGTACTGTGGCCCCCGTGACTGTCCGGCATCAGAGAACATGACGGACATCGAGGAGCCGGAGGGCCTGGTCATCCATTCCATGCTGGCCATATACACGGCCCTGCAGGTACACTGCTCTGCACTATTGACTGAAGAAGGAAGGTGACAGAATGGTTATGACGCTCAGCTGCCAATACAGAGAGTCTGTGAGGGTGTGGGTTCGATTCCCGCTCTTTCCCTTTCTCCGAAACTTGACTGGAAGATAAACTGAGCGTCTAGTCAGTCGGATGAGACGATAAACCGAGCGCAGCACGCACTTGGCGCACTGAAAAAGAACCCATGGCAATGTTGTCCTCTGACAAAATTCTCTGAAAAAAATCCACTCTGACAGGTACACAAATATATAATCATGCACTCAAGGCATGACTAAACGCGTTGGGTAATGCTGCTGGTCAGGAATCTGCCTGGCAGAGGTGGTGTGGCGTATATGGATTTGTCCGAACGCAATGACGCCTCCCTGAGAAACTGAAACTGTTGACTGCATGGCGTGATGATGGTGATGTTGATGATAATGACGATCATGATGGTGGTGATGATGCTGATGATTATAAGGATGATGGTGGTGGTGATGATGATACCGATGATGATCGCGATGTCAACGATGATGGCTAATGATGATGATCATCATGATGACAGTGATGACAAAACGATGACGATGATGATACTACTAGGTTTGGTGGAGGTGATGGTGGCGAGGAGTGCAGTGATTATGATGATGTACTCATCGCAATGCTGGTGCAGCACCCCAGAGGGTCCTCCATCCCGAAACATCCCCCGAGGAACGTATCACTACGCAGACTGTTCCCCAGGGGATGTGTTGGGGATTCTGACATGTCCTCCTGATGGTCAAACTGGGATATCACCAACTGGTCTAAAAATAAATGGATAACTCATTGGCCAGGAAAGCTGAAGCCAACTGGACGCCATACTGAGACTCGTATCCGGCCGTCAGTCCGTTGAGAAGTGGTTTGCTGACTGGTGGTAGTTGCTGAGCTGTAACCATGTATCTTCGATGAAATCGTCTTATACTTGCCCCCGCGACATGCCAAATGTTGTGTTTTGACTGATATCTGTCAATAGTCTATTTATTAAAGTTATTGCAGGAAAACAGTGCAGTGACACGTAGCGTAAACTTGCCGTGGAGGCACACACAGGAATGTCAGCTTAACTAACGCCGCGAGCAAGTGAAAGCTTGCCGTGAAGCAGTCATCGTAGCAAGCTGAGCGCTTGGCTACGTATATATAATATGAAGTTACCGCTTCGCGCTGTACTGACACGAGTAGCAAAATGGTTGATTGAACACTTCCGCTGGCTTCAGTCAGCAAAGGGCTCAAAGAAAGCATGCGGTATCCACCTAATTTTAGAGCAGTGGGTATCACCCCCATGCTCCAATTGTTCCCAACGGAATCAGCTATGACTTTCATACCAGAATGACCTACCCACCTCCCACACTCTCCTGTTGGTATGTTTGTGTGTACGTGTATATGTGTGTGGATGTCTGCGGACGCTCGTGGGTGAACGTGTGAAGTGTGTATGTGTGTGTGGGTGGGTGGGGAGAGGGGTGCTGGGGGGTGGTCAGGCAGAACGTGTCTCCGTGTGCGTTCGTGCGTGCGTGCGTGTGTGTGTGTGTGCGTGTGTGTGTGTGTACATTTCCCTGGTGGGGGGAGGGAGGTTAAATGGGGTGTTTTGACCCAAGTGCTGCTGGTGCCACAGGTACTAGCCCTGGTGCTGACGGTGGTATTCCTAACGCCGCTGTCTCGCAGCGAGTGGTGGTCGAGAGCTCCCATACGCGACACGGCCACCTCCTGGTTCAAAACGCTGGTGCGCACGCGAATGGTCTTCCTCGTGCCCTTCATGGTCTTCCAGGCCATGGAGCAAGGCATGCTGCTGTCTGAGTACACCAAGGTCAGCTGTGTGTGTGTGTGTGTGTGTGTGTGTGTGTGTGTGTGTGTGTGTGTGTGTGTGTGTGTGTGTGCGTGTGTGTGAGTGAGGCCATGGAATAAGGCATGCTGCTGTCTGAGTACACCAAGGTCAGCTGTATGTGTGCATGTGTGTGTGTGTGTGTGTGTGTGTGTGTGTGTGTGACTCGACTCGACTCGACTCGACTCGACTTTCGGCTTGGAAAAGCCCACAGAGAGTCTGTTCCGTTTTGAAGAAATTTGCGCAATGTTGGTTTGGGAATTACGCCAATATTCGTTTGATTTGCAAAGCATCATGCTCTACCTTTCATGCTAGACTTAAGGCCGCTCCTTCTCTCTACCTTTATTTCTTTGAGGCAATCGATGGTGTTGTTGTGTTACCAGCAAGTCTGTCAGCTCGCTCATTTCCCTTAACACCTGCATGTCCCGGGCAGTACGACCATGTAAGTTTTTGAATCTGAAAGTTGCGCATTGTCTCAAGCCACTCTGGGCTTCCCACTCCACTTTCGATTTTCTGTATGAGGTTCATTGAGTCCGTTAGAATCATGGATAGATGATAGCCATTGGGCAGCATGTGTCACAGCTTCAACTTCCATCATTAAGCTGGAGGTTGTGACTTTGTAGGCAGCATTCTCTTCCCTAATTGTTTTTCCATTTTGTTTCGCAGTGAATCCTCAACCGGACTGGCCTTTGGTGACTGAGCCATCTGTGTATATGATGATGTCCTCTTCTTTACTGTTTTCTTCTATGAGTAGGCATCAGTTTTGCCCTCTGGCAATTCCCGACAATGTCTTCGTAGAGTGGGTGAAATGGCTGTGTTGAATAGATGATTGAGGTTTTCGGGGTTTTCCTCCCATTCTTTTGTTTCTTTCTGGCCTTGTAGTCGGCATACTAGCTGGAGTGTGTCTTCTACTTGCCCCATCCATGATCTTTTTCGTCCTAGACGGCTGCCTTTTGGTTCCTTGACTGCATCATGCAGTGGGTTTTGAGGGTTTTCTAATGCTCTGAAGTAGGTCTTAACCTGTTCTAACTTGTTACTGGCCTGCACTGAAGGAAGGTCAAGCAGGTATCGCATGGTTCAGTAAGCGTGTCTTTTGATGTTCCAAGGATCAGCCTCATAGCTTCATTTTGAACTGTTCTTATCTTAGGAGGCTGCTTTGAGACGGTGTTTTTGCCCAAGTTCGTAGTCAATCACACTGAGAACGAGTGATTGATATAGCAGGAAGATACCTTTGGTTGCCATTGCTTTTAAGACTGAAATACCTTTTTGCATTTGAAAACAGTGTTTTCCTTTTTTTTTTTATGAAGGACAGCATCCTGTCAAACTGTATTCTTAGGTAGCGTAAGCATTCGGTTTTCTCGATTTCCGTCGAATGACACAGGTGGTAGTGATTTGCTCGCGGTTTTGTTGTTGAGGGTGCACAGCAACGTTTGGGCTTTTGCTGGATTGATGGAAGATCCTGTGTCCTTGCACAATTGAAGGGTGTTTGTCAAACCGATTTACGCTTTCCCGCGATGAATCCGCATGATTTATGTAAAAAACAGTTCTAATTTTGTTTACATGCTTATTTTTATTGGGACGTTTGCATGCACAGACGTAACACAGAAAGGCGGAACTGAAAATTAATATGCGAAGTCGATTGTATTTAAATAGCGGAATAGACATCTTTACCAGAAAATGAGTGTATGTGCTGTCGAAGATAGATGGGTTGACCACCTGTTGCAAGTAAGAACGTGTAGTGTATTCATGAATGTGCTTGCCTTTGAATGAATGAAAAACATGTCAAGTGAAACGGGCTGTTTACGTCTGTCACGCGGGTTTTTTTGCGTAATGTTTCAAACTTAATATACCATTTTTATTCATGATCAATATTTTATTATAACAACAAAGGAACTGATATAGATCAGGTGTGTGTGTACTGGATTTTGATAATGTTTGTACTTATTTGTTTCTGACCACTTCATATTCAGCCGCATTGCCATGTCACAAAATGGCGCCGAAATTTTTGATGTTTTTAATAATTTTCAACACATTTAAGACACAAGAACAAAACAGATTCTCACAAAATTGTTGCAGGCATTTCTCTATTCAGTTGCAATCCTGATGACAAGTGAAACATTTGAATAATTATTGTAATTATTGCTATATTGAATCATACCGAGAGGCCCCCATTTCCAACAAAGTTTTGGAGACTGACCCATTTTCATGTTGTGTTTGGTGATGATTATGATACATGTATAAAACAAATATGGAGATGGTAACACCTGGCAGGGGCTGGCACCACGCCACGATGAAGGGTGCTGTAATGTTTTGTGAAAAATTTCATCTGTAAAAATAAAATAAAATAAAATAAAAGCCTGCAGTAAAAATTCTCCGCACCCTGTCCTGTCGTGAATTTTTTTTTCTTCTTCGAACTTTCTTCCGGGTGGGCTTCTTCGGCGAGATTTGAAAGAGGAAAAAAACAACACACACACACACACACACACACACACACACACACACACACACACACATGGATAAATTTTGTGAGCAGCATGTGCAGAGATTTTAGTGCAGGCTTTTTTTTTTCTTTTTCTTTTTTTTTTTTAAATACATTTGTCACAACACCAGTGAAGCAGCTTTGATATCATGTACTGTTGTGATATGGATGTATGTGGTTGGTTTCAGTCTTATGTCAGCTGTCCTATCGGCATCCACATGGTGGGCTTCGTCATGGCCACGCACGGCGCTACCTCCGCCGTCTTCGTCTTCGTCTTCAGTCGTCTGGCTCGTCGCACTGGCCGTTACCCGCTGTTTGCCTTGGCCGCGGCCATCAGCCTGGCCCTGCTGATCGTGCTGTCTGACTGGACCCCTCAGAGTGACCAGCACCCGCTCATCTTTTTCTTCCCGGTCCTGTGGGGCATAGGGGAGGGAATTTGGCAGACACAGACCAATTGTAAGAGTTACTGGGTGGTTTTTTGGTTGTTGTTTTTGTTTTTTGTTTGTTTGTTTGTTTGTTTGTTTTTATATATAGAATTTGTTGGTTTTTGTTTTTTCTCTTTTTTTGCGTTTTGTTGCTGTTTTGGTATGGGGCGGGTGTGTGTGGAGGGATGGCGTCTGGGTGAGCGTGAGCGCGTGCGTATTTGTCTATGTGTGTATGCCTGAGTGTTTGTGCGTTTGTATGAGAGAGAGAGAGGGAGGGGGGATGAAGGGTGGCAGATCTTCAAAACTGAATAAAAACATCGGCGACAACAACAACGAAAACACCAACACATCAAATTCACCATACCACATCATTTACACACGCACACACACACACACACACACACACACATATATATATATATATATATATATATATATATATATATATATATATCACCCTCACCCACCTGCCTCAAAGTCACAAACCAAATCACTCACACTCATAAATTTCTCTGTGCAGCCATGATTGCCGTGGTGTTTTGGAAGCGGAAGGAATCAGCCTTTGCCAACTACCAGACCTGGCGCGCTGTGGGCTACACCATCATTTTCTCCTTCCACAGCATCCTCTGTGTTCATGTCAAAATCGCCATCACTCTCGGCTTCCTCGTCGTCGGCATGATCTTCTACACCGCCGTGGAAATCCACAGCTACCGGAAAGAACGCCTTTCATCGTCCCCTCCAAAAGCAGATGACAGCGACACTGCCACCAAGAGTCGCTCAGGTCTGTGTGTCGGGGAGGAGCGTTCACATTCTCCATCGGGACCAACGGAGTTTGAGCTGAACGTCGGTCCACCTGTAAGCGTTCTCAGCCCAAATTCCGCAGCTATATTTCGTGCTTTTAAGTTTGAGGACGACATAGACATGGAGACTGGGGGGCATCTCACTTTAGATGGGACCTATCTCTGTCGTGGAGAGAATGCTTTCTTGGACAACGACCTTCAGAGGTACGGGGTTGTCCCCTCTGGTGGAAATCGGCCTCTCACGCAGGCGCAACTGGCCAAAAGTTCCAGTGACGTATACGTCAGGCGCGTGTCAAAAGCGCAGGACAGTTGCGGGAACAGCGCAGGTGGCAGCTCGTGCAGCCAGCGCCCACCCCGTCGGCACACGTGGCATGAAGATTCCTTTCAGGACGAGGGAGAGCTGGGGGTGCTGAGGACCAAACACGATGTGTTTGTTTACTGAGGCTTCGCGGGGCCACAGCAACGGGGTCTGGTTCGCCCCTTCTTCCAACCTCTTGTTCCTGTGGAGATTGTATGTGAAATATTTCTACTGCATTGCAAGGGCACTGGTGTGGTGAACGTGTGTGCGTGTGTGTGTGTGTGTGTGTAAACACAAATTCGCGTGTCTGTGTGTACATGCGCAAGGTGCGTGTATATGTTCGTTTGTGTATGTATGGGTGTGAGTGTTCGTGTGTGTGTGTGTGTGTGTGTGTGTGTGTGTGTGTGTGTGTGTGTGTGTGTGTGTGACTAACTATCGATCTGTCGGTCTGTCATGGACAGTGGTTCATTTCCCGCCTCTGGACTGATGTCAGAATTCTAAGAAGCTGTAGAAAACTGTTTTACCGCCCACCTTGCTGCAGATGGTGAGGTCTAGAACTGTGATAACACATGTCTGTGGTTTCCTGACGAAGCTGTGGCTTGTGTTGTGGCTGGGAAGAGAAAGAGATGGGGGTTGGGGTGTGGGGTGGGGGTGTTTGTTCATGGTAAAGGAAAACCATGTTGCAAACTGCCTCGATCACCCCGACTTGCTTCTGTTTGGGTTAGTGAAGTAATGCGAAATGATGGGCGCGTGTATGCGTCTGTCTGTGTGTATGTGTGTGAGTGTGTATACATGTGTCTGTGTGTGGTGAGAGGCTATTCTCTCTCTGTGTGTTCCGCAGTTCTCTATATGCACAGTGTACCAACGACATGCCAAGAAGCTGAACCACTTCCACACAACATGCCTCAGGAAGCTACTGAACATCAAGTGGCAAGACAGGACCCCAGACACAGAGGTGCTCGCAAAAGCCACCCTTCCCAGCATCTTCACCATCCTGATGCAGTCCCAGCTTCGCTGGGCTGGACACGTGGCACGCATGCCAGACCATCGGCTGCCCAAAAGGCTCTTCTATGGCGAGCTGCAACAAGGGAAGAGATCACACGGAGGTCAGAAGAAGCGCTTCAGAGATACTCTGAAAGTCTCTCTGAAAGCGTTTGATATCAACCCTGACTCCTGGGAGGAATCTGCAGTGGACCGTAACAAATGGCGCGCTGCTGTGCACAAAGGCGCCAAGTTGTGCGAGGCCAACAGGACTGCTGCAGCTGTTCAGAAGAGGCAGGCCAGAAAGTCACGGGCAAACAAGCTCCCTGACAATGATATGCCTGTCTTTGTCTGCCCCAACTGTCAGCGAACATTTCGTGCGCAGATTGGACTATTCAGCCATCTGCGCACTCACAGATAGATTCATGAGCATCCTTCCCCCCACCCCACCACCACCCTCCCCCCATCCCCAATCTGGATGACATCGATGGTCATCATCGATCTCGATGGACACACCACCACCACCACCATATGCACATAAATAGTATAGGCCTATTGTTCTAGGTTTTTCGGTAGTTCACATGGTTGATTAAATTGATGGTCGTTTTGTATCGTGTGCGTTGCCAAGTACTGTTGGGAAGTGCTGAATCTTATTTTCACATTTTGAAATAAGTTTGATGTTGCGCGGGTCTATGATCCATTGATTATAGAATTAAATATGCTTTGAACTGAATAAATTCTTATTTAAAACAAGGAAGGGTGTGTGTGTGTGTTGGGGGGGAGGGGTTCGGGGGAGGAGGGGGGCAAGGGGGGGGGGCGATGGGGGTATGTTGGAGGGTTGGGGGGTGATACAGTAGTGTTGAGTATTCAAGCTAGGTTTCGCAAGATCTATTTCACTGTGAAAATGCCTTTGTGCTAAAAGCGCTAATGGAAAATTTTGAACATCACAGACAATGTGTGTATGTGTGTGTGTGTGTGTGTGTGTGTGTGTGTGTGTGTGTGTGTGTGTGACTAAAAAAAAAGTATTCAGAATTGATTTTCTTTCTTTCTGCGTTCGTAGTCTGCAGTTTCCACGTTCTCTGACCTGTACGTGTTAGTGCTTTTACCTGGTTGGCACTCAGGCAGCGGAGCCACACTCCATTTTCGTTAGTGTTTTTACAACCCACCAAACGTTCACATTTTGTTTGTTTTGTTCGTTTTTTTTGTTTTTTTTTGTTTTGTTTTGTTTTGTTTTGTTTTTTTGTTCTGGTTTGGGTTGTTTTTTTTTTTGGGGGGGGGGTTGTTGTTGTTTTTTTGTTTGTTTGTTGTTGTTGTTGTTGTTTTTTGGGGGAGGGGGAGGGGGGTGCGGGGGGAGTTGTTGTTTTATTTGTCAAGGAAACACATGTAATCTAATTCCATATCATGTCATCAAAATCACAAAGCACATAATCGGACTCCGCCTTCAAAAAACAATGAAATATGGCGCAATAGAAGATACTTCAAAGAGACTGAGTATACATAAAAGTGACAGGTTCACTTAACTGAAGTAATAAGATGCAAGGGATTTTTTTTATATATTTTGTATACGCCCTCTCCCAACACACACATACACACACACACACACACACACACACACACACACACACACCACGTACGCACTAATGTTTCCGAACCATGATTGTGAAGGTTAACACAGTCAGTGACAGCTCTGTGTCTTATTTTCATTTCTTTCTTTCTTTCTTTGATTGGTTGATTGGTTGGATGGTTGGTTTGGTTTGGCGTGGGTTCTTTTAATGCAATGTCGGTCTGCTTTTATGTTTGTTTCGTTTGACATGTTTGGTCAGAACTTGATCTTGATTATGTTCATATTATTATTGTATCCTTCATACTTCAAAAGGATTAAACCTCTTGAAACTTGTGTGAGATTTCTGCCAGGATGCGTTTATTGCTGCGCGGCAGTCTTTATAAGCTGGGCCTTCTGTCTTGACATGAATTTCTGCCGTACTGCAAGAACCTGGTGTTCACAAAGAGAGAAAGTAAACGGAAGTATTTGTCACGTCACCACAAAAGTACGATTTGTCTGTGTCATATCAATAACAATGAGTATAATACTACTGATAATGATAATGATGATGATAATAACGATGACAATACTAATGATAGTGATAATCATCATTATTATAATCATTATTATTATTATTATAACGTATCTGACGCAAACTCCCCATATAATGGGCTCTATGTGTCTCACATGAAACAATGCATACATGATAGTGCATAATCGCATGCAATAACACACACACACACACACACACACACACATATATATATATATATATATATATATGTGTGTGTGTGTGTGTGTGTGTTTTATTGCATGCGATTATGCACTATCATGTATGCATTGTTTCATATATACATATATATATATATATATATATATATGTGTGTGTGTGTGTGTGTGTGTGTGTGTGTGTGTTATTGCATGTGATTATGCACTATCATGTATGCATTGTTTCATATGTGTGTGTGTGTGTGTGTGTGTGTGTGTGTGTGTGTGTGTGTGTGTGTGAAAACACTACCACAAATTGCAGATCTGAAAATTACACCAACAAAATATGCCCCCAACACGTCACACACATGCGCTTGCACGCCCGCACACTTAACACACACACATACACAGACGCGCGCGCGCTCTCTATCGCAGTAAAGACCTAGCCACCAGTACACACTCTACATGAAGATTTCAGTGGAGGGAAAAGGTCGTGGTGTTGAAAGTGAGAAAGTGAGAGGAGACCGACATACAACTGTGCTTCATCACATTATAGGCCGTTTTGGACAGGTAAAAGTTTTTGTTTTGTTTTTTGTTTGTTTTTATTTAGATGACAGTTCTTTCTGTCCCATCGTCTGCGCCGTTTCAGTAGCATTAACCCCACGCCGCTCATTTCGAATCTCCCACACAATACACAAAAGCATCTGGGTTCGTCTGTCGCAGTCCCAGCGTCGGTAGTCCACAGAGAACCATCGATGTTAGGTCTCCATGAGGCTACACACCAGAGGAGAACCTGCACTGCTGCTGAGTCACTCCGGTGGTAAAAAGAGGACCGAGTTGGTGAATGAAGTAGATACAGCGGAAGAACATTCCAGACAGAAGGAACTTGATTCTGGTAGGCCCTTTGGCTAAATGTTTTTGAAGAGACTTTTGGGACTCGAAACAGCTTTTCTCCAAAAGATTTGAGAGAACGGAAAGGGTTGGAAATATAAAGGACATAATGTAAGTAAGACAGGAGAGGAGAGATCCTTCGAAATAGCGATTAGTCAATATGCCAGTTTTGTACTCAATTTTCTATTGGTTGGGTACCCAATGAAGCTGACTTATAAGATGTGTAACGCGATCTTTTCAAATTCACTTTCTGAAAAATGACTCTGGCAAAATTGTTCAAGAAGTAAGACCTATGGACACAGATCGTTTTCTTTTAAATCTCGTCTCAAAACCCACCTTTTCCCTCAGCAGTAAGTTCAATTGTGGTAGGTCCACTTCCTTTGCGTTAGCTGTGCTTGACTGTGTGTGTATACATATGTAGGTGTACATAACTACATGCATGTATATGAATGTGTATTGTGTGTGCGTGAGTTTATGTAAGTTTGTGCCTGCCTATGTGTGCGTATGTGGTAGGGTAGGTGTTAGATACACATGTATTGTTAAAATGTATGTATGCAGTGTGTGTGCGTGTGTGTGTGTGTGTGTGTGTGTGTGTGTGTGTGTGTAGTCACATTTTGGTGTGTGTATGTAACATAGATGTAATGTTTTATGTTAACAAAGCGTTTTTGTAAAGCACCAAGAGCAGATTTCTGGATAGTGTGCTATATAAGTATCCATTATTATTATTATTAAGATCACATGAAGGCGTGACATCAAATCAGAAAGCAAACCAGCAAAATCGCAGTCGTCATTACTACTGAGGATAGTAGTAGTAGTAGTAATAATGATATTAATGATAATGGATACTTATAAAAAAAATTTTTTTAAAGATAAGTTGTATAGCACACTATCCAGAAATCTGCTCTAGGTGCTATACAAAACATTATGTAACACGTGTTATGTAAACACACCAAAATGTGACGAACAAACCACACATACTCGCGCCCGCGCAATCATACGTACGAACACACACAAATACACAGTCATACACTTGCACGTGTATGTATACACATACATATGTATACACACATAGTCAAAAAACACCACACGCAAAGAAGTGGAACTGCCACAACGAAACCTATTGCTGATGGAATAGGAGTTTTGAGATCAGATCTGAAAGAGGCGAGGGAGTCAGAATGACGGAGGTTATCTTTGGCGATTGAAAAGAAAATAATCTGTGTCCGTAGGTATTATTTCTAACGTGAGGTATCCTGGGATATCGAGTATCAGAGAAAGAACTGAGTTGGCGAGACAGAGTTTAGGTATGGAGGAGTTCAGAAAGATACTTTGGGCCAGATCCATTGACTGTAGAAAGTCAGAGTGGATAGCTAATAGTTTATTCGATCAGAAACAGGCAACCAGTGGAGAGACCGAAGGAGAGGGGAAACTGGATCAAGGTAAAGACAACCTGAGGGGTTCATAAACCATCAGATACGATCGAGTGGAACTTTTTTTTCAGTTGGAAGTTTGCACTTTTGTAAAAACAACTGACATAGCCAAATTAAGATATGCATCCAGGTTTCTTACAGAATTCTGAAAGTTGACATCAGCACTGAATATAGTCAAGGTATGGTCTGAAATATGACTGAGCGCAGACGTAAAGCCTGTAAGTAGCAAAGTAACTTGGGGAAGAAGTTTTTTTTACGTGTTGGGTGTCATCTGCGAACTTGTAGAAATCACATCGATGTTGGCTGATGATGTCGGACGATGGCTGAGTACACAGACGGGCGCAATAGCCGAATGGTTTAAGCGTTGGGCTTTCAATCTGAGGGTCCCGGGTTCGAATCTTGGTGACGGCGCCTGGTGGTAAAAAGTGGAGGTTTTTCCGATCTCCCAGGTCAACACATGTGCAGACCTGGTAGTGCCTGAACCCCCGTCGTGTGTATACGCATGCAGAAGATCGAATATACACGTTAAAGATCCTGTAATCCATGTCAGCGTTCGGTGGGTTATGGAAACAAGAACATACCCAGCATGCACACCCCCGAAAACGGAGTATGGCTGCCTACATGGTGGGGCAAAGAAAAAAAAGATCATACACGTAAAATGTTACATGTGTGTCTGAGTGTGTATGTGTGCGTACCTGAAATCTGATTGAATGACACAGGAAACGAATGATGAGCGCCCAATGGCAGCCGTCAGTCGGCTCTACCCAGGTAGGCAGCCTGTTGTGCAAATGACCCCGTGTTTGTAAAGCGCTTAGAGCTTGGTCTCTGACCGAGGATAGGCGCTATATAAGTATCCATATCAATCAATCAATCCAAAAATTGTACTGGACCAAGAACTGAACCTTGGAGAACACGATTTCAAACAAGAAGTCTGGATTTGGAACGAGAACTGTTGATGAACGCCCTTTGAGTGCTTCTGAAAAATACTGATGTCGTAAGCTGCCTGGAGATTGAGCAGAAACAAAACTCATGTCTGCACAAGACAATAATGTCTTGGACACGTACAAGAGGGCTGTCTCTGTACTGTGATTTGTCCATTAGCAGACTGAAACACATCAAGGAGGTCAGTATCAGTAGCTCAAGGAGACATCACTGCGTTCGGACAAATCCATATACGCTCCACCACATCTGCCAAGCAGATGCCTGACCAGCAGCTTAACAAAACATCAAGGAGGTCATTAAATGACAAATGAATGAGGAGTTGACGTACTACGACTCTTTCAAGTAACTTTGATAGAAAGGGTAAACTGTAAATAGGTCTGCATTTGTTTTTTTGTTTTTTGTTTTTTGTTGTTGTTTTTTGTTGTAAAAACCATGTTTCGTGAGTAGAGGTGTAACTAGGGCGTGTTTAAATCATCAGGAAAAGATTCTGTACACAGATGTTAATAGATGTTAATATTTTTGGTGACATCTAGAAGACCATTTGAGCACAGTTTGAACATGTCAGCAGCCAGAGGATCCAGAACGCAACATTTAAGTTGGTCGTCGTCATCGTCGGCCTCCTTCCGTCTCGAGAGATGATGGCTGCACTAGAAATGTATTCACTGCCGGGCATTGCACTCCCTGCTGTGGCTATGTAGACCGATGCTGGAGTGACAATCTCTACTGCATGTGGGACAGATATAGGTAGATGCCGCAAGGTTAACAGAATTTGACTTCCGTGCGACGGGCGCCTTAGCCGAATGGTTAAAGCGTTGGACTTTCGATCTGAGGGTCCCGGGTTCGAATCACGGTGACGGCGCCTGGTGGGTAAAGGGTGGAGATTTTTACGATCTCCCAGGACAACATATGTGCAGACCTGCCAGTGCCTGAACTCCCTTCGTGTGTATACGCAAGCATAAGATCAAATACGCACGTTAAAGATCCTGAAATCCATGTCAGCGTTCGGTGGGTTATGGAAACAAGAACATACCCAGCATGCACACCCCCGAAAGCGGAGTATGGCTGCCTACATGGCGGGGTAAAAACGGTCATGCACGTAAAAAGCCCACTCGCGTATATACGAGTGAACGTGGGAGTTGAAGCCCACGAACGCAGAAGAAGAAGAAGACGACTTGCGTGTGGCTCTTTCTCCTCAGGACTCAATGCGGCTTCTCTCTGCTTGTTTCACTCTCTCTGAATGACAGATTTCCAGTTTCCACGTGAGTCCACAAGGCTTTCCCAGGACAGCACATCAGTACCTGTACTTTTCAGGTCCCGCTTGCAAGCGTCTTTGAATCTTGAGTCGGGGGCGGCCTTGGGGCCTAGATCCCTAGGATAGTTCGCGTACAGCAGATCTTTAGGGATGCGGCCTTCATCCATTCGGCGAACATGACCGAGCCAGCGAAGACAGCGTTGACTCCGAAAGGCGAAGACAGTAAGTTGGTACTGATCAAGTAAATCACGAATCCTGTTCTCAGAGACACGTCCACTGCAATCAAATGGGCATTAAAAGTGTCCAAGTGAAGATCAGGGGCTGAATCGGTGGGGTCCAGTTCACTACGAATGTCTGAAAACATGTGATAAAAAAAATTAAAAAAAATTAAAAAAAACAACTCACAGAGTTTATCACGAACATCAGAGAGAGACGGTTGAAGAAAAGGACAGGACCTTTAGAACTGTCATAAAGTTCATCCGTGACTTAATAATAATAATAGCAAGAGAGGCAAGGCCTTCAAGACTCACTTGTGATACACTTTAAAAAAAAATCTAATCGTTAAAATGTGCCGTTTTCTCTAGATCTAGATAGATGTACAAGTTTAGTTACACCCGCCGGGAATGTAGTACGACACGGTCGATTCAATTTCTCTTTTATGTTCATTCTAGGTTTATGGTTTTAAAGTTGATATGAAAATTTAGTATTTTGTTAAACTAATAACATGTAGAGCCAAGTTACAAGTACTTCTAAACGTCGTAAGAAGTGAAAAGGACTTCATTTTGAGAAAAGTCAAGACTGGAATTTTTTTCGTTTCATCGTGATCAATTCAAGGGTATTAACTCACATGGTTTACAATTTCTAACTGTGAATTCCGACTGATTCTATCTTCGGCATTAAAAAAATCTTTAATGGCAATTAAAAAGCTGATATGAAAATTGAGTATTTTGTTAAACTAATAACATATGGAGCCAAGTACAAGTACTTCTAAACGTCGTATGAAGTGAAAAGGACTTCATTTTGAGAAAAGTCAAGACTGGAAATTTTTACGTTTCATCAATTCAAGGGTATTAACTCTCATGGTTTATTATTTTTAACTGTGAATTCCGACTGATTCTGTGAATATTTTTTATAGCAGTTTGGGGCATTATCCAGTAAGTGATGAGGCGTTCACAAATCTTTCTCTGAATAAATATTTAACGGTCTCCTTCTCCAACTTTCCGTCACATGTTATCGTGTATTGTCCATTGAATATAGGATTGAATGGGCAGGTCAACAACTTGAAACAAAATGACGTCGTTCGCGTTCGCGAAGAATATGAGCACGCGCTTTGAATGTGTATAAATATGTGTACGCAATTGATTTTTGCCCATGACCTTCAGGGATCAGCCAATAGATCTGTAAAGTCCATTCGTCGTGCTGACTTTAGTATTTTCCGAAAAAGACCACTTGGGTGAATGAACATAGTGAAAGCCCTGTACACTGAGAGTAAAACACACAAGCTTTTTATGTACTGAGTATAATTTCAAAATGTAATGTTTAAGATGAGAAAGATCAGTTTAAAGCAAATTAAGTCGCCTAGCATTAATTACAGATTAATTTATCTTTTTTACTGTCCGTACCAAAACGTTTGCAATATAAATAAAACTTCCATGCTTAGCAAAAGAAGTTCCTGTTTGAACAAAAAATGAAAATAATGACTGCTCTTGTTGTTGTGTCAGAATATCAGATCAAAGTGCCAAGTTTAGAGAATACAAAAAATATAAATATAACAGTAAATGCAGTTTGCATATAACTTGGCTTCTTTTTTATTTTTTTGTGCCCATCCCAGAGATGCAATATTGTTTTAAACAAGATGACTGGAAAGAACTGAATTTTTCCTATTTTTATGCCTAATTTGGTGTCAACTGACAAAGTATTTGCAGAGAAAATGTCAATGTTAAAGTTTACCATGGACACACAGATACACAGACACAGACAGACAGACAGACAGACACACACACACACACACACACACACACACACACACACACACACACACACACACACAGAGACAACTGAACACCAGGTTAAAACATAGACTCACTTTGTTTACACAAGTGAGTCAATAATGGTATTTATATAGTGCTGAATCTTGTGCAGAGACAAATCAAAGCGCTTTCGCACCAGTCATTCACACGCATGCATAACTCTAAAACTGTAGAAACTAAAGACAAGGAAGGGCAGGCAAGGGAGGCTATTTTGGGAAGAGGTGTGTTTTAAGGCCAGACTTAAAAGAGCTGAGTGTGGAGACTCAGTTGACGAAGCGAAAGAGGAAGTTCATCCCAATCGCAAGGTCCAGAGACAGAGAAAGAACGGCGGCCAACAGTCGAGTGTTTGAATCTGGGTATGTGTAAACAGAGTGGATCCGAAGCCGATCGTAGTGAGCGAGATGGAGTGTAGAGGTGAAGGCAACCACAGAGATAGGAAGGGGCAGTTTTGTGAATACATCTATAACATCTTGTACTTTATTCGGTGTGAGACAGGGAGCAAGTGGAGATGTTGCAAAAGAGGAGTGATGTGCTTAGATCTTTTCTTTCTGAGGACGAGTCGGGCAGCAGAGTTTTGTATGCGCTGAAGGGACTGAATGGATGAAGCAGACAAACCAGACAATAGAGAGTTACAGTAGTCAAGGCGAGAGAGAATGAGAGAAACGACAAGTCTAGATGTTGCGTCAGTGGACAGATATTTCCGGACGGCACTGATGCGCCGCAGTTGACAGTTGCAGGACTGACATGTCTGACTGATAAATTTTTGCATGGGCAGTGTATTGTCAAGGACAACACCGAAGTTCCTGACTGACGTGGAAAGAGGGATGGATGTACTGCCAAGTTTGATTGTGTCAAATGTGATGGAAGACAGTTTTTGTTTAGTTCCTATGATCATTGCTTCAGTTTTGTCCGCGTTCAGTTGTAACTTATTTCGAGTCATCCAGTTTTGAATGTCAAGGAAGCGGTTGGATGTTTCTTGCAAGAGCGACAACAATTTTTCAGGGGTATCACTCTTCTGGAGTTGAGTGTCATCAGCATAAGAATGATGACTGATATTATGGCGGTTGATAATTTCAGCGAGAGGAGCAGTGTACAGTGTGAAGAGTACTGGGCCTAAAACAGATCCCTGTGGGACTCCATGTTCGATTTTAACGGGTTCAGATTGGAAATGATCAACAATGACAGACTGGAATCGATCAGTGAGATAAGATTTGAACCAGTTTAGCACAGTGCCGCTGATACCAAATGTAAAATGAAGACGGGAAAGAAGGATTGAATGGTCTATCGTGTCAAAGGCGGCAGACAAGTCGAGAAGAGTGAGAAGGTAAATTTTTCCTGAGTCGGACGCTATCAGTCGATTGTTCAGAATGTGGAGGAGAGTGGTTTCGGTACTGTGGTCAGCGCGATAGGCAGACTGAAATGGGTGGATGAGATTGTTGAAACAAAGGTGGTTGTTGAGCTGCTTGAGGACAGCTTTTTCAAGGAGTCTGGAAAGGAATGGAAGATTAGAAACTGGTCGATAGTTTTTCAAAATGTTTGCGTCAAGGTTGGGTTTCTTCAGAAGAGGCCGGACGATTGCAGTTTTGAAAGTGGATGGAAACGTTCCAGTGCGAAGGGATGAGTTGACAATATTGGTGATTGTGGGGAGAAGATGTGAGACACACTGGGAAAAGACCGAGGCTGGTATAGGATCGAGCTCACAGGATTTTATTGTCATTTCTTTCAGGATTTCATGAACTTCCGTTTCAGACAATGGATTAAAGGAATGGAGAGGAGTGCCACTGAATTGAGGATCAGGATGAACAGATTGGAAAGACATTTGGTCTAAGATGGTACGAATATTTTGGACTTTGTCAAAAAAGAAAGAGGAGAAGACATTGGGGAGTTCTGATAAAGTGTAGGCAGAAGGAAGAGGAGTCTTTTATGCAGTTCCAAGAAGATTTGACATGACAGAGTAAAGAGATTTCGTGGATGTGGCATCGAGAACTTGAGAAGAAAAGAAGTTTGTCTTTGCTGATGAGATCATATGTTTGACTTTATGTATTTGTTTTCAGAATATTTGATTGTGGACTTGCAGTTTTGTTGATCGCCATCGTCTTTCCAGTTGGCGACGTTTGCGTTTTGCAAGTCGAATGTCTTGTGTGTACCATGGGGCGGAGGGTCTGTCAGGGAGCATGCGGGTAGTGGGGGGTGCATCTTCATCCAGCAGTTGAGAGAGGACAGTGTTGTAATGTGTGGATACGTCGGTACGGGGAGAAATTTTGGAAAGGCGTTCAGCAGCTTGAGAAGAAAAAGTGTTAATGTTGATGGATTTCAGGTTGCGACGAGTAACAGATTTTTTGGTTCTGGTAGGTTTTGAAATATTAAGCAAGAATATAACAGCAGAATGGTCGGAAGAAAGTTTGTCAGTAACAGTCACTGACGCAACCATGGCATCAGAGTCACGTGCGATGAGCCAGTCCAACGTATGGCCAGATCTGTGTGTTGGTTCTGTGACGAACTGAGAGAGAGAATGAGTGGACAGAGATAGACACAGGGGTTTGACATCAGTGGAAGTCTGGTTGTCGAAATGAAAATTGAAATCTCCGAGGATAATAAGTTTGCCAGAACGAAGGTTGTAGTAATCAAGTAGTGTTCGGAACTCATCGTGAAACTGAGAAGACGTTAGGTTATTTTTACGACTAGGAGGAGGACGATAGAGACAACAGAAGATGATTGAGTGACCGGGAACACTGAGAGTGACTTCCCGCATTTCGAAGGTATCACGTAGAAAGGCGTGGTTATGGGAGAAGGAGAGGGAAGACTCTAAGATATCTCTGTAGACGGTGGCGATGCCACCTCCACGAGACAATCGCGGAAGTGACATAGTTTTGTATCCAGGGGGGCGGGGGGGAGGGGGGGGGGGTCAGTTGTTTGAGTTGGGGTTCGTGACCTTGTGACTTTAACCAGAAATACGATATCAATTTTTTTCAAAAATAAAATCAGAAATATAGTCAGTCTTTTGATCAGGGCAGACAGATTGAGCATTGAACAGACAGGCAAGTAAGAGATCAGAGGTAAGGAGAGACGAATCTAATGGTGAAGCAGGTGAGTCAGGCAGACAGACAGTGGAAGAAGAAGATGGTGACTGAGCAGTGGAGGACAATCGGAAGGAAAAAAAAGGTCCGGGAGTTGAGACAGGTGTGGCAGGAGTAGGAAGCGGAGCAGAGGCTATCACTGGCACGGGGGATACATTACAGTTTGGAATATTGTCATCAGAGAGGACAATGTCACAGGAAGTAAAAATAAAACAAACAGAAAACACACATTTAGGCAAGCGAGCACCAAAATGATCACTTTTGGCATTGTCTTGAAAAGAATTAAGATCGGAACGTTCCGAGGTGGGGTACATGGCGGCGAATGACCATGTTCGTGGACCGCCACATTCTTTTCGACTGCCGCAGTTTCCATTTGGCAGTTTTGACGTTATCTGTGATCCAAGGGGCTGAAGGACCGTCAGTTGGCCTACGTATCTGGTACGCACAGGTACATTGGCGGTCTCTAAGCCTGACTGAAATTATCCATAAAACTGGATTTGGAATAGTCATTATTCAAGAAAAAAGCTCCTTTTCTGACACCTTCGCAGAAAGAGACAGTATCAATCTTCTTCAAGTTTCAAGACTTCATGTTATGCTTTTTAGCGGGGCGCCTGAGGCCCAAATATCAGGCGAATACTGCAAAATGGGGTGAAAGCATGACCTGTTGCACACATGTACTGTGTCTCAGTCTGAACATACTTAGGCACATAGACATCTTGACACTTTCCGTGTTTCGCTATAAATAGCTATGAAATTAGGTCACCCTTCATGCACCGGCTGCGTCACTGTAACTGCAGATCTAAATGTTGTCTTTCTTTTGACCATCACTTTTGATTTTCAAACAATCATTGTGTTATTGTATGATGTATATTATTCATTTCAGACACTTTGCTTAAAGGAATTAGCACTAAACATGTAATTAGATCACAGTAAAACCCGTAACTTAAAATGTTATGAGACAAATATAAAATTTGTAGCCAGAGACAACTGAATGAAAATATGTGGTGTTGCACACATGCACTGTGATGCTTTCTGAATATTTTGAGACACACAGACTTATCAGCAGTTTCTTCGCTTGGCTAAATTTAGTCGTGAAATTAGGTCACTGTACACGCACTGACCACATTACGGTGACTACAGTTCTAAACAGTGTGTTTATCGCACTACGTGTGACCATTCACACATTCTGCTGACATTCTGCTGCACTAGATCTGTCACACATGTTCAGCGCTTTACTTTTAGTTCAATGCAGTCGCGAACTTGACCCCGCGTTCAGCTCGGGAAGGAAAGGCACCGATTAAAAATAACACGCAGCAGCCGGGATGGTTAGAACTGTGGCCTGGAAGAGATAGCAGCACAAAGCGCCATGGGTGCTCTTCCATGTCGCGCCTCTAGCTGTTACCAGCTGTAGGGAGGGAAAAAGACCAGCAGAGCAGTGTGTGCTGTGCCGAGCGATGGCAGCGGCTACAGAGAGAAAACAACACATCTTCTTTAACATCTGATAACACGTTGCTTGTCACCGCAATCGTTTTATTAACAGTACGGTTTTAAAGAATACAGTCTTAGCTTCAAAACGATAGGAAATTCGAATATGATCATCCGATTATTTTTTTCATGATACCTGTTCGAAAAAGTAGGCATGCTCAATCTAATTTCACAGAGTAAACACAACACGCAAAATGCATTCCGAGCACAGTATAATATAATGGCATGCTGCTCACTAATCTGTGTTGACCATTGGAAAGTCTGGGAGAAGCTGTAGCGTGTCAAAGGATTCAACTATTGTAGCTTGTGCAAGTACTCCACTGACACACACTGATTCAGTCAATCACACACATAGAAGCGAGTAACAGTCACGACACATATCTGGATGGCAGCTTTAGTACTTTGAAGAAAAAAAATCAGTGTCTGCTGACTGGTTTGTGAAAGTGGTGGTCATCACCATTCAGTCATTGGCAGTAATCACAAAACTGATTGTTCTGTCAGAAGAAAGGAATGACACATTATCAAAAAGTCTTAATCAATTGTCCACTTCACAAATTGCCTAACAGTTAACGTGGTCAAGTGTGGAGCTGCAAGCAGATTACTACTTTTCACTCTTTACCCCCAGCAAGCTGGGTGGGCTAGCTTGCCCTGACGGAGAGAAAGTCAGAGACAAAGTGAGATGAAGATAAGAAAATAGACACAGAGGGGGTGGGGGGGGGGGGATGTGACGGAGAGTGTGAGTGAGATAGAGAGGTGAGGATACGAGAATAGAAAGAGTGGGGGGGGGGGGGGGTGCGGGGAGGGGGGGGGGGGGAGGACGGAGAGAGAGGCAAAGAGAGAGATAAGAGAAAAAGGTGGTGAAAGTAAGAGTCAGACAGGGATGGATAGAGAGAGAGAGAGAGAGAGAGAGAGAGAAAACGATTTCTCTAATTCAGATAAAGCGATAGAACGATTTATTTAATAATCCAACGAGAGAGAGGGAGAGAGAGAGAGAATGATTTCTTTAATTCAGACAAAGAGAGAGAGAGTAAAATGAATAAATGCAAGATGAGAGTTGCGGTGCGAAGAATGAGTGATGAGGGAGAGAGAGAGAGCAGGATATAAGTGGACAGCACGTGTTGAAAAAAAAAAAAAACAGAAAGAAGAAAGAAAGAAATAAGAAAGACTGACAAACAGAAAGGAAGACAGATTCTGGTCCTCTAGGGAGAGAGAGACTGATAATGAATGAATGAATACTGAATGAAAAAAGTACAACAACAAAAAAGAGATGAGAGAGGGTGTTGAACTAAGAAAAACAAAGAGTAAGCAAGAGAAAGAGAGGGAAGAAAACAGAACGAAATATGGAAGGAAAGAAAGAAAATGAGAGAGAAGAGGAGGTGAAGGAAACCCTACTCACGAATTTCTGCTGTGAAAAATACACCACTGCCAGTCACAGTTGCCAGCAAACAGTTTTCACAAATAAATGCTGCGATATTAATAGACCGGTTCCAATGGAGAAAGGTACTACCACCACCAGAAAGAGAAATGTCTGAACAATCCGACAGTACAAATTTTAATGCCACAGAATCTCACATACGCTCACAAGCCCGCCCAAAAGGCGTGGGAAATTGCCGCGTTTTAATGTAAGACAAAGATGGGTCAGAGGAGGGTTAGGCGGGCACAGCGGCCGAACGAGTTTACAGGTCTTATCTGGCACTATCAGTGCTGTCCGCGGTAGCTCGCTGTCGGCTAAGTGTGCGGTTCTGTTTAGAACTTGAACAGCTGTGCTGTATAATCTATATTTATAAACACTCTGATTACCTGGAATCTAATTGAATTCATGGTGTTTACGTCTATCAGCCGCACGTCGAGAGATTAATTAGATATGTAACCAGGTCACTGAAAGATGGGATGGCCTTGACCATTAAATCCATCATTTGGCCTGCAAGATATATCTAATATCTGAACAACAAGATATACTTCATTAGGTCATGGTAACTGGGTATACTCGTATGTTCTTGTAACTACCGAAACAATTATTCTATAATGCAGTAAGACAGTTCTCATGTCAAATCATATTTGCTATGATAATAAAAAAGCATGAAAAAATTATTGTTTAACTAACAGTCCTCTGAACTTTAAAAACATGTAAATAAGCTTTTACTCATCAGCCAAGTCCCTCTTCTTTCTTCCAGATAGTGCTCTAGTAAGCTTAACTGATTTTGACTGTAAACGACTGACCCAACAACATATACTTACATGATCAGATAATCATATGACTGGCTGGCATAATCTCATAACAAAGGTTACAGAAGTGACCAGTCCATTTCAATCACATAATCAAACCGGTTGCTGCCTGCTTGCATCTACCACCAGGCCACATCACAGAAATTGTGAAGGAGATATGTAGCAGAGACTTAAGGCTCTGAATAAGTGGGGCAGTTGGGTATTGATTCATTCATCACTCTCACGAGATATAATGGGCAATGTGACAAGGATGATGATGAGAGTTTGGGGGTAGAGATGGGGGAGAGGGGGGGCGGTTTCTTAAAATGAAAATCCAACTTTCATGTCATTAGATGTGTGGTTACAAGAGTCGCAAAGTACAGATAATGTACACTCTATAGAGTCGCAAAGTGCAGATAATGTACACTCTATAAAGCCAAATAAACAATTTTTACATTCAACTGAAAAACTAAAACATCAAGCTGGTATCATAAAGTTATTGAAAAACCCTTCTCGACAAGCTGGGATGTCTCTTTCCAACTGGACAATGTCCAGTCTTGGTGACAGTCCCTGCCATATGTACACAAAGATGTGTACTATACGTTGATCTTGCAGCATTTGCACTTTCTCTGTACACCATGCAGTGTGCAGGAGCAGTGAATCAGTTCACATCAATTTTCTTGAGCTTCAGGTAGCACGGTCCACATGCCTTTCCCTCTCTTTTTTTGCAGTCCTCACCTTTCTACCTCCCTCTCGCTTGTAAACTGCTCTTTTTGTGTGCCGTTCAGTAGCTGCTTGTGTGGGCGGGGTATTTTCCAAAGGTTTCTTTTCTTTAGCGAGGAGAGGCTGTCTGACCTGGCTGACTTCACGTGATTTTCTCAGACGATCAAACAACAGAATAACAAACTGCTCAATGATGTAAATCAGGGACTTAGAGAGTGGTTATCCATCATCATCAGGAAAACATCGGTAGTTTGCTTACAGTCATTGTATTCCATGCTTCGTCTTTTTTTTGTCTTTTTTTTTTTTTTTTTTTTGCCAAGAAGCAAAAGCCACGGTTCACGCGGCCTGCTGAACAACAAAATCAATAGTGACAGGGGGAGGGAGGGGGAAGTTAACAGTACTGATATTTATGTATATGATACAAATTATATTTTCATCACTATCTGATACTTTTATTTCTCGAAGCGAAGTTGTGTGCTGCAAACCGAACGATTTTTTCTATAACAGCCCACATCCATCTTTATTTCATTGTTTTAGATACTTATTTAGATCTGTCAAAGTTTCAAACTCCCCCTATCTTTCTTGCGACTTTTCTGCCTTACTTACACATGTTACAAAAATGCCAAAAGCAATTTCTGGTGAAATATTTTCGGCAATCCCTCCGGGCAAGTCCAGTTCTTCCGACAAATTGTGATTGGTGGATCAAACGCGTTCTTCCACTCAGCATTCATAACATTATGTCGTCTTCTCAGTGACAGGGTGACTTTGGTTTCTCTCCAAATAATGGCA
Organism: Babylonia areolata; assembly: GCF_041734735.1. Taxonomy (NCBI): domain Eukaryota; kingdom Metazoa; phylum Mollusca; class Gastropoda; order Neogastropoda; family Buccinidae; genus Babylonia; species Babylonia areolata. Next base: position 24,397,545 of record NC_134904.1, on the reverse strand, counting down.
GAAGTTTACCTCTCATTGATTCTTTCAGAAGCCAGAAAAACTCTTCAAACGAGCATGTAAAACTGCTTCCTCGCCTCAATATGTTATTGTGAACTACTGATATGATCCGCGAGATGCATAATGATATTCATAAATGGAAGTTTCGGAGGACGCAATTTTTACAGACAAAACCACCACTTGTCAAATGTACATTGTGTAGGACCTTCACACTGAGTGTACAACAAAACCTGTAAACGATTTGAGTCATATTTCTGAATTTAGATTTGGATTGGTGAGATCCATTTATCAAAAAAGAGAAGGAAAAAAATTTTTTTTTTAAATATATATATATATATTTCATATGGTACAATTATATCAATGACCCATAACATGGCAGATTCTGTTGCACCTGGCAGATACATACATCAATGTAACTTTCATTCTGAACAGAAGTCTCTATTTTAACTAAGAATGATAGCATGGCTTCAATTAAAACATACATACATACATACATCTCAAAATGTGTGGAAAATCGAAAGTCTAACTTGTAATTTTTACACGCTTACCATGGACGAACGCACTTATACACATACATAGATATATGCACATATGCAAACATAGATATATACATAGATGGAAACACAGACATATACATAAATACATAAACAAATTCATTCATGCATACATGAATACGTACAGACACACGGACAACCGAAACACATAGTTAATACACAGATTCACGCTTAGCATAAACATACATATGAGCAACAACAACAAAAACAAAAGAGGCCATTTTCACACCCTGTGGAAACGTGAAAAGCCGGAAGGGCCATTGGGGTCCTAGGACAAAGCTGAACAGCAAAGATCCACTAGTGATTACTCTCCCTTCACTTCCTGTCTGTTTCCAGGGCGACCTACATACACCTCTAGCTGTGATCTCTTTTGTTTGGATTCTGGCAACAGCACGTGTTGTCCTGATGAGCACACTGTCATGCTCATCTCTGACATAGCAACACGAAGAAGCATTCGGCTGTCTGCCTCCTCTCAGCGGTCGCAAAGTTTCAGGCTCATGATCTACTCGTTCTAGATCTAAACTTCTAAGAAGTGGCGATGTTATTTTCATTTCAGAAAACAACGTAAAACATTACAGAAATAACTCCCACAATTGTTCACATTTTGAAAGCAAAGAACAGTAATCAATAACTAAAATATAAACCATGTTCATGACACAACTTGATAAGAACATGTGATCGTACATTTTTTTTAATCCTGCAAAGCTTCATTGGAGCAGCAGATGTTTATTTCTTTAAATAATGAATATTTTCATTGCTTACAAATGATTGAAAACATAGCCGTCACTGGTCAATCTACTGTGAAAATCCTTCATAAATCATACAAATGAAATACAATCGACAGTCGATTCAAAATAAGCAAATCACTGTCACGCTGAATAGATCTAGCGGAACGACTCCGATACTACAAACGTAATACAAGAATATATAATCAATCAAGTCTCTTAATTAACAAGTGTAGTTATATCATTTCGAATCATGTGGAAACAAATGCTTTCAGGATAATGAAGAACATATACTTTTTTTTTTTTCGTGTTTTTTATACACTTCCCAACGAATTATTTCTCCACGTGCAAGCAGCCATTGTTTATTACTATCGGTGCTTCACTTTAATTTGGATCAAATTAAGGAAACTCTCATTTCAGTATTTTACATGAATTATGTGCATGAGTATACACCAATGCTTCTTAATCTTTAAAGTGTGTTATATTTCTTTATAGACTGCTTTGAAAATAAGAGTTGAAACTGCGCATAAATTGCTGTCTGTCATCAACAGGAGCTCTTTCTATTCAAACTTACATTTGGATTTGTAGATTAAATACCGGTGCTGGGAATCGATATTCACTGCTTCGAAACGACAAAGGGTAATAAAGTTGTACATCTCTGGTTTGACGAGCACTTTAAAAACTATTTTTCTTGAAACAAACAAAAGTTACTCTATCCGTCTTTAATTCATTCTGTTCATGGGAACAAAAAAGTAGAGCACTTGCAAAAATGATAACATGGCGGTATCGTATGCAACTATTGTCAAAATAGAAAAAAATCAACGAGTGACAAATTTTTAATTGATCACGGATGGCTCTCAAGATGTCTATATCGCTAAAAAAAAACTCAGTATGATTAAATGTGTCTATACGCAGATGCTCTATATTTCACTCAAAAGTGCAGTGAGATATTGCTTACACCCCCCGCTATTTGCCGCGAAGGCTTCTGAACTGAAAGACTGAGTAAATGACTTTGCGACCTGATAGGGCTTAGTCTGTGACAAAAACAGACCAGAGGAGACTGTCTTTTTTTTCTTACAAGAAAACCAAGAGTTGTCCCTGTTTGTGAATGGGTACGTCAAATATCTGGGTAAAATTATGTTCATGGAAAAGACTTGCGAAGCTGTTTCGATCCACCATGACAGGAGAGTTCATAATGTACTTTAAAGTCACCAGTAAGAATGATATTCAGTTGATATTGCTAGGCTTGGAGATGTAAAAGCATAAAAGATCAGAAAATTCAGGAAAGAGTGATTAGAAAGCTTGTTCATCTTACTAAGTGGTGGTCGATACCAGTGAATCAGATGGAAACATTCATGAACCCCGAATGAATTTCTGCAGCTTCGAAAGATAGCTGAGGGAATTCTTGAATAGAAGGACAAATAATGTTCCTAGCATCAAACGTGATGCTGGGCGTGTCCATATTTTTTTACGTCTTTGCTCAATGACGTCATTTTTGCACAATACTGGCATCGTCAATAGGACTTTGACCTGTTGCTTGTGAAATCACTTTCACTCATGGACTGATGGCGATGCCATATTTTGTTTACGTTGTGCTGAATGGACGTGATTGCTTTAAGTTGTGCTCCATGGACGTGATTGCATCTCCAAATGACAATGAACACAAAGCAATGCGAGGAATATAGCAGAAATGGTCAGTCAGTGTCGTCCAAAGTCTCTATAAACAATTCGACCATCATATCAAAAGCTTCAAGAAACTTCGTGTGCAGCTGGAGGTCCAGGAAAGCTCGCTTTCAGAAGTGACATTAAAAAGACGAAGCCTAAAAAGTGCAAAAGAATAAGAGACCGAACCTGAGAAATGACTGCATATGAAGATAACGATTTGGAAAATGATAATTCGAACGCATCCGAGGTTACTGAACACATCTTTGAATTCCTTTCTAATACTGTATTCTACGATGACAAAGTGGAGTATGTGTTCATGGGATACATGTTTATACTTGCTACTGTACTTGTAAGTATTTCGACGGTTTCCCCGCAGTACATTTTAAACAGAAATGACGATAACTGTTAATGATGCCCCAGAGCATCATGCTATGATTATGACAAACTACAACGAGGTGTAATTGTGGCGATCTTGATACTTTTATGTAAAACACGACTGACAGTAGTAGCAAGGTTTACACTTATAGCCATTTATAGCGTAGTAGCGACGACGCTTTGTGTGAATATTAGTTTGCATTTTACTTTGGATATATTGGATGATTATGTATTGTACTGTGTTGCATTGCATAGTGTATGTTGCATCATATTACGCTTTTGTCACAACATGGCTTCTCTCCCCAGGCGACAAGTGTATTTGTTGTCCTATCAAGATGGAGTTTTCAGAAGATTTTGGCCAGGGACAACCCTTTGTTGCCTGCGTATTTTTAATGTGCTTTAGGTGCATGCTACACACAGGACTTCGGTTTATCGTCTCCTCTGCATGACTAGAGTGATTCCTTTCAGGGCCATGGGTTAATGTTAATCATTATAGCCTAGTGTGACACCTCATTAAGAATTAAGTCGGACGCCTTCGGACATGTCTTAGCCATTTGAAACGTTGCTGACCGAAGGTTGACTCAGGCTTGTGGAAATGACCTTCTGTGTCTCGGTGTTCTGAACCTTGTCGTGACGTGATCTTCACAGGAAATATCGAAAGAACGTAACTGGAAAAAGTTTCTTCTTCTCCTTCTCTCTCTCTCTCTCTCTCTCTCTCTCTCTCTCACACACACACACACACACACACACACTCATATCCTAAAGTCTGACACTTGGACCTACATCCAGGGCCTCTTGGATACGAAGTTGGGGGGATGGAAGGGGGAAAGGAGGCAAAATAAGTCAGAAAACAAAGAAAACTGACTTGCGCGTGATTCCAAAGCGGGTATGTTTTCAGGCTACCCCCAGTACATCATTATAGTCATTCTTCTTCCTGTTCTCTTTTTCTCCTCTTCTCTTTCTCCTTCCTCTTCTTCCATTCTTCCTTTATTCTTTTTCTCATCACCAAGCCTCATCTTCACCTTTCATTCCTCCTCTGTTTTCCCTTATTCTTTTTTCTGCTCTTCTTTTTCTTCTATTATTTTTTTTTTCTGCTCTCCATCTTTCCCTGCGCTTCTCGTCCATTCCTTCCTCTTTTTCGCCTTTGCCTCTTCTCCTGAACTTTTCCTTTTCTGTTCTTCCTTTTTTCCTACTTTTCATTTCCTCCTCCTTTCTTCCTTGTCCACTTTTCTTCTCCTCTTCCTCTTCTTCTCCTCGTTTCCTCCCCTTCCTCCTCTTTGTTCTTCTTTCATTCTCTTCTTCTTACCCTGTTTTTTTTTAATGTTTTTTTTTATTCCTGTTTTCCTCCTCTTGCTCTTCCTCTTTTCACTCACCTCCTCTTTTCCTCCTTTTCGATTTCCCTTGTTCATTCTTTTCCTCATCTCTTTTTTCCTTCTCCCCTCCTTTTCCACTTTTCTTGTTTTCCTCCTCTTCCTTCCTCCCTCTTTCTCCTGCAGGTAGTGGGCATCTTGGGCAACGTGTTGATATTATACGTGATGTTGGTCCGCTGGCAAGTGCGGTCTAACTTCACGTTCTACACTGCGAGCTTGGCGATCTGCCAGATTCTGAAGATCGTCATCATCGTCCCGGTGATCATCTGCCTGCATGGCACCATGCTCCTCAGGAATCCGAGCACCACCAGATTGCTGTGCAAGACCTTCCGGGCCTCCGCCGTCTTCTTCACGGTGCACACCTCCCTCGTCATGCTGTTCTCCGCCAGGGACCGCCTGAGACAGGTATCAGGGGCACGGGGGTGGGGAGGAAGGGATGGGTTGGTTCGGGGGTAGTGTGGGTGGTGGTTGTATTGTCTGTGTGTGTATGTTTGTGTGTGTCATGTGTGGTGTAAAAATACCTCTGTGTGTGTGTGTGTGTGTGTGATTCATGTCTGTCTGTTTATCTACATTTTACTCACAAGAATCTCACGAAATATGGACTCACAATCATATCTATGAATAAAGCTGTAGCAAAATTCTGCAAGGATACTGCCCAGCTCAAACAAAGTTCGCGACTTGGATATCAGGGATCTTTCTGAAGAAGACAGAAGCAAACTATTCAGTTTCTATCAGAACAGTTGCAACAAGAGACATGTTTTGTATTGTGTTGTATTGCATTGTATCACTCTTTGTCACAATGTATTTCTCTGTACCACAAGAGTGGCCAAACAGCTTCTTAAGGCCCAAACAAAAAACAGGGAATGGTGACTCTGACGCTCAGAGACATAATAGCTGCTTTAATTCGAGAGCACATGAGGTGCGGGCCTGTCACTTCCGCGGCCTTTCAGCACACTGTGCCTCTTCGGCCTGTTCTGGGGGCAGCCTTCCGGTGTTCGGGAATTCCCGACAACATATATCTCATGGAATTCCGAATGACCAGGGCTGATGATTCCAAGGGGATTTCCAGTGTTGTGGCTAACAATGTTGTTTCAAAGGCTCCCCATGCGAATCAGTAAGGCTGAGCCTCCCACCCTTTGCTTTGAAATCTGCATCAGTTTGACATAGTACAAAATATGACACTAGAAAGGGGGGAATCTGTGTGATACCACCTGTATCGTTAAATATACTGACCATGTCTCCAATACTCGCCCATCCATCCCCACTGTTCTCACCGTGGTTCACTTCGAGATTTCTTTGTTGGATCTGCTCTTCAGTTGTTGTTGTTGTTGTTTTAAGCAAATGTGGTGTAGCGCATATGGATAAGTCCACATAATTTGGCACCTCCTTGAAGCTGAACAAGATTAGAGAATCATTCTTGTCACTATTTAGTTAGCTGTATACATCAACACGAGAAACAGCCTGTGTCTGTGCGGTTGTTCTTTGGTCGCATGCTTTCTTCCTTGTTTTTTGAGTCACTTGTGTAAACAAAGTGAGTCTGTGTTTTAACCCGATGCTCGGTTGTCTGTGTGTGTGTGGTAAACTTTAACATTGCCATTTTCTCTGGAAATACTTTGTCTGCCAATACCAAATTTTGCTTACACACAGTATGAAAAAAATCTTCACAGTCATACCGATAACAGCTTGTGAGTCTCCCGAATTAAACCGTATTCCTAATCCTTAACGGTTTATTTCGTTAAGATTCGTTCCTAAATCTAAAAATTCTAAAAGTCAGCTTCCCACTGAGTTAGGCCTACTAGAAGGTAGGTTGTGTTCAAAGACGACCTTGTTTTTTCTTGTTCACAATCAAAAGGAAAGAAATACAAATTCTGGACAGAACACATACAGTGATATTAAATGCACCATCATCTTGTTTACTGCATATAAATATTTCAAAGTGGACTCTGAATTAACTGGAATGAACATGAAAGAAACATTGAATCGATCGTTTCTTTCAGCCCATTGTACACTGGTTTGTCAGTGCAGATCTTGAGTTCTTACCTTGTGTTGCAGTGGGCTTGAAGCGATGGCAACGTCTCCGTTACCGCCAAAATAAAAGAATAATCAAGATATAATAAAACACACAAAAACATGATTTAAACGGCGTCATTACGTCAACTACAATTACATCAATTTGTCGCAGGAAGAAGAAAACATCAAATTTGTTTTAAGTATTAAATTCAGTCGAATGACGTCAGATGCGCTGCAGCAGTGGGGATTAGTCTGTTTCCTTCTTCTTCAGTGTTGAGAGCCCACAATCAAACTTGATTATTCTGGCACCTATAACTGGGGGGGTTCGTATCAGATAAATCTGGGTACTGGACACAGTTCAGTTTTAAGTCGTGATGATCATGATGGTGGGGTGGGTGGGGATGGGGGAAGAGGGGGATGAGGAGGTAGGAGGAGGGAGGGTGGGTGAAGAAGGTAGGAGAGGGGTGTTGGGTTAGGGCAGCAGGATGATGGTGGGTGATGAGGGTAAAGAGGGTTGGGGGGGGGGGGGGGGGGGGGGGGGGGGGTTGTGGAGCAGTGGGGGTGGGTGGCTGGGGGGAGGGGAGTCAGTCTAGTCTGAGGTTTTGGGGGCCCAAGTTCGATCCTGCTCGCATGCATGTTTTTTTTTTCTTTCTTTTCTTTTCCAAGCTTATTCCATGTATTATATTTAATACAGAGCACTTTTCAACGATTTTTAAATCTCTTTTTTTCTCCTCATGGTTCCTTTTCTGGATAAAGCGCGAAGCACAAGTGAGTTAAAGGCTTTGCCTCTCGTTATGTTTTATGTTTTGCTTGCTTGCTTACCTGCAGGATCCTTTACAAGCAGAATGATCGTTTTGATCCTTGTCCATGCTCACTGCCCAGCTGACTTCTTCTTCTTCTGCGTTCACTCGTATGCACACGAGTGGGCTTTTACGTGTATGACCGTTTTTACCCCGCCATGTAGGAAGCCATACCGTGGAGGATAACGCATCTGAGACAGGTAGTGCTGAGGCTCGTGGTCACATTCATGGTCTCTTCCTCCTTCGCCATTCCTGCCTTCATTTTCTACGATCATGCTTACCATGACCTCAAGAGCCATTCGCACCAATGGGATCAGACCGACGCCAGCGGCGTCTATCAACGAGATATTTCCCACGAATTGCATACCCATCAGTGTGGTCTTCAGCCCAGGTGAGAACAGTAAGGAAAAGCCTTGTAAATAAAGTCAGTATGTTGAGTCAGATCATATATCACTGGACACAGCATAAACTGTATAAGCGCAAAAAGCCGCATATGCCATCTCGATGCCATTATAGCTGCTGTATGCAGCGTTTAGCTAGACCATTCTCCTACACAAAACGTTGCTTACCCAGTCACTCCTTTACACAGCATCTCGCTGACACAATAATCCCCCAATACAGCATCTCCTGGCACAATCATTTCAGTTTACGGAAACGCACCGGTACAATCATTTCAGTTTACAGAAACGCACCGGTACAATCAATTCACAATTCAGCACCTCACCAGTGCAGTGATTGAACAACACAAAACATTGATTCCAATAGCTTGCATCACAGTGGCAGAGTGCTGACAATGAAGGGCATCTCCCCGGCACATTAATTCCACTTTGTGGTATCTCAATGGGACTGTAAAAATAGAATAGTAATGATAACGATAAACGATGACAGTCTTCATACCCCTTTGTTAGCGATTGATTTTCCTGACCTTTTACACGCGTTCTCATCACGTCGTTTCCGTACATGGCAAGGTTCCTGTGCTTGATGATGCTGCATTCCTGCAGTTCGAGGTCGTTTTGGGTAACTTGCTATTTATAATGTACTTCCAACCACTCTTTCATGTCAATGGAGCCCTTCCTTTCTCTCACACTTTGTGTGCCATTGATGCACAGTTTAACAATTCATATCACGTCAATGACATCCAGCTACTCCCATCTATGATGTTAAATGATGAATGAAGGATGAATTACAATTGAATAATACAAAGAATGAATCACTGTTGGTTGGCAATACAGGAAACACTTATTAGACCCTCAAATTAATCATTGCTAAAAGTGAAATTGCTTTTTTCAGAGTCCGTCCGTGTTTTTATTACAAGCTGTATGTGAAAGATTATGTTAAAAAAATTGTCAGGCTACTTAATTTGAACTGAGAAGAATCAGGACAGTTCGTCACTGCATCACTGTTCAGGCCACCACACCCTTGTAGCGTCTCTTGATCTCTCCCGTCTCGAGTGTGTCAGTATACCCCGGCTAGTATCGCTGATAATTTCTTTCAAAAGCTCCAGAAATTCAGAAGCGTGTGTTGCAAGTCTAATATTTAGAAAATGTAGACATACCCACATCACTCCTCTTGTCAAGAAACGACACTGACTGCCCATCTCACAGGATAGATAATAAACTAGCTTCCATGTAATTTAATGTCATATACCACATTGCTTACCTCTGTGTTTGTAAAGATCCACAACAGCTTTCATTGTTAATTGGGAACACATCGGCCTGTGGCCGGCTCCTACCCAGAGTTGAGTGTGCTGTGGTCCACACAGTCGAGTGTCATCCACTTCAAGGATGCGTCTTTAGGTGTGTTGCTCTAATTACCTGACACTGCAAGTGTCTGTATCTCTCGGGCCTGGTTAACGCCGGGATATCATTATGACAGGAAGCATAGAGTACAGCCTTGTCACGCAGTCCCAAACCAAAATGGACCTCCATAGCAACATCGTCATCGTCATCCTCCTCCTCCTTCATCATCATCAATATAAACAAAACAGTCTCAAAGTCTGTGGCCTTTCATGCCCTGCTCTCATGGTGACCACAGTTTCGATGTCCCTCCACTTCCGTGCTTGGGGTGAGTTCTGTCAATGTATTCAGCGTCGGTAGATTCATGGGGGGCTGTTGTTTGAGGGACGTTGTGGCGGTCTCCACTTTGGGAGGGACGCTCACTCAGTCTGGCTCCGCGACTAAGCCATTATTGTTGTTAGTAGGGGGTTTAGTAGGTGGTGTCCTCAGTATGTTAAATCAGAACAGGCACCACTGAACACCACCAAAGTGACTCAGCAGCAGTGCAGGGTCTCCTCTGGTGTGTGGCCTCCTGGCGATCTAACATCGATGGTTCCCTGCGGACTGCCGACGCTGGAACTGTGAGGGACATTGCATCCACTGTTCGTAGGGAACTCACCGTAAAGATCCATAACAACATTTACTGTTAACAGGGAGCACATCATAAAGATCCACCACACGGCTTGCACTTTTGATAGGGAACTCACGCACGATGAAGATCCACGAAGCAGCAATCACAGTTAACGAGGAGTACACCATAAAGATCCACTCAGACCTCACTGTTGATAGAGAACACATCATAAGGATCCACCTAGCAGCACACAATTCAAATATGGAACACATCACAAAGGTCCAACAGAGCACTCAATGTTAATAGGGAACACATCACAAAGGTCCAACAGAGCACTCAATAGGGAGCACATCACAAAGGTCCAACAGAGCACTCAATGTTAATAGGGAACACATCACAAAAGTCCAACAGAGCACTCAATGTTAATAGGGAACACATCACAAAAGTCCAACAGAGCACTCAATGTTAATAGGGAACACATCACAAAAGTCCAACAGAGCACTCAACAGAGAACACACCACAAAGGTCCAACAGAGCACTCAACAGAGAACACACCACAAAGGTCCAACAGAGCACTCAACAGAGAACACATCACAAAGGTCCAAGAGCACTCAACAGAGAACACACCACAAAGGTCCAACAGAGCACTCAACAGAGAACACACCACAAAGGTCCAACAGAGCACTCAACAGAGAACACATCACAAAGGTCCAACAGAGCACACAACAGGGATCATATCACAAAGGTCCAACAGAGCACTCAATGTTAATAGGGAACACATCACAAAGGTCCAACAGAGCACTCAATGTTAATAGGGAACACATCACAAAGGTCCAACAGAGCACTCAACAGAGAACACACAACAAAGGTCCAACAGAGCACTCCACAGGGAACACATCACAAAGGTCCAACAGAGCACTCAACAGGGAACACATCACAAAGGTCCAACAGAGCACTCAACAGGAAACACATCACAAAGGTCCAACACAGCACTCAATGTTAACAGAGAACACATCACAAAGGTCCAACAGAGCACTCAATGTTAACAGGGAACACATCACAAAGATCCGCCAGAGCATTCACTTGTGATATGGTGCACATCATAAAAATCCACAAAGTATTCACTGTTAACATGGAACTCGCCATAAAAATCCATCACAGCACTTACTGCTGCATTGATTGAGTCCATCCAAATAGTTAAAGGTTAAAAAGGTTAAAGGTCCCATAACCTTTTATGGCCGTCGGAGAAGTGAATCCTACCCACTGTTCTAGGACGCGGCAAAGGAAGGCGGGGCGACTCCCCAACCAAGGCGGGTACCCATTTACACCTGGGTGGAGTGAGGAAAATCGGGGTAATGTTACTTTCCTAAGGAAACCGCACCAGTTTCTAGGAGGGAACTCGCTGTGAAGATCCACCACAACATTCACTGTTAATAGGTAACACATCATAAAGAACACCACCTAGTTCTCACTATTAAAGTCGAAGATCCACAAAGCAGTTTCCTTGTTTCGTTGGGAAAGGCACTTTAATCCGATTCTTCTCAATCCACCCAGGTATGTTGGGTACTTGACTTGGTTGGAGAGTGAGGAAATTTGGAGTAAAGTGCCTTTCCCAAGAAACCAACACCAGGCTGAAACGGGGGATCGAACCCTAACCACTTGATCAGAAGTCAACGCCTTACCGATTCTATCACTGCGCCTCCCTCCATGCAATATTCACTGTTATTAGGGAACCAAGCGTAAAGATCCATCACAGCACCCAATGTCAATTGGAAACCCACCTTAAACATTCACATCAGCACTCTCTGTTAATATGGAACAGATAATAAAGCTCCATGATAGAAATCACTGTTAAAAAGGGAACACATCATAAAGATCATCTGCAACACTCACTGTTAAAAGGGAACACGTTAAAAGGGAACACACCATAAAGATCATCTACAGCACTCACTGTTAAAAGGGAAGAAGTTAAAAGGGAACACGCCATAAAGATCCTCTACAGCACTCAATGTTCATAGGGAACGCACCATAAAGATCATCTGTAGCAGTCACTGTCAATATGGAACACACCATAAAGATCCTCTACAGCAGTTACTGTCAATAGGGAACACACCATAAAGATCCTCTGCAGCAGCCACTGTTAAAAGGGAACACACCATAAAGATCAACTGCAGCACTCATTGTTAATAGTGAACACACCATAAAGATCCTCTGCAGCAGTTACTGTCAATAGGGAACACACCATAACGATCCTCTGCAGCAGTCACTGTCAATAGGGAACACACCATAACGATCCTCTGCGGCAGTTACTGTCAATAGGGAACACACCATAACGATCCTCTGCAGCAGTCACTGTTAATAGGGAACACACCATAACGATCCTCTGCAGCAGTCACTGTTAATAGGGAACACACCATAAAGATCCTTTGTAGCGGCCACTGTCAATAGGGAACACACCATAAAGATCCTCTGCAGCAGTCACTGTTAATAGGGAACACACCATAAAGATCCTCTGCAGCAGTCACTGTTCATAGGGAACACACCATAAAGATCCTCTGCAACACTCACTGTTAAAAGGGAACACACCATAACGATCCTCTGCAGCAGTCACTGTTAAAAGGGAACACACCATAAAGAACCTCTGCAGCAGTCACTGTTAAAAGGGAACGCACCCTAAAGATCCTCCACAGCAGTCACTGTTAATAGGGAACACACAATAAAGATCTTCTTCAGCAGTCACTGTTAAAAGGTAACACACCATAAAGATCTTCTCCAGCAGTCACTGTCAAGAGGGACGCACCCTAAAGATCCTCTCCAGCACTCACTGTCAATAGGGAACACAACATAAAGATCCTCTGCAGCACTCACTGTTAAAAGGGAACACACCATAAAGATCCTCTGCAGCAGTCACTGTTAAAAGGGAACACACTATAAAGATCCTCTTCAGCATTCACTGTCAATAGGGAACACACCATAAAGATCCTCTGCAGCAGTCACTGTCAATAGGGAACACACCATAAAGATCCTCTGCAGCACTCACTGTTAAAAGGGAACACATCATAAAGATCCTCTGCAGCAGTCACTGTTAAAACGGAACGCACCCTAAAGATCATCTACAGCAGTCACTGTTAAAAGGGAACACACCATAAAGATCCTCTGCAGCAGTCACTGTTAAAAGGGAACACACCATAAAGATCCTCTGCAGCAGTCACTGTTAAAAGGGAACACACCATAAAGATCCTCTGCAGCACTCACTGTTAAAAGGGAACGCACCATAAAGATCCTCTGCAGCAGTCACTGTTAAAAGGGAACACACCATAAGGATCCTCTGCAGCACTCGCTGTTAAAAGGGAACACACCATAAAGATCCTCTGCAGCACTCACTGTCAATAGGGAACACACCATAAAGATCCTCTGCAGCAGTCACTGTCAATAGGGAACACACCATAAAGATCCTCTGCAGCACTCACTGTCAATAGGGAACACACTATAAAGATCCTCTGCAGCTGTCACTGTCAATAGGGAACACACCATAAAGATCCTCTGCAGCACTCACTGTTAAAAGTGAACACACCATAAAGATCCTCTGCAACACTCACTGTTAAAAGGGAACACACCATAAAGATCCTATGCAGCAGTCACTGTTAAAGGGAACGCACCCTAAAGATCCTCTGCAGCACTCACTGTCAATAGGGAACGCACCATAAAGATCCTCTGCAACAGTCACTGTCAATAGGGAACACACCATAAAGATCCTCTGCAGCAGTCACTGTTAAAAGGGAACACACGATAAAGATCCTCTGCAGCACTCACTGTCAATAGGGAACACACTATAAAGATCCTCTGCAGCTGTCACTGCCAATAGGGAACACACCATAAAGATCCTCTCCAGCACTCACTGTTAAAAGGGAACACACCATAAAGATCCTCTGCAACACTCACTTTTAAAAGGGAACACACCATAAAGATCCTATGCAGCTGTCACTGTTAAAGGGAACGCACCCTGAAGATCCTCTGCAGCACTCACTGTCAATAGGGAACGCACCATAAAGATCCTCTGCAACAGTCACTGTCAATAGGGAACACACCATAAAGATCCTCTGCAGCACTCACTGTTAAAAGGGAACACACCATAAAGATCCTCTGCAGCAGTCACTGTTAAAAGGGAACGCTCCCTAAAGATCCTCTGCAGCAGTCACTGTTAAAAGGGAACGCACCCTAAAGATCCTCTGCAGCAGTCACTGTTAAAAGGGAACACACCATAAAGATCTTCTGCAGCAGTCACTGTTAAAAGGGAACACACCATAAAGATCCTCTGCAGCAGTCACTGTCAAGAGGGAACGTACCCTAAAGATCCTCTGCAGCACTCACTGTTAAAAGGGAACACACCATAAAGATCCTCTGCAGCACTCACTGTTCAAAGGGAACACACCATAAAGATCCTCTGCAGCACTCACTGTTCAAAGGGAACACACCATAAAGATCCTCTGCAGCAGTCACTGTCAATAGGGAACACACCATAAAGATCCTCTGCAGCAGTCACTGTCAATAGGGAACACACCATAAAGATCCTCTGCAGCACTCACTGTTAAAAGGGAACACACCATAAAGATCCTCTGCAGCAGTCACTGTTAAAAGGGAACACACCATAAAGATCCTCTGCAGCACTCACTGTTAAAAGGGAACGCACCATAAAGATCCTCTGCAGCAGTCACTGTTAAAAGGGAACACACCATAAGGATCCTCTGCAGCACTCGCTGTTAAAAGGGAACACACCATAAAGATCCTCTGCAGCACTCACTGTCAATAGGGAACACACCATAAAGATCCTCTGCAGCAGTCACTGTCAATAGGGAACACACCATAAAGATCCTCTGCAGCACTCACTGTCAATAGGGAACACACCATAAAGATCCTCTGCAGCTGTCACTGTCAATAGGGAACACACCATAAAGATCCTCTGCAGCACTCACTGTTAAAAGGGAACACACCATAAAGATCCTCTGCAACACTCACTGTTAAAAGGGAACACACCATAAAGATCCTATGCAGCAGTCACTGTTAAAGGGAACGCACCCTAAAGATCCTCTGCAGCACTCACTGTCAATAGGGAACGCACCATAAAGATCCTCTGCAACAGTCACTGTCAATAGGGAACACACCATAAAGATCCTCTGCAGCAGTCACTGTTAAAAGGGAACACACGATAAAGATCCTCTGCAGCACTCACTGTCAATAGGGAACACACTATAAAGATCCTCTGCAGCTGTCACTGCCAATAGGGAACACACCATAAAGATCCTCTCCAGCACTCACTGTTAAAAGGGAACACACCATAAAGATCCTCTGCAACACTCACTTTTAAAAGGGAACACACCATAAAGATCCTATGCAGCTGTCACTGTTAAAGGGAACGCACCCTGAAGATCCTCTGCAGCACTCACTGTCAATAGGGAACGCACCATAAAGATCCTCTGCAACAGTCACTGTCAATAGGGAACACACCATAAAGATCCTCTGCAGCACTCACTGTTAAAAGGGAACACACCATAAAGATCCTCTGCAGCAGTCACTGTTAAAAGGGAACGCTCCCTAAAGATCCTCTGCAGCAGTCACTGTTAAAAGGGAACGCTCCCTAAAGATCCTCTGCAGCAGTCACTGTTAAAAGGGGAACACACCATAAAGATCTTCTGCAGCAGTCACTGTTAAAAGGGAACACACCATAAAGATCCTCTGTAGCAGTCACTGTCAAGAGGGAACGGACCCTAAAGATCTTCTGCAGCACTCACTGTTAAAAGGGAACACACCATAAAGATCCTCTGCAGCACTCACTGTTCAAAGGGAACACACCATAAAGATCCTCTGCAGCACTCACTGTTCAAAGGGAACACACCATAAAGATCCTCTGCAGCAGTCATTGTTAAAAGGGAACACACCATAAAGATCCTCTGCAGCAGTCACTGTCAATAGGGAACACACCATAAAGATCCTCTGCAGCACTCACTGTTAAAAGGGAACGCACCATAAAGATCCTCTGCAGCAGTCACTGTTAAAAGGGAACACACCATAAAGATCTTCTGCAGTAGTCACTGTTAAAAATGAACACACCATAAAGATCCTCTGCAGCACTCACTGTTAAAAGGGAACACACCATAAAGATCCTCTGCAGCAGTCACTGTTAAAAGGGAACACACCATAAAGATCCTCTGCAGCAGTCACTGTTAAAAGGGAACACACCATAAAGATCCTCTGCAGCAGTCATTATTAAAGGGAACACACCATAAAGATCCTCTGCAGCAGTCACTGTCAATAGGGAACACACCATAAAGATCCTCTGCAGCACTCACTGTCAATAGGGAACACACTATAAAGATCCTCTGCAGCTGTCACTGCCAATAGGGAACACACCATAAAGATCCTCTGTAGCACTCACTGTTAAAAGGGAACACACCATAAAGATCCTCTGCAGCAGTCACTGTCAATAGGGAACACACCATAAAGATCCTCTGCAGCAGTCACTGTTAAAGGGAACGCACCCTAAAGATCCTCTGCAGCACTCACTGTCAATAGGGAACGCACCATAAAGATCCTCTGCAGCAGTCACTGTTAAAAGGGAACACACCATAAAGATCCTCTGTAGCAGTCACTGTCAAGAGGGAACGGACCCTAAAGATCCTCTGCAGCACTCACTGTTAAAAGGGAACACACCATAAAGATCCTCTGCAGCACTCACTGTCAATAGGGAACACACCATAAAGATCCTCTTCAGCAGTCACTGTCAATAGGGAACACACCATAAAGATCCTCTGCAGCAGTCACTGTTAAATGGAAACACACCATAAAGATCCTCTGCGGCAGTTACTGTTAATGGGGAACACACCATTAAAAGATCCTTTGTAGCGGCCACTGTCAATAGGGAACACACCATAAAGATCCTCTACAGCAGTTACTGTCAATAGGGAACACACCATAAAGATCTTCTGCAGCAGTCACTGTTAAAAGGGAACACACCATAAAGATCCTCTGTAGCAGTCACTGTCAAGAGGGAACGGACCCTAAAGATCTTCTGCAGCACTCACTGTTAAAAGGGAACACACCATAAAGATCCTCTGCAGCACTCACTGTTCAAAGGGAACACACCATAAAGATCCTCTGCAGCACTCACTGTTAAAAGGGAACACACCATAAAGATCCTCTGTAGCAGTCATTGTTAAAAGGGAACACACCATAAAGATCCTCTGAAGCAGTCACTGTCAATAGGGAACACACCATAAAGATCCTCTGCAGCACTCACCGTTAAAAGGGAACGCACCATAAAGATCCTCTGCAGCAGTCACTGTTAAAAGGGAACACACCATAAAGATCTTCTGCAGTAGTCACTGTTAAAAATGAACACACCATAAAGATCCTCTGCAGCACTCACTGTTAAAAGGGAACACACCATAAAGATCCTCTGCAGCACTCACTGTTAAAAGGGAACACACCATAAAGATCCTCTGCAGCAGTCACTGTTAAAAGGGAACACACCATAAAGATCCTCTGCAGCAGTCACTGTTAAAAGGGAACACACCATAAAGATCCTCTCCAGCAGTCATTATTAAAGGGAACACACCATAAAGATCCTCTGCAGCAGTCACTGTCAATAGGGAACACACCATAAAGATCCTCTGCAGCACGCACTGTTAAAAGGGAACACACCATAAAGATCCTCTGCAGCAGTCACTGTTAAAAGGGAACACACCATAAAGATCCTCTGCAGCACTCACTGTTAAAAGGGAACGCACCATAAAGATCCTCTGCAGCAGTCACTGTTAAAAGGGAACACACCATAAGGATCCTCTGCAGCACTCGCTGTTAAAAGGGAACACACCATAAAGATCCTCTGCAGCACTCACTGTCAATAGGGAACACACCATAAAGATCCTCTGCAGCAGTCACTGTCAATAGGGAACACACCATAAAGATCCTCTGCAGCACTCACTGTCAATAGGGAACACACTATAAAGATCCTCTGCAGCTGTCACTGTCAATAGGGAACACACCATAAAGATCCTCTGCAGCACTCACTGTTAAAAGGGAACACACCATAAAGATCCTCTGCAACACTCACTGTTAAAAGGGAACACACCATAAAGATCCTATGCAGCAGTCACTGTTAAAGGTAACGCACCCTAAAGATCCTCTGCAGCACTCACTGTCAATAGGGAACACACTATAAAGATCCTCTGCAGCTGTCACTGCCTATAAGGAACACACCATAAAGATCCTCTGCAGCACTCACTGTTAAAAGGGAACACACCATAAAGATCCTCTGCAACACTCACTGTTAAAAGGGAACACACCATAAAGATCCTATGCAGCAGTCACTGTTAAAGGGAACGCACCCTAAAGATCCTCTGCAGCACTCACTGTCAATAGGGAACGCACCATAAAGATCCTCTGCAACAGTCACTGTCAATAGGGAACACACCATAAAGATCCTCTGCAGCAGTCACTGTTAAAAGGGAACACACGATAAAGATCCTCTGCAGCACTCACTGTCAATAGGGAACACACTATAAAGATCCTCTGCAGCTGTCACTGCCAATAGGGAACACACCATAAAGATCCTCTCCAGCACTCACTGTTAAAAGGGAACACACCATAAAGATCCTCTGCAACACTCACTTTTAAAAGGGAACACACCATAAAGATCCTATGCAGCTGTCACTGTTAAAGGGAACGCACCCTGAAGATCCTCTGCAGCACTCACTGTCAATAGGGAACGCACCATAAAGATCCTCTGCAACAGTCACTGTCAATAGGGAACACACCATAAAGATCCTCTGCAGCACTCACTGTTAAAAGGGAACACACCATAAAGATCCTCTGCAGCAGTCACTGTTAAAAGGGAACGCTCCCTAAAGATCCTCTGCAGCAGTCACTGTTAAAAGGGAACGCTCCCTAAAGATCCTCTGCAGCAGTCACTGTTAAAAGGGAACACACCATAAAGATCTTCTGCAGCAGTCACTGTTAAAAGGGAACACACCATAAAGATCCTCTGTAGCAGTCACTGTCAAGAGGGAACGGACCCTAAAGATCTTCTGCAGCACTCACTGTTAAAAGGGAACACACCATAAAGATCCTCTGCAGCACTCACTGTTCAAAGGGAACACACCATAAAGATCCTCTGCAGCACTCACTGTTCAAAGGGAACACACCATAAAGATCCTCTGCAGCAGTCATTGTTAAAAGGGAACACACCATAAAGATCCTCTGCAGCAGTCACTGTCAATAGGGAACACACCATAAAGATCCTCTGCAGCACTCACCGTTAAAAGGGAACGCACCATAAAGATCCTCTGCAGCAGTCACTGTTAAAAGGGAACACACCATAAAGATCTTCTGCAGTAGTCACTGTTAAAAATGAACACACCATAAAGATCCTCTGTAGCACTCACTATTAAAAGGGAACACACCATAAAGATCCTCTGCAGCACTCACTGTTAAAAGGGAACACACCATAAAGATCCTCTGCAGCAGTCACTGTTAAAAGGGAACACACCATAAAGATCCTCTGCAGCAGTCACTGTTAAAAGGGAACACACCATAAAGATCCTCTGCAGCAGTCATTATTAAAGGGAACACACCATAAAGATCCTCTGTAGCAGTCACTGTCAATAGGGAACACACCATAAAGATCCTCTGCAGCACGCACTGTTAAAAGGGAACACACCATAAAGATCCTCTGCAGCAGTCACTGTTAAAAGGGAACACACCATAAAGATCCTCTGCAGCACTCACTGTTAAAAGGGAACGCACCATAAAGATCCTCTGCAGCAGTCACTGTTAAAAGGGAACACACCATAAGGATCCTCTGCAGCACTCGCTGTTGAAAGGGAACACACCATAAAGATCCTCTGCAGCACTCACTGTCAATACGGAACACACCGTAAAGATCCTCTGCAGCAGTCACTGTCAATAGGGAACACACCATAAAGATCCTCTGCAGCACTCACTGTCAATAGGGAACACACTATAAAGATCCTCTGCAGCTGTCACTGCCAATAGGGAACACACCATAAAGATCCTCTGTAGCACTCACTGTTAAAAGGGAACACACCATAAAGATCCTCTGCAGCAGTCACTGTCAATAGGGAACACACTATAAAGATCCTCTGCAGCTGTCACTGCCAATAGGGAACACACCATAAAGATCCTCTGTAGCACTCACTTTTAAAAGGGAACACACCATAAAGATCCTATGCAGCTGTCACTGTTAAAGGGAACGCACCCTGAAGATCCTCTGCAGCACTCACTGTCAATAGGGAACGCACCATAAAGATCCTCTGCAACAGTCACTGTCAATAGGGAACACACCATAAAGATCCTCTGCAGCACTCACTGTTAAAAGGGAACACACCATAAAGATCCTCTGCAGCAGTCACTGTTAAAAGGGAACGCTCCCTAAAGATCCTCTGCAGCAGTCACTGTTAAAAGGGAACGCTCCCTAAAGATCCTCTGCAGCAGTCACTGTTAAAAGGGAACACACCATAAAGATCTTCTGCAGCAGTCACTGTTAAAAGGGAACACACCATAAAGATCCTCTGCAGCAGTCACTGTCAAGAGGGAACGGACCCTAAAGATCTTCTGCAGCACTCACTGTTAAAAGGGAACACACCATAAAGATCCTCTGCAGCACTCACTGTTCAAAGGGAACACACCATAAAGATCCTCTGCAGCACTCACTGTTCAAAGGGAACAAACCATAAAGATCCTCTGCAGCAGTCATTGTTAAAAGGGAACACACCATAAAGATCCTCTGCAGCAGTCACTGTCAATAGGGAACACACCATAAAGATCCTCTGCAGCACTCACCGTTAAAAGGGAACGCACCATAAAGATCCTCTGCAGCAGTCACTGTTAAAAGGGAACACACCATAAAGATCCTCTGTAGCAGTCACTGTCAAGAGGGAACGGACCCTAAAGATCTTCTGCAGCACTCACTGTTAAAAGGGAACACACCATAAAGATCCTCTGCAGCACTCACTGTTCAAAGGGAACACACCATAAAGATCCTCTGCAGCACTCACTGTTAAAAGGGAACACACCATAAAGATCCTCTGTAGCAGTCATTGTTAAAAGGGAACACACCATAAAGATCCTCTGAAGCAGTCACTGTCAATAGGGAACACACCATAAAGATCCTCTGCAGCACTCACCGTTAAAAGGGAACGCACCATAAAGATCCTCTGCAGCAGTCACTGTTAAAAGGGAACACACCATAAAGATCTTCTGCAGTAGTCACTGTTAAAAATGAACACACCATAAAGATCCTCTGCAGCACTCACTATTAAAAGGGAACACACCATAAAGATCCTCTGCAGCAGTCACTGTTAAAAGGGAACACACCATAAAGATCCTCTGCAGCAGTCACTGTTAAAAGGGAACACACCATAAAGATCCTCTCCAGCAGTCATTATTAAAGGGAACACACCATAAAGATCCTCTGCAGCAGTCACTGTCAATAGGGAACACACCATAAAGATCCTCTGCAGCACGCACTGTTAAAAGGGAACACACCATAAAGATCCTCTGCAGCAGTCACTGTTAAAAGGGAACACACCATAAAGATCCTCTGCAGCACTCACTGTTAAAAGGGAACGCACCATAAAGATCCTCTGCAGCAGTCACTGTTAAAAGGGAACACACCATAAGGATCCTATGCAAGACTCGCTGTTAAAAGGGAAGACACCATAAAGATCCTCTGCAGCACTCACTGTCAATAGGGAACACACCATAAAGATCCTCTGCAGCAGTCACTGTCAATAGGGAACACACCATAAAGATCCTCTGCAGCACTCACTGTCAATAGGGAACACACTATAAAGATCCTCTGCAGCTGTCACTGTCAATAGGGAACACACCATAAAGATCCTCTGCAGCACTCACTGTTAAAAGGGAACACACCATAAAGATCCTCTGCAACACTCACTGTTAAAAGGGAACACACCATAAAGATCCTATGCAGCAGTCACTGTTAAAGGTAACGCACCCTAAAGATCCTCTGCAGCACTCACTGTCAATAGGGAACACACTATAAAGATCCTCTGCAGCTGTCACTGCCTATAAGGAACACACCATAAAGATCCTCTGCAGCACTCACTGTTAAAAGGGAACACACCATAAAGATCCTCTGCAACACTCACTGTTAAAAGGGAACACACCATAAAGATCCTATGCAGCAGTCACTGTTAAAGGGAACGCACCCTAAAGATCCTCTGCAGCACTCACTGTCAATAGGGAACGCACCATAAAGATCCTCTGCAACAGTCACTGTCAATAGGGAACACACCATAAAGATCCTCTGCAGCAGTCACTGTTAAAAGGGAACACACGATAAAGATCCTCTGCAGCACTCACTGTCAATAGGGAACACACTATAAAGATCCTCTGCAGCTGTCACTGCCAATAGGGAACACACCATAAAGATCCTCTCCAGCACTCACTGTTAAAAGGGAACACACCATAAAGATCCTCTGCAACACTCACTTTTAAAAGGGAACACACCATAAAGATCCTATGCAGCTGTCACTGTTAAAGGGAACGCACCCTGAAGATCCTCTGCAGCACTCACTGTCAATAGGGAACGCACCATAAAGATCCTCTGCAACAGTCACTGTCAATAGGGAACACACCATAAAGATCCTCTGCAGCACTCACTGTTAAAAGGGAACACACCATAAAGATCCTCTGCAGCAGTCACTGTTAAAAGGGAACGCTCCCTAAAGATCCTCTGCAGCAGTCACTGTTAAAAGGGAACGCTCCCTAAAGATCCTCTGCAGCAGTCACTGTTAAAAGGGAACACACCATAAAGATCTTCTGCAGCAGTCACTGTTAAAAGGGAACACACCATAAAGATCCTCTGTAGCAGTCACTGTCAAGAGGGAACGGACCCTAAAGATCTTCTGCAGCACTCACTGTTAAAAGGGAACACACCATAAAGATCCTCTGCAGCACTCACTGTTCAAAGGGAACACACCATAAAGATCCTCTGCAGCACTCACTGTTCAAAGGGAACACACCATAAAGATCCT
Organism: Babylonia areolata; assembly: GCF_041734735.1. Taxonomy (NCBI): domain Eukaryota; kingdom Metazoa; phylum Mollusca; class Gastropoda; order Neogastropoda; family Buccinidae; genus Babylonia; species Babylonia areolata. Next base: position 24,374,627 of record NC_134904.1, on the reverse strand, counting down.
CTGCAGCAGTCATTGTTAAAAGGGAACACACCATAAAGATCCTCTGCAGCAGTCACTGTCAATAGGGAACACACCATAAAGATCCTCTGCAGCACTCACCGTTAAAAGGGAACGCACCATAAAGATCCTCTGCAGCAGTCACTGTTAAAAGGGAACACACCATAAAGATCATCTGCAGTAGTCACTGTTAAAAATGAACACACCATAAAGATCCTCTGCAGCACTCACTATTAAAAGGGAACACACCATAAAGATCCTCTGCAGCACTCACTGTTAAAAGGGAACACACCATAAAGATCCTCTGCAGCAGTCACTGTTAAAAGGGAACACACCATAAAGATCCTCTGCAGCAGTCACTGTTAAAAGGGAACACACCATAAAGATCCTCTGCAGCAGTCATTATTAAAGGGAACACACCATAAAGATCCTCTGCAGCAGTCACTGTCAATAGGGAACACACCATAAAGATCCTCTGCAGCACGCACTGTTAAAAGGGAACACACCATAAAGATCCTCTGCAGCAGTCACTGTTAAAAGGGAACACACCATAAAGATCCTCTGTAGCACTCACTGTTAAAAGGGAACGCACCATAAAGATCCTCTGCAGCAGTCACTGTTAAAAGGGAACACACCATAAGGATCCTCTGCAGCACTCGCTGTTGAAAGGGAACACACCATAAAGATCCTCTGCAGCACTCACTGTCAATACGGAACACACCATAAAGATCCTCTGCAGCAGTCACTGTCAATAGGGAACACACCATAAAGATCCTCTGCAGCACTCACTGTCAATAGGGAACACACTATAAAGATCCTCTGCAGCTGTCACTGCCAATAGGGAACACACCATAAAGATCCTCTGTAGCACTCACTGTTAAAAGGGAACACACCATAAAGATCCTCTGCAGCAGTCACTGTCAATAGGGAACACACCATAAAGATCCTCTGCAGCAGTCACTGTTAAAGGGAACGCACCCTAAAGATCCTCTGCAGCACTCACTGTCAATAGGGAACGCACCATAAAGATCCTCTGCAACAGTCACTGTCAATAGGGAACACACCATAAAGATCCTCTGCAGCACTCACTGTTAAAAGGGAACACACCATAAAGATCCTCTGCAGCAGTCACTGTTAAAAGGGAACGCACCCTAAAGATCCTCTGCAACAGTCACTGTTAAAAGGGAACACACCATAAAGATCCTCTGTAGCAGTCACTGTCAAGAGGGAACGGACCCTAAAGATCCTCTGCAGCACTCACTGTTAAAAGGGAACACACCATAAAGATCCTCTGCAGCACTCACTGTTAAAAGGGAACGCACCATAAAGATCCTCTGCAGCAGTCACTGTTAAAAGGGAACACACTATAAGGATCCTCTGCAGCACTCGCTGTTAAAAGGGAACACACCATAAAGATCCTCTGCAGCACTCACTGTCAATAGGGAACACACCATAAAGATCCTCTGCAGCAGTCACTGTCAATAGGGAACACACCATAAAGATCCTCTGCAGCACTCACTGTCAATAGGGAACACACTATAAAGATCCTCTGCAGCTGTCACTGCCAATAGGGAACACACCATAAAGATCCTCTGCAGCACTCACTGTTAAAAGGGAACACACCATAAAGATCCTCTGCAACACTCACTGTTAAAAGGGAACACACCATAAAGATCCTATGCAGCAGTCACTGTTAAAGGGAACGCACCCTGAAGATCCTCTGCAGCACTCACTGTCAATTGGGAACGCACCATAAAGATCCTCTGCAACAGTCACTGTTAAAAGGGAACACACCATAAAGATCCTATGCAGCAGTCACTGTTAAAGGGAACACACCATAAAGATCCTCTGCAGCAGTCACTGTTAAAAGGGAACGCACCCTAAAGATCCTCTGCAGCAGTCACTGTTAAAAGGGAACACACCATAAAGATCTTCTGCAGCAGTCACTGTTAAAAGGGAACACACCATAAAGATCCTCTGTAGCAGTCACTGTCAAGAGGGAACGGACCCTAAAGATCCTCTGCAGCACTCACTGTTAAAAGGGAACACACCATAAAGATCCTCTGTAGCACTCACTGTTAAAAGGGAACACACCATAAAGATCCTCTGCAGCACTCACTGTTAAAAGGGAACACACCATAAAGATCCTCTGCAGCACTCACTGTTAAAAGGGAACACACCATAAAGATCCTCTGCAGCACTCACTGTTAAAAGGGAACACACCATAAAGATCCTGTGCAGCACGCACTGTTAAAAGGGAACGCACCATAAAGATCCTCTGCTGCAGTCGTTGTTAAAAGGGAACACACCATAAAGATCCTCTGCAGCAGTCACTGTTAAAAGGGAACACACCATAAAGATCCTCTGCAGCAGTCACTGTTAAAAGGGAACACACCATAAAGATCCTCTGCAGCAGTCACTGTTAAAAGGGAACACACCATAAAGATCCTCTGCAGCAGTCATTATTAAAGGGAACACACCATAAAGATCCTCTGCAGCAGTCACTGTCAATAGGGAACACACCATAAAGATCCCCTGCAACAGTCACTGTTAAAAGGAACACACCGTAAAGATCCTCTGCAGCAGTCGCTGCCAATACGGAACACACTATAAAGATCCACTGCAGCACTCACTGTTCAAAGGGAACACACCATAAAGATCCTCTGCAGCACTCACTGTTAAAAGGGAACACACCATAAAGATCCTCTGCAGCACTCACTGTTAAAAGGGAACACATAAAGATCATCCACAGTTCTCGATGTTAACAGAGAAGACCCCAGAATTATCCACCACAGTACACATTTTAATAGGAAACACACCAAAAAGATGACTACATATTCACTGTTGACAAAGAACTCATCATAAAGATCCATCAAAGCACTCACTGTTAATGCGTTACTCACCATAACGATCAACACGCACGCAATGTTAAACTCGCCATATCATCCACCATGATGGAGACACTGCTGTGTAATGTTAAAAACAGGATTTTTCTGTCTGTCTGTCAGTCAGTCTTTGTCCAGTTCTGTGTCTCCGCTGAGAGGAGTGGAAATGAAATTTTTCGGACATAATATTCAGAAACTGAGTCATTTTGTTTTTATCTCAAATTGAGAAATCGGTGATAGGTGGTGACATCTGAGCATGGGTGCCTTTACACCACACAACATATTGCACAGTTGAGTGTCGTACACATAACGGAACATTGCAGAAAGTTAAAGACAAGCTCATTATCCATTTATATTTTAATGTTAATATATGATTAAACACACAGGCGTAGACAGGCGCCCACAAACTCACGAAGGCACACTATCTTCAGAATTTATGTTCATCAGCCCCAATCCATCAGAATGGACCAGGAGACGGGACGTGTTATGTTAAGCCTATCACTCATGTCTACTACTGACGACGCGAGTTACCTTTTATTTGTGTAACGCTTATCATTTTCTTTGTACAGTTACGAAGATTCCTTATTTTTCTTGTTACAGTTACAGCGGTTCCTTTCTTGCTAAACTGTATGGTGCGTTGTTTTCCTCCCTGTCCGGTGTGTCCACGGTGGCTGTGATAGTCATCTTCGGCATGGTCTGCTGCAACACTGGTCATCATCCCACCACCACCCCCAAACAAGAATCATTCAGTTCCTCTGCTTCACCCTGTCATGTGACATCCACCAAATTGTCAGATAGCTTAAATCACCCTTTCTTGCAAGCTCAAACGGATCCGTCAAGAAAACGTTCGAAAAGCACCAATACCACCAGCGACAATGATCACCAGTGCAGATATCTCAACCAACCATCTAAGAAAAGTGTTCCTAAAAATAATCTGATCGAAGCATCCGCCTTCTGTTTTGATGAAACGTGGACAGATACCGAAACAGATCATGACTATTATAAGAATGACATACAAAGTTCCAGTTCAACGTCTTCATCGTCATCAGCAGACAAGGTGAAGAGAGAAGGTGCAACTTCCTCATCAACAAGAGTACGGCACAAAAAGAAGAAATCAACAGCCGGCAGATCCTCAACAGTTGAAGCGCCAGTGTATGGAGGACTTGTGCATGAAATGGGTGCTTCCACTATGGAAGAAAAAAGGAAAGCGCCTCAGTTTTTAAGTCTGTTTTCAATGGCTTTTCATGGTTCCCAAAGCAAAAAAAATGATATTTCGAAATGTGTTCCATCGGCTGCCAACATCAGTGATTCCGTTGTTTCACCTTGTGACACTTATTCATCCTCAGATTTAGCTAAAGGTTCAATTTTTTCACGAAGCTTCCCTAAAAGAGAAAAGAATTTTTCTGATGTATGGCGTAGAAATGCACACACGCACAGACGCAACAGTTGGACCTCAGTTAAATGTGATCAGAGAGTGAATAGTCTGATCCCAAACGTTTCTGACAGGGGCTATTCTAGTACCAGGAAACGCCAGTCGTATCTCGACACGGAAGGAGTAAACCAAGTCAGAAGCGGGCAGACGTCCAGTTTCATTCCTATTTCCAAGAGTGTCACAGAGCCTGCATATGACGCCAAGACCACGGAGGAGGCGATGACTGCCGGTACATCAAAGAAGAGGATTCCAACAACTGAAAGGCTGACAGAGAAGGAAAAAAAAAAGTCTGCAAAAAAACGAAGCTTAAGAAGTGTTCCCATTGTAACAATAGCAGCGCAGTTTGAGCCCCACACCGACAAGAAAAATGATATCAACCCGGTAAGCGTGTGTGTGTGTGTGTGTGTGTGTGTGTGTGTGTGAATTAATTTCATGTATCTATTCATCTGTCTATTTATTCATATGTTTGATACTGGTATATATATAAATAATAATGATAATAATAATGGTATTTATATAGTGCTGAATCTTGTGCAGAGACAAATCAAAGCGCTTTCGTACCAGTCATTCACACGCATGCATAACTCTAAAAACAGGAGAAACTGAATACAAGGAAGAGGCAGGGAAGGGAGGCTATTTTGGGAAGAGGTGGGTCTTAAGGCCAGACTTGAAAGAGCTGAGTGCGGAGGCTTGACGAAGCAAAAGAGGAAGTGCATTCCAATTGCAAGGTCCAGAGACAGAAAGAACGGCGGCCAACAGTCGAATGTTTGAATCTGGGAATGCGTAAACAGAGTGGATCCGAAGCTGATCGTTGAGAGCGAGATGGAATGTAGAGGTGAAGGCAGCCACAGAGATAGCAAAGGGCAGATTTGTGAGTACATTTACAACATAGAGTGCTGATCTTGTACTTAATTCTGTGTGAGACATGGAGCAGATATATATATATATATATATATATATATATATATATATATATATATATATATATATATATACACCAGTTCATCCCTCATTTGGGTTTTCTTCATTCTTACTTCTCCTTTCCCGGAGGCAGGGTAAATGAGTGATGACGTCATCACTCGGAAAGAAGGCGACTTGAGTGTGGAGCCTGGCCTGCTGAGTAATACGGCATGATCAAGAAGGGGCGTAACTCTCTGGCACTTTAAAAATGTTGATTAAAGGCGGTGTTTGAAACGAACAAGAAGAAGAAACTGGTCTACAGAGGTAAGGGAAATATGAGGCTTTGAGTGTTCGTTTGTCAGCTGGTTTGGTTTCGTGTTGCTGTTTTTTGTTTTGTTTGTTTTAAAATATTATCCATGTATCAATTCATCTATCTATTTATTCATGTGTTTGATTTAGGGGAGGTGGTGGTGGTGGTTCATCTCTCGTGTCTGAGTGCACAGCGGCGTGTGGGAATGCGGGTGGGAATGTCGCGGGTCTCTGAGTGCACATGTATGGTGGTGGAGGTGGTGGTGGCCCAACTATCGGGTATAAAGTTTCACCCACCTCATCGTCTGGGAGAAGCTCAGTGCCCTCGTTCTGATGCGCTTTCCACCAAAACAGAATATATAATTACATAGACACGAGGCAACGGGTGATGATTCCTCGCTATCGCAAACCCGAACCAGGAGTGCCAGACCCACGTCTGGTACAATTCAACACCCCCTCCCCTATCCAACTGGTGCCTTAGTGTTTGACCGCTTAACAGGAACTGCTGCAGTAAAAACGGGCTGGGGACCGTTTTGAACATGTATCAGCACATGTCCAAAGCCACATTCAGGAAATGGTAGGTAATATTTCTGTTTGAGTTATAAACATTACCTGAATTTCGTTGTTTGCTATTGATTTCTGATGTGAATTTGAAGTCAATGCATTGCAGTGATCCATCTTAGGTGAAATACAAAAATAGTTGTGTTTCAGTGTCATTACTGTTCGTGTCTTGGCAAACGCCACTGTCATTATCATGATGGTCGTTGTCGTCGACCCCTTTTTTTCTCTTTTCTTTTTCTCTCTCATTTTTCTCTTAGATTTGCATTTGGAAAAGACAAGAAACCAACTCCGATGATAAAGGAAATATTTTTGATAGAAATAAGGGGGACTTCCCATGATTTCTCCATTTCTCACAATTGAGAGAAAACAGGGGAGTGCACGGGGTAGCGACCACGATTTCTCTCAAAGTGGGGGCGCCCCCCGCGATTGCTCTCAAAGTGACAGAAATCGTGGGATTGCGAGAAATCGTGGGCTTGCAACCCGTGATATCGACAAACGGTGTGTGCGTGGCAACATCAGGTCGTAGTGCGACAATGCTTCCATTTGCCCAGACAGAGCCAGTGCGTGTTGGTGGTGAACGCTGACTGTGGAATCCAAGAGTCGTGCTAATCGCATGTGCCGAGTTTGGGGTAAAATGGAGATGGAGCATGGTTGTACAGTGTCTGATATACGTCTTCTTGGTTGCCTGATGGTACCTGCACTGGGGCTCGGCGGATACTACGGTGATAAAAGTGGCTGTATGCACGTACCAAATGTGGTAACACTTCCACAAATATCAGTGTGCTTGTTCTAGTAAAGGAGCATCACAGTTTTTCTTTCAAAGTACATTGAATCTCTGCACGAAACAAGCTTTGATGTTTTTGTATTCAGTCGCAAAAAGTCTAGTTCTTTCTTCGGAAATTTCTGAAACGTTGTATTAAAAAAACTCGGTGCCTTTGTTTGCAGTCGTAATGGTTTTCGACCTTGATCAAATACACTAAAAGGCTTCCATTTACGTATGTCCAGTTTTGACTATCAGGAGAACAACCCAGGCGTGTTGACGCAACACATTCATACATGTTAGCAAATATGCAATCCCGTCATTGGACAATGACGGGATTGCATATTTGCTAACATGTATAAATTTTTCAGTTGTTTCACGTCAGTGAGGTCGGGCTGACACTGGTGATCCAGTCCTCCTTCGATGACTCGACGACAAGGAAACTTGTGTTTCACAGGTTTATACAGAGTGTAAACGTCCTGGTAAGGTAGTCAATCCTTGACCACAGACCATTTAGACTTGGTTGCTCGTTTCAATGCCTCTTTCCTGCCATAAGCCCCCTGTGCGGTCCATGTCATGATAGGCTTCAGACGGTGTCTTCTGTGTGCTGGTAGATTTCTTTCATCTCATTACTGTTAAAACTTCGTGGCCATTTCTTACCATTCCAGGTCTACGTTGGGCAAACCCACAAATGTCACACCCTTTCACTGGATGTAGGTTGTCATTCCTCGTAACACCAAACACCTTCATCCACAAGTGGTGTCATCACATCACTGACTCCAATCCAAGAGATGAAATGTAAGTCGTTGTTGACGGGCACTCACAGACCCGCAACACATCTGTTAAAAAGGTAATTCTCCCAGACGATGAGGGGTGAAGGCTTGAACCCTTGAACCCGAGATTTGTTCCACCACCACCAGCACAACCACCACCACCATATGTGCACTCAGAGACCCACGACTTCTATCAAAAATCCGAGACGCCAGCACGCAGTGAACCACTATGCATGAAAGACATGAGAGGTGCTCCACCACCAGCACCACCACGTTCTAAAAAAATGAAATAGAACTAAAAGAAAAACAACAACAAAAACCAGTTTACAAAACAAAGGCACCCAAAACCTCCGCCTCCACTCACCTCCTTAGACCAGCAATAATGTTATCTCATCTCCATCACTCCCTTTCAAATACCGCCTTCATTAAAATTTCAAAATGTTCATTTTAAATACCGCCCTTTTCCAACATGTTAAAGTGCAGAGAGTTACGCCCCTTTCTGGTCATGCCATATTTTCTTGCATGCCAAGCTCCACCTTCAAGCTGCCATCTTGCAGGTTGATGATGTCATCCGTCATTTCCTATGCCTCCGGGCGGACGTAAGTAAGAATAGAGAAGACCCAAATAAGGTATGAACTGGTGTATAATATATATATATATATATATATATATATATATATATATTCAGAGATCGGAATGTTCGGGAATAATTGTGCGATTTTGTTTGGTAAATCCTTTCAAATTTGCTTCTCTTTGTAAATACAGTGAACATATGCGTTGTTGCTCTCTAATACTACAACAAAATCCAAATGGAGTCAGCATTATATTTACTATGTTTTGTCAAAACTACTAGGTAAACAAAAACAATATTTTTTATTCACAGCGACATATTTACGAGATCAGCTGGCAGACGTGTTGGAAGAGCATACCAGCATGTGTTGTTCGTTTTTATTTTACTTCCTTTTCCCCAGACGACAGAGATAACTCTGCCACACAAAAGGGTTGACGGTAATTTATCGACGTAGAACGCTTTCAATCATGACTGACGGCATGTCGTCCGCATGTGGCATGATGTCGAAAAGCTCAAAACTCTTCACAACAGACGTTTATACGTGATATTCAGGTTGCTGTGCTGTCCAAGGGAGAGAATGTGCACAAATCATAAGCTCCCAGTAAAAGCGAACCGAAGAGTCATGACATACCTCTCCAAAGTCGTGAGAGAGCTATTTCACTTCAGAGTTTGAAATGTGCGTGTGTGTGAAATTTTTACCGGTTCATTTTCTGCAGAAATACTTTGTCTGTCATTCGACTTAACAGCAACAACAAAAATCAGTTCTTCTCGTATGTTCCAGTTACTTCTTAGAAGGGCACAAAACTGTGAGGCAGAATATGTTTCTTAAGTAGTTTTTGCCCAGCGGTGTACATCGCCGTCGTACATCAGACACATGACTATAAAGGGTTTACAATGTCCGATCATTTTATTCCTGAAGAGGTAAAATGTCCCATTACTTCGTCATCGGTGAGGTCATTGTCCAGTATGTTTTTTGTTAGCTCGGACATCATGTGTGACAAATTTCGTTGACAAATCGATCCTCCCCAAATTACCAGTTCAGTTCGAACAAGGGCAGCATCATTGCGCTTGCAACCTCTGGTCAGTTTCAGCCAGTAGCGTTTGACTGACCAAGACATAATTTATATATCTACTGCGCATGAGCTGGACAGGAACTTAGCTGCTGCTTCTTTTCTATCCGAGCAGATTTTGCCATGCTTCGAACTGTTTCTCTATCTTCACAAAGAAAATACGAAAGGTTTCCGGGGGTCAGGAACTTTTGCTACATTTTCTGGAACAATGACTAGACGATGCAACGCCGTGAACGTTGAAGTCCAACAGTTCAGCACAAGAAACCGCCGTGATCGTGACAGTGACTGAGAACTTCCGTGTTAGGAAACAGTTAAAGAAGCCTTGAAGTTAAGTTCGTTGTCGGAAGTTTCGAAAACAATTCGTTGACGAAAATCTTCGAGCTTGAAAAGGATGCCTGTCAACGGAAATAATGGAAACGAACAGAGCCGGTCAGAACATTTATTTCCGCTTTTATCCAGATCAGTTTTGACTGAATGACAGAGAAAGAGAGAGAGAGAGAGAGAGAGAGAGAGACGCGCGCGCTCACCCGCCCATTCAAACACGTGTATAACGCATGTCCGCACAGTATGTGTAAAAAACGAGGAATACGTGAGGAGCATCCATTTTTTCTGTCCTTTTGAATAATTTTGCTATCAACAAGGGTTTTCGACGCAGCGAACGAGAGGATCAGTAATCTCAAAACATATTGGTTGTAACAGTTTTGCACAATCAAGTGTTATCTTTAGATCAAGCCAGTTCATCTACAGGGGGAGGAGGGGGGGGAGGGGAGGGGGAGTTGGGGCGGGGGGGAGGTTGGGGGTAAACTATCTCAACATCTCCCTGCTCTGCCCCTGCTGTCTCACACTGTCCCTGTACTATATCAACCTAGCCCAGCTGTCTCACCCTGTCCCTGTACTGTCTCACCCTGTCCCTGTACTGTCTCAACCTAGCCCTGCTGTCTCACCCTGTCCCTGTACTGTCTCAACCTACCCCTGCTGTCTCACCCTGTCCCTGTACTGTCTCACCCTGTCCCTGTACTGTCTCAACCTACCCCTGCTGTCTCACCCTGTCCCTGTACTGTCTCAACCTACCCCTGCTGTCTCACCCTGTCCCTGTACTGTCTCACCCTGTCCCTGTACTGTCTCAACCTACCCCTGCTGTCTCACCCTGTCCCTGTACTGTCTCAACCTACCCCTGCTGTCTCACCCTGTCCCTGTACTGTCTCACCCTGTCCCTGTACTGTCTCACCCTGTCCCTGTACTGTCTCACCCTGTCCCTGTACTGTCTCACCCTGTCCCTGTACTGTCTCACCCTACCCCTGCTGTCTCACCCTGTCCCTGTACTGTCTCACCCTACCCCTGCTGTCTCACCCTGTCCCTGTACTGTCTCAACCTACCCCTGCTGTCTCACCCTGTCCCTGTACTGTCTCACCCTGTCCCTGTACTGTCTCAACCTACCCCTGCTGTCTCACCCTGTCCCTGTACTGTCTCACCCTGTCCCTGTACTATCTCACCCTGTCCCTGTACTATCTCACCCTGTCCCTGTACTGTCTCACCCTGTCCCTGTACTGTCTCACCCTACCCCTGCTGTCTCACCCTGTCCTTGTACTGTCTCAACATACCCCTGCTGTCTCACCCTGTCCCTGTACTGTCTCACCCTGTCCCTGTACTGTCTCACCCTGTCCCTGTACTGTCTCAACCTACCCCAGCTGTCTCACCCTGTCCCTGTACTGTCTCACCCTGTCCCTGTACTGTCTCAACCTACCCCTGCTGTCTCACCCTGTCCCTGTACTGTCTCACCCTGTCCCTGTACTGTCTCAACCTACCCCAGCTGTCTCAACCTACCCCAGCTGTCTCAACCTGTTCCTGCTGTCTCAACCTGCCCCAGCTGTCTCAACCTGCCCCTGCTGTCTCAACCTGCCCCTGCTCAACCTGCCCCTCCTGTCTCAACCTGCCCCTGCTGTCTCAACCTGCCCCTGCTGTCTCAGCCTGATGTCCCTTCTGTCTCAACCTGCCCCTGTACTGTCTCAACCTGCACCAGCTGTCTCAACCTGCCCCTGCTGTCTCAACTTGTCCCTGCTGTCTCAACCTGCTAATGCTGTCTCCACCTGCCCCTGCTGTCCCAACCTGCTGTCCGTGCTGTCTCAATTTATCCCTGCTGTCTCAACCTGCCCCTGTACTGTCTCAACCTGCTGCCATTGCTGTTTCGACCTGCCCCTGCACTGTCTCAACCTACCCCTGTACTGTATCAACTTGCCGCTCCTGCTGTCTCAACCTGCTGCCATTGCTGTCTCGACCTGCCCCTGCCCTTTGCATGTCTCAACCTGCCCCTGGGCTGTCTCAAACTGATTACTCCTTAATTCAACTTGACTCAATTCTTTTGGCGTTTTAAAACCCAGCTTTGGCGGACATAATAATATACCAGTTAAATAACATATATGATTATGTGATTATGATTTCCATGTAACCATACAAGAATATGAAATTCTGTGTGTGATTGTGTGTGTGATTGTGTGTGTGTGTGTGTGTGTGTGTGTGTGTGTGTGTGTGTGTGTGTGTGCGCGCGCGCACATATGCCCCCGCGCGCGAGTGTGTGTGCCCGTGCACGCATAAATCTAGTAATTTGTGAGTGTGTGTGTCGTATGAGAACATTTTGTGTGAATATATGGGAAT
>NC_134904.1:24065217-24357717 GCF_041734735.1 Babylonia areolata | reverse complement strand
GGGAAACAACAATTCTGATGTGACCTTGACCTTTGACATCTAAATTTAAAGGGCATTGATGTTCTGGCCAATACAAATCACAACATGAAAATCCATGGTTATATTCTTTACATTTTCCCAACAGGCCATAGTGTCACCTTTGATCTTACCTTTTACCATGTTTCTTTTCGTGGATTTTGCTTTCACTGTTCCAAGTTTGCCGAATATTACATTGAAGACCTCTCTCTCGCATGCAGAAATGTTTCCTATCAATAAGATGTAGCAGGCTGTGACCTTGACCTTTAACCTCTGATCTTAAATTTCTTTCAGAATCATGCTGTACCCATAACCAGTCACAAGATCAAGGTTGATTAAAATTGAATACATGTCATGGTTTCTACCTTGCTTTTTCTGTTTTGCCAGATAATTACCTTGACCATTTCCCTCTCATCATATTTACCATATCATCATAATAACGGGAATGACTTTAAAGGTCATGCCAAATTAATTTTCTGTGTCATTTAGCGTAGTTGCGAAAATGCGCGCGCGCGCGCGCGCGCGCGCGCACGCACACACACACACACACACACACACACACACACACACACACACACACACACACCCGCACACACACGTACATACATATGTGTGTTCACATGTACACACCTATACATATGTATACATTCACTGATACATATTTATACACACATGCACCCACATGGCTAAAATGATATACAAGTATGTATATAGTCAATTTATCAGCGAGTAAATGCGCATACAGATAAAATTTTAAAAAATTTAAAAAAGCAACAATGTCTTAATTTCTATATAAAGTAAATAGATACACAAATAAACAGGTAGAATAAATAAGTTGCCAGTAGATGAATATAGATAGATAGTGTGTCTTTTCTGTTAGTGTGTGTGTTAGTGTGTGTTAGTGTGTGTGTGTGTGTGTGTGTGTGTTAGTGTGTGTGTGTGTGTTAGTGTGTGTGTGTATGTGTGTGTAGAAATGTGTACAATTTTTTTATTCAGAAGTTATATCTTGCTTTTTTCAACTCATGATAAAATATGTTTACTGCATAGAAAATGATATCACACAATATTTTACTTTGGGGAGAAGGAAAAGAGACTGATGTGTGTGTTTGTGTATCTGTCTGTCTGTCTGTCAGTGTGTCCACCAAGCAACAAATCCACGAAGAATTTGCAGATCCGCATGTCTGTGACCACCAACACACACTACTCACTGCCAACAATTCCCATTTATCATTATCTCCCCATAGTGTATAAAAAAATATATATCACTTTAAATATAAACATTACAGACCAAAATACTGCATTACTTTGCACACACACACACGGAAACACGCGCGCGCGCACACACACACATATATATGTGTGTGTTTGTGTGTGTGTGTGTGTGTGTGTGTGTGTGTGTGTGTGTGTGTGATTTCATATTAACCCTGTCCTTGTACTGTCTCAACCTGCCCCAGCTGTCTCAACCTGCCCCTGAGAGTCATTTTAACATGTGTTTGTTTTTATGTGACTATATGAAAACTTTTTTCCTTGTATTTGAAAAGTATTCAGATTTTTCTTCTCTCTCTCTCTCTCTCTCTCTCTCTCTCTCTCTCTCTCTCTCTCTCTCTCTCTCTGTCTCCCCTGTCATGTATACTGCATGTGCATACAAGCCAAAAATAGCATATTACTTGAAATATACCATTCATATATAAATAGAGAGACAGACAGACAGACAGGGAGAGAGACGAAACGGAACGAAACAAAACTATTTTCATCCCAGAAGAGTAGTGGATAAACATTACTTTTTTTTTTCTTTTTTTTTGCATCTAGCCCTCTGGGCAAAAACAAAACAAAACAAAACAAAACAAAACAAGATTAAAAACACAAGAACTCATAAAAAATGACATGAAAATAGTCATCCACACGTCATATTCTATACACAAAAAAGAAAAGAGAGAGAGAGGAGAGGAGAGAGAGGATACTGAATGGTCATGAGTACATCTTTGGATATAATGGTGTCAAATCTGAAAGATTGGTAAGAGAATAATGAAAGTGCACGTTAAATGTTTTTTTTAAGTTCACTTTTTAAACTTTCATTCTAATGAGCTGTTCAAGGTTTAAGACGTCGAAGGCTTTTACGAAAAGAACTCCAGTTTTGCTTTTGTTTTGTTTTGTTTTTGTTTTTTTGTGTTTGTTTTTGTTGTTGTTTTGTTTTTTTGTGTTTTTTTGTGTGTGTTTTTCAAAAATCTGTCTATCAGTGAAAGAGAGAGATAATATGTATGTATATCAGTGAAAGAGATAGATAATATGTATGTCTATATATATATATATATATATTTGTGTGTGTGTGTGTGTGTGTGTGTGTGTGTGTGTGTGTGTGTGTGTGTGTGTGTGTGAGCCTGTGTGTGCTTATGTCTTTGCGTGCCATCAAAGAGAAAATATGCGCGCGTAAATGTTCATGCATAAATGATGTGAAAATGGCAATCAGCACATTGGAAACTATGTCCGTGTTAGTATAACAGATAAATGAAATTGAAACAGCATTACATCCAGGTTTGTAATGCAACAGGTCGTTTTAGGTTTTGACATATAACAGACGCTTGTCAAAAGTACATTGCATGCAGGCGATGTAGTCCATAGCAACTCATGTGATGACTTTGTCACTCGCATGTGGATAAGCTCTTATCAGACTGAAAAGATAATGGGGACTTATGCCACTCTGTGAGGAAAGAAACCTACGCACGTACTGTATTTTAATGCATTGCATTACTCGTTGTCGTAACAGATTTCTCTGTGCGAAATCCGGGCTGCTGTCCCCATGGAGATCGCGTCGCTTCACTGCAGCGCCACTAATTTCTTTTTTTCTTCTTCTTCTTCTTCTTCTTTTTATGCCTACAGGTCTATTTGTTTTCCTGTGATTTTTTCAACAGAACTTTGCCATGGCGAGTTGTACACGTTCATTCTTTGAATTTTGTCAACTCTGTGCTGCAACAGTTTCTTCAGCATTAAAGACATCAGATATTCAAAAGTGTCAAAGTGTATTTTTGATTTCTATTTTCCCGCTGCAGTAGTCAAAAATACTGAGTACTTGACCGAATATGTGTGCAATAGCTGAAGTTTGGATTATAATTCAGGGCTCTTTCTGAACACAGGGTGTGGATACATGGTTGTTGTTTTTTGTTTTGTTTTGTTTTTTCTGCCCCATCATCTGCTCGTTTCAGTGGCATTACTTCCACGCCAATCATTAATTTTCAAATCCCCCATGAACCTGCCGACACCGAAGATCTTGACAGGACCACCCCAAGCACGAAAGTGATGGGGGATCGAAACTGTGGTGCCATGAGAGCAGGGCATGAAAGGCCGCACAGTTGGGGACTTTTTTTCTTATTGATGATGTATGTGGAGGATGCTGATGATAAAGATGTTGCTACAGAGATCCATTTTAGGTTTGGGACATCGTCACAAGGCTGTACTCTACGCTTCCTTTCATAATGACATCCCGGCGTTACCTAGGCCCGAGAACAGTGGCTGTTTTTGTTTCTGTTTTGCTTTTTGTTGATATTTTGTTTGTTTGTTTGTTGTTGACGTTTGGGCGGATGAGGGTATTTCTTCTGGTTTGACTGAAAATCTACGTAATGTTAAATGTTGAAATTTGTTTATCTCACATTTTTGGTTCACTCATTGCTAACAGTACATTAAATAAGCTGTCAGAAACTGATAGACTGTTCATTTTCCTTTCCGATAAGTAATGCATTCTTTCTTGCGATAGGTTGTGTGTGTGTGTGTGTGTGTGTGTGTGTGTGTGTGTGTGTGTGTGTGTGTGTGTTGTTGTTGTTGTTGTTGTTGTTGTTGTTGTTGTTGTTGTTGTGGTTGGTTGGTTGGTTGGTTGGTTGGTTGGTTGGTTGTTTGTTTGTTTGTTTGTTTGTTTGTTTGTTTGTTTGTTTGTTTTTCTTTCTTTTTTTTACCCTTCGAGACCAATAATCGCTAGGCACTCAAAAATCGAAAATGATGCGTGGCAGTGATGCGGTAATAAAAATTCTTCTGCCTTATGTGGAAGTTACATTGTATACATCAAGGAGGAGCAACGTTTCCTCCCTGTAACTGGATATCAATTAGAATATATTATGGGGAATCATTTTTCATTGGATCTCTCTCATCCCAAACATGAATGTTTGAAATATGTCTCGTGGCACAGAAATGATGTGCTTTACACTCAGTGTGAACGTCTTGTGCCATCTTCATCCGAGTGGAAAGTAAAAGTGGTGCCCTCAGTGACTCCTTTTCATGCATAGCATGATCACCAAGGACCTCGCTACTTTTTTTCAGAGACTGATTTGTGCAAACGCCTCATCGCTTAGTGAACCATCTAAACCAACAAATGTACTTACATTTCGGTCCAGGTTTCGTCACCGTTACATTAACTCTCACTATGAATGCACACCTGGAGGCACCCTTACCCCCCTCCCTTCCCCCACATAACCTCCGTGTTTTCGCTTTTGTCTCTCTCTCTCTCTCTCTCTCTCTCTCTCTCTCTCTCTCTCTCTCTCTCTCTCTCTCTCTCTCTCTCTCTCTCTCTCTCTCTCTCTCTCTCTCTCTCTCTCTCTCCTAAAACGGGTCTTTATTCTTAATACTTCTTAGTAGAAGATTATTACATAAATTTCCGCAGGAGTCCAGAAAGCCGGATTTTGTAAATTTTTTATGACTTTCTTTTTAAGTTTGCAAAGACATGTAAACAGAATCCAGAGAACATTATGACCAAACAGTATAAACAAACAGTAATATCCAATGCGCATTAAACTATAAAAGGAAACAAGTGTGGGGAAAGTATAATAAAGAAAAAAATATTCATGTAACTATTTACTTGCACAATCATTCAGTCAATCAGTGTTGACATTAGTGATTGTAGTAGGGGTGATGGTTTCAATAACTACGACACTTGTAGTAGCAGTATAATAGATGATAAGATAATATTAATAGTAATGAAACCAATTATCACGTAAAAATAGCATCAATTACAACTACAGCAGTAACAACAAGGACGAGAAGAAAGCGGGTGATAGCATTGTAGTATCATAATATGGAACAATGGGTATGCCACTTCTACATCATTGGAAAAGAAAGCTTATGGTTAACTCATGAAAAAACTGCTGGTACAACTGTTTTGCAGTGGTATTTTTCCTCTTTTTTTATTCCATAGGGACTATCAGACGGAATGGTTACTATGAAACAGCAAAATTATGATTTGGTACCATTTTCCATAATTGGCAGGTAGCTGTTCCACTTTGTACGAAAAGCATAATGGTCCATCAGTATTTTGGATGCATGTTCTTCGACTTTGAATCTGTATCTGAGCTGTGTTCTAAATGCACTGATTTGTGGTGGTTGTTGTTTACTGAATTTGCATACATACATCAGTGTGGAAAGCAGACCAAAATATCTGCACTATCTCACATCTCCAAAATGGGTGTTCAATGGTTTCTGGGTGTGATCCAGGGAAGCTACATTTATCATTATCAGAGATATTCATCAGTTTCAGAGATTTGTTCGTTGCAATAATTATGTGAATTATTCTTATTTGAAACCATTTTAAGTTTACATTACTTATTTTGTATTTTTTGTGAAATGTCTGTTTCCAGTTAATGTACAGTTGCAACAAATCGTACCATTTGTTACAGCATTTAGGGGTCATGTTTTTGACTAAAGTGTCGTAAGAAAGTCTTCTTCCTTTTGTCACAGAATATATCGTACTAATGATTTTCTCGCCTGTAAAGCACTATCATTTTCAGTTTCAGTGTTCAGGTGGTTTTTGACTCACTTGTGTAAATAAAGTGTGTCTATGTTTTCACCCGGTGTTCGATTGTCTGTGTGTGTGTGTGTGTGTGTGTGTGTGTGTGTGTGTGTGTGTGTGTCCGTGGTAAACTTTAACATTGCCATTTTCTCTGCAAATACTTTGTCAGTTGACACCACATTTGGCATAAAAATACGAAAAATTCAGTTCTTTCAAGTCATCTTGTTTAAAACAATATTGCACCTCTGGGATGGGCACAAACAAATTAAAAGAGAAGCCAAATTAGATGCAGAATGAATTCACTGTTATATTTATATTTTTTATTCTCTAAACTTGGCACTTTGATCTGATATTCTGACACAGCAACAAGAGCAGTCATTTTTTATCATTTTTTGTTGAAACAGGAACTTCTTTTGCTAAGCATGGAAGTTATATTTCTGGTGCATGTCTTTGGTGCAACTAGCAAAAAAGGGAAATTGATCTGTAATTAATGCTAGGGACGTTAATTTGCTTTAAACTGATCTTTCTCATCTTAAACATTACATTTTGAAATTATACTAAATACATAAAAAGCTGGTGTGTTTTACTCTCAGTGTACAGGGCTTTCACTATGTTCATTCGCCCAAGTGGTCTTTTTCGGAAAATACTAAAATCAATACTACGAGTGTACTTTACATATCTATTGGCTGAGCCCTGAAGGTCATGGGCAAAAATCAATTGCGTACACATATTTATACATATTCAAAGCACGAACTCATATTCCTCGCGAACGCGAAGAACGCCATTCTACAGTTCATCAATATATTCATCAGGTGGATTTGGTAGAAACAACCATAACTGAGTTATTTTTTGATAAAATTCGTGATTTGAGAACAGTTATCCTTCCTGAACATGTAATCGACATTTTTAATCCATGTTCTAAATAACGATCTAATTTCAGAGATTTATCTATAATTTATTTCCTCACATTCTTCTAAATCAACAGTGAACCACACTCCTAATATCTTAAATTTTGGCGGGTTCAACACCATTTTTAAATGAGGTAGCTATGTAATTTGACATTGGTTTCTCCTACCCAGCCATACTGCTTGAGTTTTACCTGCATTCATATATAATCCTGAATATTAAACGAGTTGATTGTCTTTATGATCTCTTCAAACGATATTCTGTCTCCTTCAGTCAATTATAGTGCAATTTTGTGTTCTGTATTGTTAATATTTAAACCTTTAATCAGTTCATTTTCTCTTATCATTAAGCCAAGAATTTCAACACATAAACGAAATTAGTACAGTGAAATAGGATCACATTGGCGACATCCTCTCTCTACCGGAAACCAAGAAGACACCATTCCGTTTACAACTATTGTCGATTTACTATTTTGGTAAAAGGCACTTATCCAGCTACAAAAGACCGGAACAGTGTCAAATGCTTTTTCAAAATCTGTACAAATTAATAAGCCAGGCAACCGTTTTGAATTCAAATAATGAATCATATCATATATAATCTAATGTTGTCACCAATAAATCTGTTAGACATAAATCCTGCCTGGTCATCTTTAATCAAAGAGGAGAGCACAGACTTATCTCTATTTGCTAAGCAGGAAGATCCAATTTTATAAACAACGTTTAATAAAGATATTGGTCTCCAGTTCTTAATAAATTCTCATGGTTTTTCACCCTTTGGTATACATATTATCATAACTTCTTTCTGCGTTTGTGACAGTTCGCCTTTATCTAAACCTTCATTTAATTGCTTGTGTAGCTTCTTCATAGATAATTTCACCTTCAAGGTTTTCTATTTGTCTGAAACTATTTTCTTCATACTCTTATCAACAAAGTGTCTTTTTTCAAGATTGCAAAAGTACTTTGATTGGGTAGCTTCTTCATAGATAATTTCACCTTCAAGGTTTTCTATTTGTCTGAAACTATTTTCTTCATACTCTTATCAACAAAGTGTCTTTTTTCAAGATTGCAAAAGTACTTTGATGCTTTTTCTCCTTTTGCTATCCATCTGGCCCTTGAGCGCGTGAGTACTCCTTCCATCTTCTTTTTTTCTGATATCTACAAGCTTTGACTTATTTTTGACAAGTTCTAACATTCCTGCATTCTAAGTTCTGTATTTCTGTTTCTTGCTGTTGTTCTTCCTCCTCTGTTTTACGTTTTTTTTCGTTGTGGAATATGAGATTGCTTTTGACCTAATCTTCATTAATAGAACATCTAACAATAATTCGTCTGGTATTACAAACTGTATTTCTTACATTGGAATGCTTCTTAATTCTTTATGATTATATACTGGAACTGCATATTCTCTTATAACATTACTGATTTCTTCTTTGATTTTATTTACATGTGTCTTTCAATAAAGAATTATTGAATTTCCAAAAAGACTTTCGAATAATTTGTTCACCAAATGAAAGTTTTAGAACTATCAGTGAATGATCTGTCCTATAGTCATATTGGATGTCTGCTTCATGTACATACTAAATCAAACATTTAGATATAAGGAAGAAGTCCAAACGACTCTGTTCAAAAGGGGAGTGGTCTACACCATGTAAAACATTTACTGTCAGGGTTTAAGCCTCGCCAAACATCAAATATGTCTAGGTTTATAGTAATATCTTCCACTTTGTCTCTGTTATGTCTTCTACACAAGGTTTATGTAGACCATGCATTCGACAGTAACACCAACTTAGTTTGGAGTTTCAATGTCAGATTTATTCCACTTCATGAACGCCATCTTGACTCTCTCCCCTCCAGGGCCATCACTCCGGCCGCTCCAACATTCTTAGGGTTGCTTTCCATTAATAGGTGTTATACATGACATTCTCTAGGTTTGGGATTATTTATGTGTTTATAATTAAAATAATCTTTATGTCGGTCAGAAACTAAATCCCATTCGCCTTCAATTATCGAATTTGAGTATCCAATCTCTGTAACATTTTTTCATGTTCATCATAAAATTCAAGGGAATCTTGGTTTGGGCCATAAATGTACATAATCACGAAATCCTTTTCCACTGCTGTGAAATACTTCAAATGTTATTTCTTGGTCTTGGAAAAAATCCCACATGGTTGTGCACGTCGTCATTAGATTAAAACGTGCCTAATCTTTTGGGAGCATTTCAACAAGTGTGCAGTCTTTTGGGGGGCGTTTCTGTGTATCACATAGTGAATGCGAATTCCCTTGTTGAAGAACAGCCTTTTGTGAAAAGATATGTGTTTGCGTGTGTGTGTGTGTGTGTGTGTGTGTGTGTGTGTGTGTGTGTGTGTGTGTTTTATGACAAGGCATATGATATTATTTAAATCCAATATAGCAGTGGTGCTAGGGCCTCTGTTCATCTTTGTGTTCATCTTTTGTTTGCTTAGTTCTTGCATATCTTGTTTAATTGGTTGTCTCTTTGTGTTTCTGTTGTCTTTTAGATCATACTTTTCATCTGGCATTTCATTATGGTGGGTACTGTGCCGGTCTTTCCTGCTCAGTACATTATAAGGGAATAACAGAAATAATGCAAGCAAAAAATTCTTCAGTTGTAGACAAAAATTTGTTTGCAAGAGGAAAGCTGGGAATGAGAGATTAGAGAAGGTGCTACATATGCTTGTTGTTGTTTTTATTTTTCGGCAGAAGCAAGCACAGTGTAAACCGGATAACGCAGCAAGCACAAAAAAAGTCCGAATCCAAACTGAAAAGAACGAATCCTGGCCAGATCATGATCAGAAGACACAAACAAGGGGAAAAAAGGAAAGTAGGGTTAAAGCGCGGCCGGGGAACAGCACCTTCCCGTTCATCGTCGTCAGCAGGGCTGCGTCCAGGGTTGACCACCGCGATCTCAGACGCAGCTACAACAAGGAGAGTCGGGGCATTATCCCTTACCCCCGAACCATCTGCTACTTCATGCTCTTGGTTTCCACCATGATGATGAGTTACATCACTGTCATCCTCCTTTTCCTCGCTGATGTCTTTGATGTCCATAATCAGTGAGTGGTCGTCATCTCCCTTTCTGTTTTTTTCTTGCTTGCATGTTTGCTTGCTTGCTTTCTTCCATTCTGGCTTACGTTTACTAACAAAGTGAGCCTTTGAGGTAACCCTTATTCAGTTGTCCGTATATCTATGTGCATGTAAGCTTATATATGCATGTATATGTGCATGAATATGTGTAAACGTTAAAAATTCATTTTCTCTCTGGAAATATTTTGTCTTACAGCGTCAGGTTTGGATTAAACATAGAATTTTTTTTCCACACATACGCTATATAGATATCTAATTTTTTTATGGCCAAACAGTAAATAGATCGTAAACGTTTCAAACGTTTCATTTCGTTTAGCCTCCGGTTCTTTTCTTTTTCTTTTGAGGTTTCCGGTTCGTTGATGGATTGGCATTTGGTTACCGAATTACCGCTGGTTAAGTTGTTATTAATTTTTTAAGACAATGCGAAATACTCTTTCTTTTCCTGCATTGAAAAGAAATTAAAAAGTAATTCTGACAGACCACACACAATGACGTTTTTGTTGCATAAAAATGTTTTAAGGGGGTACTGGATTAAATCTGAGCAGTTACGTCATGAAAAAGACGGGAATAGTTGAAAGTTCGACTGTTACGAACGTAGTACTATAAATTGTTTCAATATCAGTGAATTGCGGATCCGATATGGCTGAAAGTGTCCAGCACAAACCAGCTCAACGTTTCATTAGATTTATGAAAATTTCGTGTTTTTTCTTTTTACTGTGAGCAAAATACATGATTTGGATCAAAGTATTCAGCTTACATACCATCTAACTCCGATACTTCAGCGAATACGAAATTAGGAATCGCAAGATATAAGATTCGGTTTCGTATGAAGTTTGGAGTATTTATTATGCTTCGTCAAGCTGGGAAGAGACGATTAAAACGGAGAAAGTTTAAAACTTTGAAAGATAAATATTGTGATCGAGGTGAGCTGCCTTCGACGGATTTTTCAATATCCAGCACACAAATTTCAGTTTATTAAACATTTGTTTCAGATGGTGAACAAAACTATTATCTAGATCGACATTTGTAGATACTGTTAACACACTCCCAACCCGTTCCCGCTTTTCCGGTTTCGTTCTTGTTGTTTTTAAATCAGAACTTGAGTCATCAAGGCTTTGCCTCTTGTTCTTTGTATGTGTTTGTCGCATGCTCTTCTCTCTTGCTAGCTGTGTTTCGTTGCTTTTCTTTCTCACAATCAATCTTATTGATTCATTTTTTTATCCATGACAATGTGAAGAGAGCCCTTTGCCTTGGTACGTTTTGGCATGTACTTCCACAAAACACTGGAAAACCAGTAAAGGACAGTACAGAGGCAGAATGATTGACACTTCAAATTTCCGGGATACTGAGATGAGGAAGACATTTCCGGTGGAACTTAAAAAATGCTTCAAGGTTTATGGAGTGGAACACAGATCAGCGTATTTCTAGCTTCCATCAGATCGTCTGTGCTCTTCCTGCCCCACTCCTTGATTGTTGAACAAGTTTCTTTATCGTGTCTTCATGGATAACCTTGGGTGTCATGCCGTTTTACTGCAGATACTTGATTACCACACGGGCTTCCTTTTATTCCATTTCTGCTTTTCTGCTACCCTTGGAAAATTTCAGACCCTCACCTGCAAACAAATACAGAGAGCGTGTGCCATTGCTTCTAGGTTAGGCGGAGGACTTTTTTTAAATATTTTTTTTTATCTACCCTCGTACTCAAGGAGAGAAGGCAGTAATAAACATCTGGAAGAGTGGCACTATAACACTTAAACCAAAATCAGACTGTTCGGGAGCAATGTTCTCAACACACTCTTGTATGATCAGACTCCTAGAAGTCAGCAAGGGCATCAAACATTAACTTTAAACCTTTCAGAACTGTTGCCTACATATAATTATGAAATGTTTTAGCCAAACATCATCTCAGACACTGAATTCCAAAAAAGAACATCAACGTTGTACATCAAAAGAAATCAAGCAAAGACGATAGACAAGGCGTATAACGGTTGGAAAAGAAATGAAGGACAGCGACTGTACCTGGGGAAAGCTAGCGAAGCCAGCACAAGATAGGCAATTGTGGAGATTTCTGGTGTTGGCCTTGTGTTCCCAGGGCAAGAGGTAAGTTGTCAGAAATCGCCAGCCAGAAGGATATGTGCGCTCCTGATCATCTTCGATTCGTTATCCATGATTGTCAATATTCACGGATGCCATCAGTAAAGACTATCTAATCACTTAATATATTTCATTTTGTAGGTATTCATTTATTTTTATTCTGTTTTAAAAAAAATAAGAAACTTTTTTTCGGTATCAAATTGCTTGGGAATTCAGCTTGATAAGTGATACAACGTCTGTATGTAAAGGAGGTCAGCAGCGCAGTCTACTTCAATGGCAGCACTGGAGACTGATTCGAAATAACTGTTTGGAGGTAGACAAGGCTGTTAACTATCTTCCACGCTCTTCAACATCTTCCTGGAGAGGATCATGACTGGCGCACTTGAACATCATAGAGGAACAGTCAGCATTAGTTGCAGGACAATCTGCGTTTTGCCGATGACTCGGACGGATTGGCAGGAAATGAAGATGAGCTCGTGGACCTGGTGGAATGCCTTGAAAAACATCTGCAGCTTATGGCTCAACAGATTACCAGCATCTCCGACGGCATCAGCGCCGATATCAGAGTCAACGGTGAAAAACTGGAAACCATTCAAAGCTTCAAGTACCTCGGAGCAGTCGTTTCGGACAAAAGATCCAAGCCAGAAATACTCTCCAGGATAACCCAGACAACAACACCGCTGACAAAACTGAGGCCCATCTGGAATGAAAGCAAGATCACGCTCAGCTCAAAGGTCAGACTGATGCGCTCCCTTGTTATTTCCATATTTCTAAATGCCTGCGAGACATGGACCTTGACAGCTGAATTAGAGAATGTGATACAGGCCATAGAGATTGATTGATTGATTGATATGTATATTTATGTAGCGCCTATCCTCGGTCACAGACCAAGCTCTATGCGCTTTACAAACACGGGGTCATTTGCACAACAGGCTGCCTACCTGGGCGCTCATCATTTGTTTCCTGTGTCATTCAATCAAATTCAGGCACGCACAGTCACACTCAGACAGACATGTAACATCTTACGTGTGTGACCGTTTTGTATATTTACAACCACCCAACCCCACGCCCCCACCACCACCCACCCCATCCCAACCCCCATGTAGGCAGCCATACTCCGTTTTCGGGAGAGATGAGATTCTTCCGGGAGATCCTTAGTTCCACATACAGGGACCACATCACAAACAATGAAGTGCGAAGAAGAGTCAAGCAAGCTATGGACTACATAGTGATCAACTGACCAGTGTAAAAAATAGAAAATAAAAAAAGAGAAATTGAAGTGGTATGACCATGTCTCGCGTTCATCAGGACTGACCAAGACCTTTCTGCAGGGAACAGTGCAGGGAGCAAGGAGAAAGGGCAGACAGAAGAGGAGACTGGAGGACAACCCCTCAGAGTAGGTCCAACTCTGAGTGAGACAGTCAGAAGCACAGACAACCGCAAGGGATGAAGGAGGCTGGTTGCTGAATGTGTTGTGCCCCCACGGTCTACGAGACTACGGGATAAATAGGAAGTTAGATAGATCAAATTGCTCCGAAGCAATCGGCCAAACTGTCTGACATTGTGGTTTGGGTTCTTAGCGTCACATCTGTGCACTCATCGCGCGTTACCTGCAAATCACGTCCACAGAAAGGCCAAATACTCACAGTCATAGTGACAGTTCTTATCTTTCGCCTTGTTAGTTTTCGAAAGTTCGAGTGAAAGACCTACTTCCCTGCACTGACTGGGTTGACATGGCACCTTGCGCAAACATGATACACCGTACAGCTCTTTCAATAGAGGCCATTTCTCACAATGGTCCACTACAGACAATGCTTATTTTTCTCGAAGAAGTAATGGAAAACATTCATAGATCATTTCAACTTTCCAACGAAAAAAGAAAATGAATAAACAATAAATACCATGTCGCCCATCTTCTGTGTTCTATCGTTTCTTTTGTGCAGTCTCAGAATGGAACAATTCTTCGTGTATCAGAGAATCATGGAAGTGCTCTTCTTCACCCACGATGTGGCCAATCCTTTCGTCTGGTGCTTGCTCAACTTCAGCTTCCGCAACGAGATCAAGGATATGTTGGGCTTCCTCCCCAGATAGGGAGCCAGGACCAAGAACGATGCTGACTATGAGGGAAGCACGCACAGTTACGTTCTTGATCACACATCCCCTGGGCTGGCCTGGCTGGGACTGGCATGGGTTCAGTTCGGCTGCATTGTTTTGAGTGGTGTTGCGTAAAGTCGTGTTGTGTTGTGTTGTGTAGTATTTCGCTTTTATGTTGCATTGTACTGTACTGCGTTGTAGGGCCTGTTGCATTACTCTCAAGAGAAAGTGTGGATTATTAGATAACACCTATTTAGCCATCACCTTTATGAAGATACTGCTTCCATGTCCCAGCTACATGTGAAAAACTATATGTGATCACGTCTACGTACGCCACTCGGGTATCGGTTCTGAGCTTTGCCAGAACAATGGCAGCAGATCCAGCAGCAACTGGAGTTAGAAGGGTGTTTCTTTGCTTGAAGACTTGTCTACTCGAACCAGCTAAAGAGTATGCTGATTTACCACTGATAATCTTGGTGATCAGAACTCTAGGACTTCCTCTTTGCAGGCAACAGACTCAGACCCAATTGATAACATTCATAACATGATGATGTACTGGTCCATGGTGACGATGCTACCAACGTTGTGGGAAAATTCGCTGATCAGACTTTGAATGTTTTTGGCAAACTTCGTAATGAGTTCAGTTCCGTGATTATAAATGGAATCGAATCACCGGGTTTTTCTGAACAATTTTCCAGCATGTCTTACGACGCTTCAAGACTTATTGATTACTTTCTTGCGTCACATACATTGGTATCGGTTTGTCAGAACCTGAATACCCTCCCTCTGATCGAATTGAAGCATTCTGCAATTGAACTCCTTACCTGGATAAATGCAAACGTTGAAAAAAAAGGAACACACACACTTGAAACCACCTAAAATTCTGAACTACAAGTGGGATAGAGATGAGGAGGGTGGTTTTAATCGTCAAATGGTTTAAATGGTTTCTGATTTCACTAAGTCTCTTACTTAGTGAAGCAACAGAATACATCGACCTCGATATTCATCTGTCTCTTTCAAAGTTCAAATCCTTCAGTCTGCTGTAGGAATCCATGAAGAGAAATGTTTGTAAAGGAACAGAAAGACAAAAAGAAAAGAATATCAATATTTATTGCACTTAAAGAAGAAAAGTGTACAGAGAAACCATTGTCGACATTGTTTTCCTTCTAAAGACCACGAAATTTTGCGATACTGTCAAATACTGCATAAGAGATGACCAACCAACAGTTATCCAACAAAGGAAGAATGGTTTAAGTATTTTATTCAGCTGTTTAATTTTTTTCGTTTTCAAGCAGATTTGAATAATGCCCTCTGTGAAAATGACAACATAACACTCACAATTCCAACTAATTATGAAGACTTAAATTTACCGATTTCTACTGAGGAAATTACTTTGAATATCACAGCCATTAAAAAAACAACAGAAAAATAATGAAATGGCGATTTTAATGATCCGGGTAATTTCGTTGGTCAAGATTTGCAGTTAAAAATCATAGTTTTGGCTCTGGTAAAAGAATTACCCGTTGGACAGAGAAGACTGGATCGTATGTGAAGAGCAAGCCGGTTTAGTTCCTATGCAGGCTAGGGGTTAAAATAATACAAGCGGAAGGTTCTCACATTGAAGAGGTGGATGAAGACAAAGAATTCCTCATTTCTAACGAAGAAACTATGGGCTGGCTCTTTCAGACACCCACTGGACATCAGGTAGGGTGGCTGTGGGGGAAAGATATGAGAAACCTGGCCGTCCTGAGTGACTTAAATTAACGTCAGCTTCATCGTCGTCTCTTTTGTCGTTCGTACAGAGAGAGTTAAGAGATCATAGCACGCTTGATCATAATTATTTTCATGCTCATGTCCATGGTCAAGAAACAGTTTTGAAGACATAGGAAAGTGCATGTTGACTTTGTAGACTTTCGAAAAGCTTTTGACTGTTTAAATAGAGGTAGGTCAAGGAAGATGATGTAACAAACTGGATTTAATGAAAATGGTGAACGCTTATAAGACCATTACTCTGTTGTGAGCATTTAAGTACGCAAGAAAGTGGATTTGACAGAAGCATTCTTTCGGCCTCAAGCAAGGTGAAGTTTATTCCCCTCTGTTGTTTTCTTCATTTCTTTATGAACTGGGAAAAGAAATAACAGTCAATGGTAGGCATGATATTCACCAATTTCACAAAATCATTAAGTTATTCAACTGGCGTTCACAGATGCTGCTGCTTTATTTTTTGACATTGTAATTAGTCTTCAATCTCAACTAAAAAAAAAATATGTTAAATTTTTGTGCAAAGAGTCTAGGATTAATTGTTCATTTGGAGAAAAAAAAAATAACATTGTAATCTTTATTTTGTAATTGTGGATGTATTGCCTCAAGAGAAAAAATTATATTTTGGAAATCGGGAATTGAGGTGGTCAGCATGTATAAACACTTAGGCATTTATCTATCTAGCAGATACACAGTATACACTATGAACGATCTTGCTGGACATGCAAGAAAATATGTGCTGCTTTAGTTAGGTCAGTTGGTATTCTGGTAATGCCTTTTCGAATTGTTTGACTGTCAGAATCAGCCCATCTTAACTTAAGCTTCAGGAAGTGGGGGTCTTTTGGATAATCGAGACATTATTGAAAAGGTACATTTGTTCGCGTTAAAGAAATTACTCGGAGTTACCGTTACAACTCATGAACATTTGATCAATGGGGAAACTGGAATTTATTGATTGTGTATATATACAGTACATATGTTAAGTACATTTGCTCAGTGCATTAAATTTTGGCTCAGACGTACTCCACTTGAAGACTGTAGACTTCTCAGAAAAGCGTACAATGTGTTGATAAACTTTCAAAATATAAACTACAGCACGTGGGCATGCAAAGTTGGCAGTGCTCTTTTTAGTTTTGGTTTCGGAATTGTGTGGGAGACAAAAGGGGTTGGAAACACAAGATCATAAGATTATGTATTAACGAATTATCCAAGACTGGTATGCAGCTCTTGATAACCACGACTTCTACTATATTTATTCAAACTTCAGCCACTAGTTCTCCATATACATATGTTCCAGATCACAAACACACGTCAGAAAAAAATATTTACAAGGTTCAGGAAAGAAATTTGACCATTAAGTTGCTATTCCGTGAACTTCAAAGTGACAGCTGGTGAGGACAGTCATTTATTATGCAAAAAAATCATGTATATCAATTTATATCCATTTTTTTAATTTTTGATTTGCCCCAGTTATAAAACCCCAAGAGATGATTTGATTTATACAAATTTATATCATCAACTGTCAATATTATTATTTACTCTTTCTATGTCAAATTGGATATCTAACGAAAAGTGTAGCGGCATTTGTGCACACAGAATTAGCATTTAAACTAAACTATTGTCAATATGAAACGAAGTGTTATTAGTTAAAAAGCTTGACCCTTTGCGCGTATATTCATGATGTTCGTCCTTCGGATTCGAAAATGACTGTGGCTTCTGATATCTAGACCAATCTGGGCCCTGAAGGTTCCACCCACATGTGGGACACAAGTGACGCTTTGATGCAGTCTTTGTTGCGTTTCTTCTGCCCCTCAACTGAGTGCTTGCCCTGACACAGTTTTCCGCACAGCAGCTGCTTAGGCAGTCGACAGTCTGGCACTCTGACCACATGTCCAGCCCACCTGACTTGGGCTTTCTGCAGGAGGGTGTAGACGCTGTAGAGGCCAGCTTGTTCCACGACTTCCGTGTCGGGGACTTTGTCCTGCCACCTGATGTGGAGGAGTCTGTGAAGACAGCTCAGGTGGAAGCGATTGAGCTATTTGGTGTGTTTGCTGTGGACAGTCAAGGTCTCGCTGGCGTAAAGGATGGTGGTAAGGACCACTGCACAGTAGACCTTCAGTTTGGTGGCAGCGCTGAGTCCTCTCCGCTCCCAGACGTTCTCACGGAGTCTCCCAAAGGCTTTGGCGATCCTGTTTTTGGCCTCAGCGTCTATGTTCACTGCGCGAGAGAGCGTGCTGGTACATAACTTCGGTCTTTTTGGTGCTGATGGTGAGGCTGAAGTTGTCGAAGGCTTGTGAGAAGCAGTCCATTTCACACAGCATCTTCTGCTCTGTGCTGGTGTTGAGTGTGCAGTCATCAGCAAACAATAAATCTCTGATGACAAATTCTTTCATTTTTGTAACAGCCCGCAGGCACCTGAGATTGAACAATCTCCTGTTAGTCCTGTACCTGACGTGGATTAATTTTTCGCAGTCACGAAGGCATCTGTCAGCATGGCAAAGAATACCACACTGAACAGGGTCGGGGCGAGAACGCAACCTTGTTTGACTCCATTTGCCACTGGGAAAGCCTCTGACTCGTCTCCGTCATCCAGAACTTTCACCATCATTCCGTCATGGAACTGCCAGACGATTGTTATGAACATGCTGGGGCAGCCAGTCTTCTCCATGATTTTCCACAAGCCTTCTCTGCTGACGGTATCGAAAGCCTTGGTCAGATCGACAAAGGTCATGAAGAGGTTTCTGTGTTGCTCCTGGCATTTTTCCTGGAGTTGGCGCGCAGCAAAAATCATGTCCGCAGTCACACGTTCAGCACGGAAGCCACGTTGGCTTTCTGGGAGGAGACCTTCCTCAAGATGTTGGAGAAGGCAGTTTAGCAGGACACGGGCAAGAATCTTCCCAGCAATAGACAAGAGGGAGATGCCTCGGAGCTTGTCGCAAGATTGGCGGTTGCCTTTTCTCTTGTAGATGTGGACTATGCTGGCATCTTTCAGCTGTTGCGGGATCTGTCCTTCGTTCCACATGGACTAGAAGAGTTCCTTCAGCTTTTGCATCATGGCAGGGCCTCCTGTTTTGTATACCTCAGCAGGGATTGCATTGGATCGTGACGCTTTGCCACAGGTTCACTGCTTCACCGCCTTCCTGGCTTTATTTGGATGAGACGATAAACCGAGGTCCCATGTGCAGCATGCACTTAGCGCATGTAAAAGAATCCATGGCAACAAAAGGGTTGTCCCTGGCAAAATTCTGTAGAAAAATGTACTTCGATAGGAAAAACAAATAAAACTGCACGCAGGAAAAACACAAAAAAGGGTGGCGCTCTCGGTGTAGCGACGCGCCCTCCCTGGGGAGAGCAGCCCGAATTTCACACAGAGAAATCTGGTGTGACAAAAAAGAGAAATACAAATACAAATCTTCTGTGAGGAGGGTGTTGAGGTCCTCGTTGATCTCTACTTGGGGCAATAGCCTCGTCCTTGATGTTGGCAGGATGGTTGAGAGCGTTGCTGTATTTACACCCAGTGTAATAGGCCAAAGAGATATGTGATAAAGCTATCTCTAATCTCTGGTTATTTATGTTTAGAAATATGTTCTTGTGTGTGTGTGTGTGTGTGTGTGTGTGTGTGTGTGTGTGTGTGTGTGAGTTTTTTGTTTTTTTTCAGCTCTTGTTTTAAAACCTGTTGTGTCATGTTTTAGGATGGAGGTTGAATATTTCATGATCAAATCGACATTATTCTATCCAATCGTAAAATTGTTTTGAATCAAAGTTGCAATAAAACAGCGATTTCTCAACTGTATTTCCCTCTCGTTTTCATCACGTATTCGCGCTTGAATGGCACTACAACACACACACACACACACACACACACACACACACACACATATATATATATATATATATATATATATATTGTAATAGAGATTGCTTGGCTAGGAGCTGTGATTTATTAAGAGATATTTAAAGAATTAGCACATCCTATGCTCACAACGCCAAGTTGTAACAAGGTACACTTGGTGGTAAAGGGCTGTGGTTTAGGGATGGATTGAATTTTTTTTTTTATAAAAGAACTGAAACCTTAAAGGGAATAATTTGGATCTATTTTGTGATGGATCTTTATCCTGTCTTAAGGATATTTTCAAGGATCAATATCCTGTCGGCGACGCCACTTTTGTAGCCATGTACGGAGTGGTTCTAATAGGGTACAAAAGAACTAAACTAAATGATGACTGAATGTATTAAAGGATAGACGAGAAGAATTCCCGTGCACAGGCCTGGAACATATAGAGACCAGTCACAAATGGGTTTTTCTATTGTTTTATTTACAATAGTTATCAGAACATAAAAAGAGAAAACTAAGAAGAGAAGGTGTAAGAAGAGAATAGAAGAGAAGAACTAAGAGAAGACTGAAAAGAGAAGACAACTAGGAGAAGAACTAAGAGAAGACAGTGCCTGGAATGACACAAATAAATGTCATTAGCACATGTCGGCACAAGTGAATAATAAAGCACAGGTATACATATTACATGAAAGATTACCACTTGGTATTGCATATGTGTGAAGACCAAACACTGACATCAAATGACATTCCTAATGCATTTAAATAGTGCAGTTAAAGTGATTGAAGCTATGCTGATTTAGTGAAAGTACACTGACAGTATTGATTAGGTAAAGCTTATACTGTGTCAAAGTGACTCGAATCAGTTTATCATGTTGCACTATACTGGAGTAAGCCGTATGGGAGAGAGCATGACAACTAAATTACAATTAACAGACTGATACATATCAGGTGGTTTTAACCAATAACTGATATTAATCCAACACTATCATGTAATCACCTCAACAGAATACTACACACATCTTAAGAGTACTGAGTACACTGTAGCAGTACAACTGATATCAGCATGTAAGATAATACCTGAATAACAAACAAGATAGAGAATCAGTGGCTTAGATATAATACTGGCAAACTGACAGACCAGATAGTAAGTGGAGCACCATCATGGCTTAGCCATTAAGTGGTGAATGAACTTACACAAGTTATCCATTGCATCAAAGCCAAATATGAAACATAGCTGAGCTTGTACTCAACATTTAAACTGCCTCCGCTGAAGGGAGATAAGTAACCTAACCTTCATCAGTGACAGCAGATGAGAAAGAATGCGTCATCCACTAGAACATTCTGGAACAAACTATTTGTGTCCTGAGACGTCATTGACTGACGTTAAAAAGAATCAAATGGAACACTGCCACGAGCATAGGCCTATGACGACATGGCGATTTTCTATATCAATCGTAGCCTGTTGTGACTACATGTCAAAGCAATAACTGAACAAAGAATTAACTGAACAAAGCAATAACTGAACATACTCATATGAACACAAGTACTGTGTCGAATAATACAGTTACAAATCAACACATTCTACACACTAGTACTTAGGGCGATACGTAGCGAGATGTTAGCCGTTGTGAGAATACACACTCACACTGTCCGCGACACAGCAAGAGAGAGAGACAGCTCTGGTCAGATGACTGACCAGGTATGAAATGACCACTCATCCGTCTATTGGAGTTTAACTACCTACTGGCGTCTACACCCTTAAGGTCAAGTTTGTTCGGTTGGAGTTGTTTAGAACCACTCATCACTCACTGTGCCAATTTATGCAAGTTAAGCGGACTGCAAAGACAGTCACGTGTGCTGCAAATAGATCGACTCTAATGAAGCCAAATCAGACAAGAACTGTGTTCAGTGATAGATTTCTAAATGATTCCTGAACCGATTTACGTCGGATAAGTTGCAAAAGAAAGAGCTCGACACCTACTTTATAATGAGTATAAAATGAAGTGTTGATTATTTAAGATGAATTTATCGTCTTAATTTAAGTCACCTGAACAGGGTCAGTTTTAACGAGCTCGTCGCGGAAAATTACAAACTGCGTTAAATCAGTTTAACGTAGGCAAACACAAATGGAATAGATTTAAAGATGGAATTGCGACGATTCTGCCAGTATATAATACTTGTAGTTTACTGATCTGACAAGAGTTATTAATTAATTACGGTGGGACAGAAACACAAGTTTCCGCATAGCCAATGACGTACCGCGATGCGACACTGGGCGAGCCTTGAGTAGGCTGTCTGGCGTGAACAAAATGATGTAAGCGGAGTGACGTCACATAATTCTGGGCGCGGGTAAGGAGGGAAAAACGTCGCCTGATGTAGCTCGTGTGTGAGCAGTTTTGGAGCAAGCATAGCGCGCTTGGTCACACACACACACACACACACACACACACATATATATATATATATATATACACACACACATATATATATATATATATATATATATATATATATACACACACACACACACATATATATATATATATATATATATATATATATATATATATATATATATATATATATATATATATATATATATACACGCGCGCGCGCACTCATTAACTGGCGTCCGTCGCGGTATGAATCCTCGAGTCAAGTAGACAGATGGCGCACTGTCACACCGGCACAGAACAGAACCGCTCTTTCATTTGAAAAACAATGGCTGGTGTTGTAGCGTTTCTTGTCTCGCGAATCGAGCGACATGTTTGGAGAAGCGACAAGACTCAATGAAGCGGGTAAACATTCGCCCATAATCTGAACAACAACAACAAAAAAAGAGACTACAACTCAGTCAATTTTAAGCCATTTCCTATCAGTTTAAGACATTGACACTGGAGTACCTCAAGTTATGATCATAATAGTAACGATAATAATAATAATAACAATAATGAAACAACGTATAGCATAGTGTTGGATCGTGTGCAGAGACAGTACTAGCACACCAGTCGATCACTCGCACGCATGACTAAATCCGAGGGATGATAGAAAACGTGTTAAGCACGTACATAGAAAGCTATAGAAAAGCTGACGTCCAAAACGAAAGGAGAGCATGGGAAAACTATTGCAAAGAGATGGATTTTAAAGGTAAGACTCTAAGGGGTGAGTTAAGAAAAGATCTGATGCTGCAACGATTGGGACGAGTTCCAAATATAAGGTAAAGAGACAGAGGCAGAGCGATCGATTCCGGACTGTTTGGGGGGAAAACACAAAGAGAAAGAGAGAGAGACAGGACCCAAAAGAATGGAGGGATATCAAAAAGTGTGAACAACATTTCGCGCTCGGCGCAGCTGTTTATGATTATCATCATGCCAACGAGCACTGACATCGCGGGTTGAAGGGGTACAGTAACCTACAAAGAGGGGTTCACAACGACCGCTGTGTGATGGTTGGCTCTTGTTTTTAAGTGTATGTGTCAGTGTCTGTCTCTGTCCTTCTTGGCATGGCAAACTCTGGATAGAAAGCATTCATTGTTTAACCCCTCCCGCCACCCCCCACCCCCCCCGCGCTTGGAAGATTTAGATCGATAAGTGTGTCTGCATCTGTGTCTGTGTGTGTATGTTTGTGTTCATGTGTGTGTGTATGTGTGTGTGTATGTGTGTCTTTGCCTCTGTGTGTTTGTTGCTGTGGCTGTCAATGTCTTGCCTTTGTGTGGGGAGAGGGTGGGAATGGGGATTGAGGTGGGGGTAGATGTGTACGTGTTTGTGCATGATAACGTGCATGTGTGATAGCATGCGTGTGTGTGTGTGCGAGCGTGTCTGTGCAGTATGCGTGCGCATGTGTGTGACGTGTGTGTATGCGTTTGTGCAAAGTATGTGTGTACTTGCATTAAGTCAAATCAAAGAACTCCTTTTTCTCCACTTTGAGCAGTTACAGTTGGTTGAAAGTGCGAAGAAGAAAATTTGATTTAAAAAACAACAAAAAACAAAACAAAACAAAACAAACAAAAAAAACAACCCAGAAACATTTGACAAATCCTCAATAAACGTCCTGTTCCCGGTTGTTCTCCCGGATACTGTTTTCAGTTCCTGAACGGCATCACCATTTTTCATTTGATTTAAATTTTACATGGACTGAGTGAGAATTGATCTTTTTAATGTTTTGATTGAGTTCTTAACATTGTTTAGGGTTCCCGTCAAATGAGTTCAAGAACTAATGAGTGGTCTGCCCTGAAATGATTTATTTGGGGTGGGCTCTCAACAATGTGATTTGATTTGAATTGATTTGTTCAGTCAAAGTAAAAAACATGACATATCAAAGTGGAACAAAAAATTGTATAGTGAAAAATGGGTCTTGGTGGGACTGAATAAGCTGTCAAACGTGCTTGTTATATAAGTGCTTTAAATCAGGTTAGTGAGTTATCTCCAGTTTTAGTTTAATTTGTCAGCACACACCACATAAAGACAAAAACCCAGTTCAGATTGCAGAGTATCCCGGAGTCAGTAATAGAAGAGAAAATAACTCAATGGTTTGTCCGTTTCGTGAAGCTGCTTTGTGGGGAATGGACAGAGATCATACGGTCAGTGGTGAAGTGTAGGGGAACTGAAGTAGGGTTCTACAGTCATTCTGCTATTGTGACTCAGAGTAATACAATTGGTGGTTCGTCAAGTGTCGATTGCAGCGTTTCAATCGTGGGGCTTCGGGGAGAGGGGGGATGTATGGAGAGGAGGGGGATTCATGGGAGGTATGTCAGAGTGTGTCTGTTTCTGTGGATGTGTAGGGGGTGGGTGAAGAGTAATCGAGGGTAGTGCGTATATGTGTATGAAAGACGGACAGAGACAGGCTGAGAAAGAGAGAGAGAGAGAGAAATCCACACACATTGGAAACAGTTTCAGATTGAACCATGCTGGGAGAGTGGGACAAACAACGACCATGCATGGAACAAATAACAGAGCATGAAGGATAAAGGCTGCAAACATTCATGGTAGCATGGTATACAGACGAATCAACAACACTGTACATTATCAGTTTGTCCATTGCCATCTTGGTTTTTTAGGCATTACAAAAATGTAAAAGAGGAATATACCCCCCATTTTTCTTTGGATTGAGCTGCATATTCGAGCGCGCCACATTTTGCTGACGCGCGTCTTGCCTTCCCGCATATCGCCTTCGTGCTATCCGGTTCATTCGTTTCGCCTACACCTTGAGCACCAGAATATAGTACAATAAACATGAATACAGTAAACATCCAAACGCACTTTGGCAGTATATCAATGACATCAACACCTGTTAAGTTTAAGGAGCGGGGAAACCGTTTTGTTCTCTCTCTCTCTCTCTCTCTCTCTCTCTGTTGACACGTGCATTCTAAATGTGAACTGCATATGAACACGCGTCCAGCACTTCCATCAGAGTTTTTGTCCGTTTACTTAGGCATTTTTCATCCATTTTAAGGGTTTCGAGGCATTCGTTTCGTCAGCGAATGACTGTTCTTGGTGCTCTTCGTGTTCAACAATTGTAGAGATCAGCATGTTTAGTTTCAGTGCATCTTTTCTTATCACTAATGCTCATCCCTTTTTACGAAGTCTGTTCAAGTTTTCAATCCGTGCTAATTGCATGGCCTGGTTCTGGTTTAGCTGATGACCAAGTTTCTATCAGGAAATTTGCGCACAAGTCACGGCGAAAGCAGCATGAGTGTGCAGGCGGAACGAACCTGCTGACACGATGACGGAAAAGGAGGGAACCAGGATGGGAGAACAAAGCGTGGGCAAAACGTGCCGAGGCAAAATGTATGGCTTCCGCATTGTCATTACCCTTGTTTAGTGTACATGAGGATTAATCACTGATTAGACTGCACGGACCAGCGTCATCGTTCGATGGGGTACGACACAAGAACATACCCGGCATGCACACCCCGAAAGCGGGGTATGGTTGTCTACGTGGCTGTATAAAAACTGTTACATAGGGAATAAATAAGTAAGAATTCTCAATCTGTCAATACCTATCAATACTTTTCGAAATTCATGGACAGCTGTTTATGAATGACGTATACATCTCCAAGCTTTCGTCGGTATACGATATTACAAACAGTTGAATACTGGATTGGAATATCTACATATTTACATATAATAAACATGTTCCGCTGGAAACGTTAAGAGTTGAACACATTCCTAAACCAGTGTGGTATTCTATAGAGAAGTGGCAGGCCACATTATAGACTGTTATCAAAGAACTGGCTACAACGAAGAATCAAGAAAATTGAACACGTTAATCACACACTTTTCTACAATAACCAAAAAACGTTATTACCACAGATGAAACAAAACTTTTCTACAATAGCCAAAAAACGTTATTACTACAGATGAAACAAAGTTGAATGACATTGAAAAGTTTAAACTTTATTGTCGCGATAAAAACACTTGAACTGAACCACCTATTCCATCCATAGCAGTATTAGAATTACATAACTACCTTATCTGTTTAAAACAAACAGGAACCCACAGACTGGATGGAACAAACAACAGAATTCTCAGACAAGTAGCTCCAGTCATTATGGACACATTAACATACATTTTAAATTTGTGTATCAATAAAAAATGTACTTTCCGAAAGCATTTAAAAGAGCAAAAGTTATCCCTGTTTACAAATAAAGGGATAGCTCAAATCCATCAAACTACAGACCATCTTCCGGTTCCATAATTTCTACTCTTTCAAAACCACTAGAAAATCATATGAATGATCATATTTCATGTCGCTTGGATGTTAATGAACTTTGGCATCCTGTCCAGTATGGCTTTAGGCGAAAACATTCACGCCATTCATCTTGTAAATGACTTTTTTCAATATCAATAATAACAGATATAATAGTGTTTTGTTTGTAGGTTTTAAAAGTTAAAAAAAAAAAAGTGCATTTAATGTGTTAGATTACAACCTCTTGAAATGTATGGTATATCAACCAGTAATCTTAGTTTCCTTGAGTCATATCTCACTACTAGGCAACTGACAATTCGTGACAATTCGTGATAATCGCCGCATTAACAACACTTGACTATGACATATCTGAAGGATATATTTTAGGTCCTTTACTGTTCTCAGTATACATAATGACCTGCCTGTCTACATGAAACCCCTGTGTGAACTCTTTGTGGATGATGCAACAATCCATACAACTCATTCTGACATTGATGTTCTCCAAATAAACCTCACAGGAAAGTATTGATGATCTCATTAAACGAGTTGATCTTAACTAAATGTCACTTCACCCACAAACAAACTAAATGTCACTTCACCCACAAACAACTAAATGTCACTTCACCCACAAACAACTAAATGTCACTTCATCCACAAACAAACTAAATGCACGTCTATCACTACCAGATAAAAAAAAAAAGAAAAGAAAAAAAAAGACAATGCGCTTGTGATAAATTTCAGCCCATCCAACTTGAAAGTGAACCTATTGAACATGTGAGTTATCATTAAGTTCTGGGAGTTACATTGACAGTAGTCTCTCTGGAGTCCTCACATAAATTCCGTATGCAAAACGACAGCCCAGAAAACTAGCAACTGTCCAAAGTGTATCATTTTCTTGACCTCCACACACGGAAATTGTTATTCAAACATCCAGTCCTCAATAGATTACGCGTCAACACTATAAGACTCCGCCAGTGCCAATACAATGAAACCATTATTGAACTTTTTTAACAGAGGTTGCTGGTACTACTTTAAAAGACTTCGCTTCTGAACTCAGACTAGCAACAAGCAAATATTCTCCCATTGATCAGTACGTTAGAGTATAACAAAGGAATCAAAATGCACAATTATGACAGGGAATACATCGTTACATTGATTTAAAAAAATGATCCTGTTAATCAAGAAACAGCCAAAAAGTCCATATCCCAAACCAATGATTGATCTGTTTCAATCTAGTTTGGCTTACTCAGACGCCTCCCTGTGGAACTCACTTCAAGAGACGATTAAGCAATACCACTGCACAATCACCTTCGAAAATCATTGCCTATCACACCTAATGACATAATGTTTGATATCTTGATCATCTGTTGATGTTATTCTTTGTGTGTATTTTACAGTTGTCTGTGAAAATCTCCCATCCGTTCTTCATATTCATACGCTAGCTGTGATTTCCTTTCTTGTATCTGCTGTGTCTTATCTTAGGACAGAAAATCCAGATGTGCGGGGGGTATGTTGTGTGCATAATGTGCGTGTCTGACGCCTCCACCCCTCATACTTTTCTCTCTTTTTTTTCTGTCTGCCTTCTGTCTGTCTCCCTGTCTCTGTCTCTCTTATCCATACATTTCCGTTCAGTGCTATAGTTATGTACTCCCATCATTGCTACGTGTATCTCTATTAATACACTTGTGTATCGTTATACTTGATGTGTGTGCTGCTAATGTTATGACCATCAGGTTAATTAATGCCGATAATATTTAGTGTATTGTGTAGTGTTGACCCAAAATAGGGCGGAGACTGCATGAAAAAACCGCACCAATGCTTGTTATCCTCCGAAATAAAGAATTGTCTTTCCCTCTCTCTCTCTCTCTCTTTCTCTCTCTCTCTATCTTTCTCGTGCGCGCGCTCCAGTCCTGGATATTTACTCATTCACTCATCCACCTCAGCCACTCACTGTTCTACTCATGTTCTCTTCAGATCATATCCTTTACGTCTGACTGGTGTGTGAGTGCCACACCAGGACCCAGTCTATCCTCGAACCGAATAAGGATCGACGTCTGTAGTTTCCGGAGCTTACTGCGCTACAAAAGATACGGTGCATACACAAACTACCATTCTGTTAGAATGTGTCATCCGTGTGTGTGTTGTCACGAGTCGTAAGCTGTGACGGACATGACCAAGACAACACCGGAACCAGTTTTCCACATGACTCAAGTGGACGAGGCATCATGCCGGTGTCCGGAAAATTGTACCCCCTCCCCCCCTTCATTTCCTCATCCCGGGTCCTCCCCTATTTCCAACACAATAATAAATGTAGGTGATGATTTCAGGCTGTTTTCGAGATGAATGTAGATATCTCACACACACACACACACACACACACACACACACACACACACACACACACACACAAACAGAGTTACACACGCACGCACGCGCGCACGCACACACACAGAGTTACTCGCGCGAGCGCGCGCAGACACACACACACACACACACACACACACACACACACACACACACACACATTATATCTGTTTTCTGAAGGCTTGTGTTCAGTCCAAAGGCCTTTGCTGCTGCTGAGGGGCACCTGGCAAGTTCCTGCAGTTCTGCTTCGTTCAGTGCTGCAAGAGCACAGTCCTTTCTTGGAACTGATAACAACGCCACAGCTACTCACTCTACCACGTATGATTTCACAGAAGTTCAGTATCACAATGATTTACTTTTGTCTCCTACCCCCTCTCCTACTCTGCACCTGCAACTAAAAAACAGATTTGTTCATATGTAGGTTTCACAAGCTACACTGTTTCAAACAAGCAGTTTCATTAGCAACTCTGTTTCAAACAAGTAGTTTGACTAGTTACACCGTTTCAAACAATCAGTTTGATTGGTTGCACTGTTTCAAACAATCAGTTTGATTGGTTGCACTGTTTCAAACAAGCAGTATGATAAGCCTCAAAATCAACACATCTCCGGTAGCAAACGATGACAGATCAAGTGAGTCAACAATGCCCCTACCGGCTTGGGAAACTACACTTAAAACCTCACTATATGGGAGAATTCGATCACTATCCCAGTCAGCACAATTGTTGACATACCCAACGCTAGGCAATCCAGATGATAAATGTGTCCAGTGGAATATTGCACAACATCATTGTCAAACACCACTATGCAGGTATGAGGAAACGCAAACAGGGGAGGTAATTCGGTTGGCCCACTCAAAAATGACCCCACCAGAATGGCATCCAAGCATTTACCAATTAACTCCCTTGAAGGCAACATCGTTGACAACAATTACAGTAGAGTGTAGTACAGTATAATCCAGTCCAATCCAATCCAACCCAGTACAATGCAATATAGTACAGCACCAGGAACCAATGTTGAGAGCACCTAAGAAGAGGGACAGAAGAGCACATTCAAGGCAGCTTGCTAGATTTCAGTGTCTACGGAACTACTGGATTCACTCGTTCCTCCCGCGAACCATCTCCGAGTTGAACGATACATTGACCGAGGTTGTGGTTGGAGCTGCGTCCCCTGGCGTGTTCACGTTGGGAGCTCGTAAACTCCGCCAGTAGTTTAAAAGTGTCAGAATAATCAGCTTGATGATTGTGGACATTCTACGGATAATGATAATGGTGTTGGTGGTGGTGTGTCCATCGAGATCGATGATGACCATCGTTGTCATCCAGATGGGGGATGGGGGGAGGGTGGTGGTGGGGTGGGGGGAAGGATGCTCATGAATCTATCTGTGAGTGCGCAGATGGCTGAATAGTCCAATCTGCGCACGAAATGTTCGCTGACAGTTGGGGCAGACAAAGACAGGCATGTCATTGTCAGGGAGCTTGTTTGCCCGTGACTTTCTGGCCTGCCTCTTCTCAACAGCTGCAGCAGTCCTGTTGGCCTCGCACAACCTGGCGCCTTTGTGCACAGCAGCGCGCCATTTGTCACGGTCCACTGCAGATTCCTCCCAGGAGTCAGGGTTGATATCAAACGCTTTCAGAGAGACTTTCAGAGTATCTCTGAAGCGCTTCTTCTGACCTCCGTGTGATCTCTTCCCTTGTTGCAGCTCGCCATAGAAGAGCCTTTTGGGCAGCCGATGGTCTGGCATGCGCGCCACGTGTCCAGCCCAGCGAAGCTGGGACTGCATCAGGATGGTGAAGATGCTGGGAAGGGTGGCTTTTGCGAGCACCTCTGTGTCTGGTGTCTTGTCTTGCCACTTGATGTTCAGTAGCTTCCTTAGGCATGTTGTGTGGAAGTGGTTCAGCTTCTTGGCATGTCGTTGGTACACTGTCCAAGTTTCGCAGGCGTACAGTAGTGTGGGGAGAACTACTGCTCTGTAGACCTTTAGCTTGGTCTCAAGACTAATGCCTCTTCTGTTCCAGACATTTGCACTGAGTCTACCAAAAGTTGCGCTTGCTCTTGCAATCCTGACGTTCACTTCATCGTCGATGGTCGCATTTCGTGACAGTGTGCTGCCAAGGTATGTGAACCGCTCCACCGCACTGAGTCTCTGACCGTTGACTGTGATGTTGGGCTCAACGTAGGGTTTCCCTGGGGCTGGGTGATGGAGAACTTCAGTTTTCCTCGTGCTGATGGTAAGGCCGAAGTTCCTGCTGGCAGTGGCAAACTTGTCGACGCTGAGTTGCATGTCAGCTTCAGATCCAGCGTTGAGGGCACAATCATCAGCAAACAAAAAGTCTCTGATGATGTCTGTCATGACCTTCGTTTTTGCTTGAAGCCTTCTGAGGTTAAACAGCTTGCCATCTGTTCGGTACTTTAGGCCGATTCCAACATCGCCATCTCTGAAGGCATCAGTAAGCATTGCAGAGAACATGAGGCTGAACAGCGTTGGAGCCAGGACGCAGCCTTGCTTGACACCATTTGTGACAGCAAAAGGAGCAGATGTTTCACCATTGTCCTGGACTCGAGCCTGCATGCCTTCATGGAATTGGCTGACCAAGGAAATAAATTTCCGAGGGCATCCGTACTTGGCCATGATCTTCCACAGTCCCTCTCTACTCACGGTGTCGAAGGCCTTAGTGAGGTCGACATAGGTGGAGAACAGATCAGCATTTTGCTCCTGACATTTCTCTTGCAGCTGCCTTGCAGCAAACACCATGTCAGTGGTTCCGCGCTCTTTCCGGAATCCACATTGGCTCTCAGGCAAATGACCTTGGTCAAGGTGTGCTGTGAGGCGGTTAAGTAGGATCCTGGCAAGTATCTTGCCTGCGATGGAGAGCAAGGAAATGCCCCGATGGTTATCACAGGCTTGCCGGTTCCCCTTTCGCTTGTACAAGTGAATGATAGATGCATCTTTGAAATCCTGGGGGATCGTCTCTTCTTTCCACATGAGTG
This sequence comes from Babylonia areolata, assembly GCF_041734735.1. Lineage (NCBI taxonomy): Eukaryota > Metazoa > Mollusca > Gastropoda > Neogastropoda > Buccinidae > Babylonia > Babylonia areolata. Next base: position 24,326,108 of record NC_134904.1, on the reverse strand, counting down.
AGTACAGCTGATGAAGCTTCTCAGTCAGCACAGTGCCTCCATCCTTGTAGACCTCTGCTGGTATGGAGTCTGAGCCAGGTGCTTTGCCACTGGATAGCAGACGGATTGCTTTCTGGGTCTCAAGAAGTGTTGGCGGATCGTCCAGTGCTTCGTTGGTGGGGACTTGTGGGAGACGGTCTATGGCTTCATCATTTATGGAGGAAGGGCGATTTAAGACACTGTTGAAGTGCTCAGCCCATCGTTCGAGAATGTTCTCCTTCTCGGTGATCAAGGTATTCCCATCTGCACTGAGGAGGGGGGATGATCCTGAGGATGTGGGGCCGTAGACTTCTTTTAAGGCATCATAGAACCTCTTCATATCGTGCCTGTCAGCATATCCCTGGATCTCATCAGCTTTGTCACTCAGCCACTTATCCTGCATCTGGCGTAACTTTTGCTGAACAGTCCTGCGGATGGCATTGTATGCATCTTTTTTTGATGTGGACTTTGGGTTGCTCAGGTGGGCTTGATGCAGACGGCGTTTCTCATCCAGAAGCTGCTTGATTTCATCACAGTTTTCATCAAACCAGTCTTTGTGCTTTCTGGTCATGGGTCCAAGGGTCTCTGAAGCTGTACTATAGATCAGCTCACGCAGGGTCCTCCAGTCAGACTCCACATTCTGGTTGTCCAGAGAGGCGGATTCCAGACGATCTTCCAGCAGCTCCACAAAGGACTGTTTGATGGTGATGCTTTTCAGATTAGCGATGTTGAGCCGTTTTGGAGCCTTCTGGCCTTGGGGGCGTCTCTTGGGTTGGATTCGAATATTCAGCTTCGAGACTACAAGGCGATGGTCTGTCCAACACTCGGCGCCGCACATGGTCTTTGTTACACGTACATCTTGCCTATCCCTTTTCCTGACGATGACATAATCGATGAGATGCCAATGCTTTGAGCGAGGGTGCATCCATGACGTCCTGTTACGGGTAGGGAGGCAGAAAACTGTGTTGGTTATCAGCAGTTCGTGCTCTGCACAGGTCTGAAGCAAAAGCAATCCATTTGGGTTGCAGTGGCCCACACCGTGCTTTCCAATCACTCCATCCCAGGAGATGTAGTCAGAGCCAACTCTAGCATTGAAGTCCCCAAGAATGATGAGCTTGTCTGCTTTAGGGATGGCAGCAATGACAGAGTGAAGGTCCTCGTAGAACTTCGCCTTCACTTCATCCGGGTTGGTCATGGTTGGGGCGTAGGCACTGACAATGGTGAGGTGCTTCTGGCCAGATGCCAGTGGGAGTTTCATGGTCATAAGCCTATCGTTGACTCCCTTTGGGATTCCAGCTAGCTTGCTGACAAGTGCTGTTTTTACTGCAAAACCAACGCCAGCCTCACGTCGCTCTTTGCTTCCTCGTCCACTCCAGAAGAAGGTGTAACCAGATCCCCGTTCACAGAGCTCGCCTTCGCCTGCAAGCCGAGTCTCACTAATGGTGTACAGTGCAGTACAGTACAGTACAGTGCAAACGTAGTTTGGTTGTCAAAACATTTTGAGTTGCCCGTAAAATAGTGTCCGTGGGGTTTTCTAAAAGTGGTGCAAGTGCGGTTCATTACACCGACAGTCTTTATGAAGCACCGCCAGTGTCCCTACGTTTCTTGTCTCTTGTCGAATCATTGCTCCGGCCTGGACAGACTGTTGGGATTTTCTGAAGCGATCATTTTGATACGGTAAGAAGTCCTCTCTGTGTGTGTGTGTGTGTGTGTGTGTGTGCATTCTTTTTTATGTACAATTTGAAATTTCCAACTGTGTTGTGATGTTGTTATTGTTTTTTTGGGGGGTTGGGTTTTTTTGTATTATGTCGTTGTTATATTTCCCTTTTTATGAGGACATAGTGAAAACACACCTGAAGTGTTTATTTTTTCCCTTCTTATTTTCATTTCTTTTTTTCCATAATTATGATAGTTTCTTTTCGTGTCGCATGGCTCAATACTGGTTACAAACTAAATAGCCCACCACACCATATTACTTCGATGTTGATGAAATATATAATGTTGATCATCTATTTCTATATATCGCTATAATGTAACCTGATGCTCTGAGCGCTTTAAGATTCCAGTCCTTAAAAAGAATCGATTTTTTTTACCCATAGCATGAAAAAGAAACAAGAAAAGAAAAAAGTAAAAGAATCTTAAAAGTAATACACGTCTAATCATCAGTTCACCTAATTAAATGAACCACAGTCAGTATTCAATTAACAATATTTCAAATAACCGCAGAGTTGTTAAAAATGGAACATTTTGGAACGGGAATGTGTTTGTCTGAAAACAAATGTAAGCGCGCTAACTTATGGGTGCTGTTTCATGTGATTTCTGTTTCTTCTTCTTTTTTTTCTCTTTTTTTTATGAGCTCGAGTGAACTGCTTCTATGGAAACGTTATATTTGGAAAAGACTATTTTTATAGGGTTTCTCTGCTGATCCATGCTTGTTCACGAAAGCGCAAAAGCTTGATGAAGACCGTTTCTCAATTCTGTTGTGGTTTTTTTTGTGTGTGTTTTTTTTTTAATCAAACTTGGTATTGCGACTGATCATGGATACAGCATGTTTCCAAAGAAATTCAAAACTAGAGGTTAAAAGCCAATATCACAACATGGCGTATGATATTGATAGGAAAACTTTATGTATGAAGAACGGGAAGGTCTTGAAAACAACCTACAATATATTTTGTGCAATAACTGGTCTTGATGAGAATCAAACCCATGTAAACAGACAAAGTCAGAGGTTAAGGTTCAAAGTCACAATGTCGCACTGGAAAAATGTAGAAACATGACATAACTTGGGGGTTTCATTTCAACCTTCATGGAATTGTAATGTTTTAGCCAGAACATGTTTCGTAAATTTCGAGATCGAACACGAAGGTCTGGTAAGTGTGTGTGTCTTTTTGCCAGATGCTCTGCACTGTCGCTTTCAGTTGTGTGTGTGTGTGTGTGTGTGTGTGTGTGTGTGTGTGTGTGTGTGTGTGTGTGTTGCTGTTGCTGTTGTTGTTTTGTGTGTGTGTTTTTGTACGTGTTTTTTTCTTCTTTTTTTTCTTTTTTTTTTTTTATCCATGCCTCCCTTATCAAAGTGTTTGCAATGCTTGAATTGTATCTTCTAGTCATTTCCGCTTGCTCCCGGGGAATCCCATTAGCAATTTACAGACCGTGTACTACGTCCCTTTTTTCAGATATTGTTTTCTTGGAATCGGATTTCGTTTGGTTTGGTTCAGTGACATGCGGACAATGTATACGTGCGTGACTCTACTTCTGGCAGCAACGGTCTCGGTAAGTAGGCAGTTATGCACGCTGTTCACGGTCTGCTTCACACACACACACACACACACACACACACACACACTGACACTCTGACACACTGGAGTGCACATGTTGTTGGCGTGGGTAAAGCTGAGGTCAATGTTCAGACATAACGTCAGCACGGCTCATCACAGTTCTTATCAACAGTGTGAAGCCTCACATTGTCAGTTCCGGAGGATAGGTCCTGTTCTGTGTGTGTTTGGGATAGATGCCAATTCATTTCTGGGATGTACAATGACAATGACAGATAGTACTTATATTGCGAAACCTGAGCGCCTCTAAACGCCACATGAAGCAATACATTCTGTTCAATTCAGTTCAGTTCAGTTCAAAATACTTTGTTGTCTGCTTCAACCAAAACAAAAATTTCTCTTTCTGCTCACTTATTAAAATGCCCGCCAGCAAATATCAAAGTTTGAGCCTCGGATCAGTAACAGAGTCGCGTCCTAACATTATACAACAGCGCATTATAACATACATCGGCACGTGAAAAAACAACATATATATGTGTATCTTTACACAAAGACAATACCACAAATTGTAGATATGAACAATCGCTCACATACACAATCGCGCGACAGAAAAAAACCCTACACACGCACACACACGCTCGCGCACACACACAAACACCCACCCACAGACACACAGACACACACACACTGCATGATGATTTCAGTAGAGGGTAAAGTATGGTGTGTAGGAGGGGGAAGAATGCAGACAATTAGCTATGCTTCATCACACTCAAAGGCCTGATTGAACATGTGGGTTTTTAAGTTTGTTTTGAAAGAGGACAGCATTGGTAATCCAGAGGAAGAGAATTTCAGAGAATTCAGTGTAAACCATACTATAATGTGTTACCATTCAGTGTAAACCATACCATAACGTATTGCCATTCATTGTAAACCAGACCATAATGTGTCACCATTCAGTGTAAACTATACCATGTGTCACCATTCAGTGTAAACTACACCATAATGTGTTACCATTCAGTGTAAACCATACCAAAATGTGTCACCATTCAGTGTAAACCAGACCATAATGTGTCTCTATTCAGTGTAAACTATATCATAATGTGTTGCCATTCAGTGTAAACTATACCATAATCTGTCATCGTTCAGTGTAAACCATACCATAATGTGTCACCATTCAGTGTAAACCATACCATAATGTGTCACCATTCACTGTGAACCAGACCATTATGTATTGCCATTCAGTATAAACCATACCATTCTATATTACTATTCAGTATAAACTATACCATTCTGTGCTATCATTCAGTGTAAACTATACAATTGTGTATTAACATTCAGTGTAAACCGTATCATTCGGTAGTATCATTCAGTATAAACCATGCCTTTCTATATTAACTGAACCATTGTATATTAACAGTTCAACTTCATGTTGTATTACCGTTCTGTATTTACAATACCAAGTTATTTTACCAGTCTATATTTTCGTGCCATTCTGTATCAACATTACAATTTTGTATTACTATTTCATATCAATTATTCCATTCTGTATTATCCATATTAATATTATCATTATGTATTACCACTATATGTTAACCTTACCATTTTCATTACCATTCTATATCAACCTTACCGTTCAGCAGTAGCATTCTGTATTAAGTGCTACTCTGTATACCAATGATGTCTTAGCAGTAATAATGATAATAACATTTATATAGCGCTGAATCTTGTGCAGAGACAAATCAAGGCGCTTTACAGTACCATCCTCTATTGTCATTCTGTATCAACAGTACCATGCTGTATACACAGTACCATTGTGTGTCACAGTACCCTTTTGTGTTTCCATTGTCTGTTAACCGTTCCATTCTATATCAACCATACCACAGTACCATGCTGTATTAACAACGTTCATTATGTGTTACCTTTCTGTATTAACCGTTCATTACGTGTTACCATTCTGTATCAACCATACCACAGTACCATGCTGTATTAACCGTTCCATTCTATATCAACCATACCACAGTACCATGCTGTATTAACCGTTCCATTCTATATCAACCATACCACAGTACCATGCTGTATTAACCGTGCCGTTCTATATCAACCATACCACAGTACCATGCTGTATTAACCGTGCCGTTCTATATCAACCATACCACAGCACCATGCTATATTAACCGTGCCATTCTATATCAACCATACCACAGTACCATGCTGTGGGGGTTAGGGGGTGCACGGGAGGGGTAGTGCCTCTAGAGGGGGGGCTTGTCACGCTCTTTCGGGAGTGGTTCGTCCTCTGTTGGTCCCCACCGGCACCCAGCTCTCACTTATGGGTCCTAGAAGCTGCTAGCATGCGGCAGCACCCAACCCCCGGGCAACGGCTTTGACAGGCTGGCTAAACTAGGTGAGGGTAGCCGACGGGTCTCAAACCCTCGGTGAGTTAGGGTTTGTCTACCCAAGCATGTGAAGACTGGATCCGGCGGACTCTGCGGAAGAAACCTTCATGGTTCAACGGAGAGGAAGGCGGTTGCAGCAGAGCACTGTGGAGTGCTGAGGGCAGGATGAGGCACATAGGACATCCTGGTCATCCACTGCATCCGTTTCCATCTCCAGTCGTCTTGACCTCGTCTTGCCACTGGATACAGACGGTCTCGGACAAGAGAGTGAGGTCGACGGTGCGCAGCTCCTCCTTACTATAAACAAAGTCATCGCGCAAGTCATCAGTCATCCTTCATCCCATACCATCATTTTCCCCAAGCCCTGTGGCGACAGGCGAGCGACGAAGCGACAGGTGTGGGTACACTGGCAGTCGTAGCCGCGGACCTTCACACAGGCGGCTCAGGCCATAGGGTCGTTTTTCACCGACTGGAGCAGCGGTGGAGATCGGCAGCCCCCTGAACGACTGAGCAGCCCTCTTCAGGACAGCACTGCTCACCTCCATGGCATGAGGAAGGGGCTAGAAAAGGTGCCCTAAACATTGCCTGCTCCACACCACCCTCGTCAGCATACCGCGGCTGACGGGGACCCTACTCAAGCGGTCGACACACAAAGGAAAGAAAGAAGAAAACAAGGAGCACCCCATTGACCATTGCCACATGGAACGTGCGTACGCTTCTGGACAGAGGCGACTCGGACAGACCACAGAGACGCACAGCACTCATTGCGAGTGAACTAGCCAGGTACAACATCGACATCGCTGCTTTAAGTGAGACCAGACTGGCAGAAAAAGGCGAACTCTGTGAGCGAGGCGCAGGCTACACCTTCTTTTGGAGTGGTCGCGGACCTGAAGAGAGACGTGAGGCTGGAGTTGGCTTTGCAGTGAAGACAACCCTCGTTGGCAAGCTGGCTGGCCCCCCGAAAGGAGTGAACGATCGCCTGATGACGATGAAACTCCCTTTATGCTCTCCAGACATCTGCCGAGCACGACCTTCTTATCACAAACACCGTCTTCTGCCTTCCTAGCCGTAACAGGACGTCATGGATGCATCCTCGCTCTGGGCATTGGCATCTCATCGACTTTGTCATCGTCAGAAAGAGGGACAGGCAGGACGTACGAGTCACGAGGGCCATGTGCGGCGCCGAGTGCTGGACAGACCACCGCCTTATCGTCTCCAAATTCAACCTCCGCATCCAGCCCAAGAGACGGCCTCATGAAAGCACGCAAACGCCTGAATGTCAACAAGCTGGAGCTAGGCAACATCAAGCAGAGAGCTTTGCTGACACCCTGGAGGAACGCCTTGAGTCCACTGTGCTGGACAACCAGAATGTGGAGGCAGCATGGGGCGCACTTCATGAGACGGTGTACAACACTGCCATGGAGTGCTTAGGGCCTTCTGCCAGGAAGCACGAAGACTGGTTTGATGAGAACTGCACTGAGATCAAGCAGCTGCTGGAAGACAAACGCCAAGCCTACAGAGCCCACATTGAAGATCCCAAGTCACAGTCAAAGAAATACATACTGAAGAGCGCACGCAGCACCATCCAGCTGAAGCTGCGGCAGATGCAGGATTCCTGGTTGAGCAACAAAGCTGATGAGATCCAGGGCTTTGTAGACAGGAACGACATGAAGAACTTCTATAACGGCCCGAAAGAAGTCTACGGTCCCACCACCACCGGATCTGCTCCACTCTTCAGTGCTGATGGTTCTACCCTAATCACTGACAAGGACGGGATCCTTGAGAGATGGGCTGAACACTTTGACAGCGTACTGAACCGCCTTTCCACCATCAATGATGAAACCACCGACCGACTCCCCCAGGTGCCAGTCAGTGAGTCGTTGGATGCCATTCCAACTTTGGAGGAGACCCAGAAAGCTATCCGTCTGCTATCCAATGGCAAAGCCCCTGGCTCAGACTCCATTCCAGCTGAGGTCTACAAAGAAGGTGGTATGGTGCTGACTGGGAAGCTTCATCAGCTATTCCAGCTCATCTGGCAGCATGAGGCAGTTCCACAGGACTTCAAAGACGCTTCCATCATACACCTGTACAAGCGCAAAGGAAATCGTCAGGCCTTTGACAACCATCGTGGAATATCCCTGCTGTCCGTCGCAGGCAAGACTCTGGCCAGAGTGCTACTCAACCGTCTCATAGCGCACCTTGAGCAAGGTCTCCTACCAGTGTGGCTTCCGGAAAGAACGCGGGACTATCGACATGGTGTTTGCTGCCAGGCAGCTCCAGGAGAAGTGTCAGGAACAGCACGCCGACCTTTACTCCACCTATGTCGATCTGACCAAGGCCTTCGATACTGTTAGCAGAGATGGCCTTTGGAGAATCATGGCGAAGTACGGTTGTCCCATAAAGTTCATCACCATCATACGGCAACTACACGATGGGATGCTGGCCCGAGTCCAAGACAACGGAGAGACTTCAGAACCATTCCCTGTCTCCAACGGAGTCAAGCAAGGGTGTGTTCTTGCCCCCACCCTGTTCAGTCTCATGTTTTCAGCCATGCTGACAGATGCCTTCAGAGACGCTGACGTAGGCATTGGCATCAGGTACCGCACAGATGGCTCATTCTTCAACCTCAGGAGGCTTCAAGCAAAAAAACCAAGGTGAGGACAGACACCGTCAACGACTTCCTGTTTGCTGATGACTGCGCTCTCAACGCTGCCTCCGAAGCTGACATGCAACACAGCGTCGACAAGTTCTCTGCTGCCTGTGACAACTTTGGCCTCACAATCAGCACAAAGAAGACTGAGGTGATGCACCAGCCAGCTTCAGGAAAGCCTTACGTTGAACCAAACATCTTCATCAACGGGCAACGACTGAATGCGGTGGACAAGTTCACATACCTGGGCAGTACACTCTCTCGCACCGTTGTCATCGACGACGAGGTGAATGCCAGACTCGCCAACGCCAGCGCTGCCTTCGGCAGACTCCATAAGAACGTTTGAAACAGGAGAGGCATCACCCTGGAGACGAAGCTCAAAGTATACAAGGCCATAGTTCTCACCACACTGCTCTATGGATGTGAATCATGGACGGTCTACAAACGCCATGCCAAAACGTGAACCACTTCCACGCCACCAGCCTCAGAAAACTTCTCGGCATAAAGTGGCAAGAGAAGATCCCTGACACAGAGGTGCTCACTCGTGCAAACTTGCCCAGCATCTACACCATCTTGATGCAGGCCCAGCTGCGCTGGGCAGGCCATGTAGTTCGCATGCCAGACCACCGGCTCCCGAAGAAACTGCTGTACGGCGATCTCCAACATGGCAAGCGCTCCCATGGAGGCCGAAAGAAGCGCTTCAAAGACACTCTGAAAGCTTCGCTGAAGGCCTTCAACATCAGCCACGACACATGGGAGCTGAATGCAATGGACAGACCAAAGTGGCGTTCAGCTGTCCACAAAGGCGCCAAATCCTGTGAGGCCAACAGAATCGCTGCAGCAGAGGAACGCAGACAGGCCAGGAAAAGCAGTGCCAGCAAGTCCCCGACAGCCGCCACCATCCCCTGTCCACACTGCGTCAGAACCTTCCGGGCGCGGATTGGCCTGACCAGTCATCTGCGCACCCACAGAGCCCAAACCACCCACCCCCAGGATGACTAGATGGTCCTCGTCGATCCCCGACGGACGAACCACACACCATACTGTATTAACCGTTCCATTCTATATCAACCATACCACAGTACCATGCTGTATTAACCGTTTCATTCTATATCAACCATACCACAGTACCATGCTGTATTAACCGTTTCATTCTATATCAACCATACCACAGCACCTTGCTGTATTAACAGTGCCATTCTGTATTAACAACGTTAATTATGTGTTACCATTCTGTATTAATTTATGTGTTACCATTCTGTATCAACCGTTCATTACGTGTTACCATTCTGTATTAATTTATGTGTTACCATTCTGTATTAACCGTTCATTACGTGTTACCATTATGTATCAACCGTTCATTACGTCTTACCATTCTGTATCAACCTCGCCATTCAACCGCACCATACTGTATGAACCGAATCATTCTTTATCTATATTCTGCATTAACTGTTCCATTCTTTATTACCATTCTGTACTAAACGTACATTCCGCATTACCGTGCTGTATTAAAGTGTGCTCATTCTGTGTCATATGACTGCGATTCAGATGTTGGAAGGAGCAAGCATCGATGAGATCATCATGCAGGCAGCACCCAAAAGTAAGTGAAAGATGAACAATCATCATGATTATAATGAAGGTGATGACAATGACGATGTTGATTACAATGATGCATACATAATTATGACAGCGACATTCAGAGAAAGAGAGAGAGAGAGACGAGAGGGGTGGAAGAAACTATTTTCTCTTTGATGGCACGCAAACACGTAAGCACACACAGGCTCACACAACACACACACACACACACACACACACACACACACACACACACACACACACACACACACACACACTCACACACACACACACACACACACACACACACACACACACACACACACAAATAGACAACTTAGCGACATAAACAAACCAAGCATTTCCACATGTAAGTATCAGCGGGGGAGAGGGGGGGGGGGAGAGAGAGAGAGAGAGAGAGAGAGAGAGAGAGAGAGAGAATGGGGGGTTGAATTGAGGAAAGGGAAATGGTGCACGTGCGAAACATGTATTAAAAAAAATTAAAGACAGAAAAAAGAGTGAAACTCAAAAGAGGACACCGAGAGTGGCCTCCTCAAGGAGTGACGTTTACGATAGAGGGAATGGACAATCCGGACCGATCCGGACAAATGACCGAGGCAGATAGTATGATGCTGTGACCGTGCAGGGGTGCACATCCACAGTCGGACATCGAACACAGACCGTGCAGGGGTGCACATCCACAGTCGGACATCGAACACAGACCGTGCAGGGGTGCACATCCACAGTCGGACATCGAACACAGACCGTGCAGGGGTGCACATCCACAGTCGGACATCGAACACAGACCGTGCGGACATCGAACACAGACCGTGCAGGGATGCACATCCACAGTCGGACATCGAACATAGACAGGGCAAGGGATGTGAATGTCCGATCCTGTTATTCCTGAAAAAGACACATTTGTATTTCTCTTTTTTGTCACAACAGATTTCTCTGTGTGTCGTAGCTATACACTGACAGCGCCACTCTTTTTTTTTTTTTCTTTCTTTTTTTTTCCCTGCGTGCAGTTTTATTTGTTTTTCCTATCGAAGTGCATTTTGCTGCTGAATTTTGCCAGGAACAACCCTTTTGTTGCCTTGGGTTCTTTTACGTGCGCTAAGTGCATGCTGCACACTGGACCACGATTTATCGTCTCATCCAAATGACTAGCGTCCAGACCACCACTCAAGGTCTAGTGGAGGGGGAGAAAATATTGACGACTGAGCCGTGATTCGAACCAGTGCGCTCAGATTATCTCGCTTCCTAGGCGGACTCGTTACCTCTAGGCCATCACTCCACGATGTTGCATTACGTTGTCAGCGGCGAGGTCACTGTGCGAGTCGTCTCTATGTCAGCTCAGACACCGTGTGTCAGGAACTTCCGTGACAAGTCGGTCCTCCCCACACTGCCAGCAGTTCAACTGGAACATGGCCAGCATCATCGCGCTCTGGTCAGTTTCAGCCGGTCGTTTGATTAAATTACACCTTTCTGCACGGGCGTTGGTCAGGAAAGCGACTGTTTTTTGTTGCTGGTAGTGGTGGTGGTGGTGGTGTTTCTTCTTCTTCTTGTCTGTCCGAGCGGGTTTGTTGGCCTTGCTACATTTTCTGGAACAACGACTAGACGATGCAACGCCGTGAACGTTGAAGTCCAACAGTTCAGCACAAGAAACCGCCGTGATCGTGACAGTGACTGAGAACTTCCGTGTTGGGAAACAGTTAAAGAAGCCTTTATCTATGATTTTGATTGATTTCTGTGCATCTTTAATTTTATTTTATTGTGATTTATCTATTTATTTATTTCTTTGTTTATTTATTCATTTATCTATCTATTTATTTCAGTTCTTAAGGTTTTGTTGTTGTTCAGCATGTGGTCGGCTCCCAAGGCCTGACAGGCGCGTTAGATCTATGCGTAGATCAGGCATCTGTACAGCCCCCCACCCTCTGGCCTCTCACATTACTATAGTATTTGTTAACAGACACAATGTATGCTTATGTGTGTGTAAGTGTGCGTGTGCGTGAGAGAGAGAGAGAGAGAGTGTGTGTGTCTTCTGTGTGTTTTTGTTGTGGGTTTTTTTTTTTTTGGGGGGGGGGGGTTGGCGGTGGCGGTGGGGGGGTGTTTGTTGTGTGTGTGTGTGTGTGTGTGTGTGTGTGTGTTATTTTTACCATACTTATGCCTTTATGTAGTATTGTATTCGCATACTATGACTTTAAGTAGCATTGTGTGCATGCAATGACATATATAATGTAGTATTGTGTAGTGTAGACCCTGTTTCAGGGCGGGGACTGGATGAAAAAAAGCGCGCCACTGCTTATCTATTATCCTCGATAATAAAGAATTTGTCTTGTCTTGTCTCCCTCACCTTTCTATTGGAAAACATATGTGTGGTGTGGTGTGTACAGTTAGCCCGCATGCTTTGACGCCTCCTTCAAACTGACACTGTATCCCCACGACTTGCAGGCTCTGCGCTGGACACCTTCCACATGAGCCCTGACGGGGAGGTGATGGTCAGGATGGAGCTGGACATTGATTTGACAATGGAGGAGTACATGGAACTCAAGTCAGTCCTTTCTCTCTTTCCTCCTTGACTAGGGGTGTGTAGGGGGGGGGTCGGGGAGGGGGGAGGAGCGATAGCTGGGTATCTGGGTGGGTGTGTCTGTCTGTCTGTCCATGTATTTGTCTTTCCGTGAGAAACGATTTCTGGCATTTTCCGAGTTTTGTCTTGCAAAACTAATGTATTCGCCGAGAATTTCACGATGACTTTTGATAATGTCATGTGGTCTTTTTCACGACTGAAAAAAAATATGATCAATGGTGGAACTCAGCAGCCAGTTGTATCACAGCATGTATAACACACACGCACGCACCCTCGCGCGCACACACGCGCACTTACACAAACCCTCACCCCCACTCACCCCCCCCCCAACCCCCAACCCCCCCACACACACACCAAATATTTTTTAACTGACTGTCCATGAAGATGGCGGAGGCAAACCACACATTTCTGTTGTGGAGTGGGCATTATTCTGGGGGACGTTCACATTATGTTCAGCAACAGTCTATGTAAGTTTCTCTGCACATAATTATGGTTTTATATATCACGGACAGTCATTTAACGAAGACGACAACGATGATGATGATGATAAGAGATTATGATTGTGGTGGTGGTGGTCGTCGTGGTCGTGGTGTTGATGGATATCATAACGATGACGCTTATGTAGACAACGGTGATAGCGACTGTCATTTCAGAGGAAGGAAGAACGTGCGGAGAGAAAAGAGGAAAGCGCTCAGAGGCACGGACAGGAGGTGGAAAAACTGCTACGTGTACTATGAAATAATCACGGGCGATTTCAGTAAGTTCTCCATGTTACATACACATCTTTAATGTCATCAGATCGATAAGAATAGACACTGTAAATATGAATTACAGGCAAGCACTGACCAGGATACCAATCGGCGCCCGTGATGTGCAGATCGAACAGGGAATGTATGAAAATATACATAGAGAACAACGACTGTGTGAAACATGTAACAGTGCAGAAGATATTGAATTTGCCAATAGAATCACAATAGTGTCACATACCATATTTACAGAAGCAAATCATTATGTTTATATATTTTATATGATAGTCAGTCGTGTCCGACTATAACTATCAGAACAGCAGAGGAGGCAACTGATGTCCCGACTATTTGGGCTAGAATTTGTTTATAGTGGAGAGTGTCTTGCCCAAGTTACATCCCCACTCTCTTGACCAACAAGGTTCTAGGACAGTCAGCGTTTGGATGGTTCCCAAAGGCCAGCTTGCACCCAAGGCTGCAGCACTAACAGCCAGTGCAATTTTGTCTCCTAGTTTGAGAGTTATAGTTCTTCACAAAAGACTAAGCTGTAATATTTCCCATTGCAATGGAGAAACCATTGATCATACAACTCTCGCTTTGCTGTTGGCCCAGCTGTAAACTTGTGTCAATCTGCGATATAAGCCAAATGTTGGGCCTTAAGAGAGAGAGAGAGATCCACCAAATACCATACCTAGTTTGCTAATAATACAAGAGTTGCGGCCAAGGTTGGCGAAATTTATCCATGAGTGTTTCTCTCTTTGAGTATGATTATGACTAAGATTTCCGACATTCCATGTCATTCTGCACGAAGAACTGGACAGACAGCGATATCAGTCTTACAGTTGTTTCTTTTGTCATGTATCCTTTGAACCTTTTAAGCTTTCATGAAAACATAGCGTTCTATTCTATTCTGTTCTAGTCATCGAACCCCATCCTGTTTTACATTTTCATGACTACGCGCACTTACACAGAGAGAATGGGAGGGGGGGGGGGGGATACGCTGTTCTCTTGCCTTGCTCGATGAGCAGGACAGGGGAAATGCTACACACATTCTTGTATGTGGCGCGCGCTTGTTGACAGGCAAAAGTGACGTGAAAGTGATCCGCGAGGCCATGGATCAGTGGGAGAAGTACACGTGCCTGGAGTTCAAACCCGCTGGAGGCAACACCGAGGACAAGGTCGTCTTTCAGAGAGGCAGCGGGTATGACTTGTGCTTTATTGTATTTGGGTTCTTGTTGCTTTTACGACTTAGAGAGCGTGTATTCGTGCACACACGCCCCCCTTCCACCCCCACCCCCACCCCCAACACACACACATACACACACACACACACACACACACACACACACACACACACACACAGAGGGAGAGAGAGGCCCATGAACAGATAGAGAAACGAACGGCACTTGAGATATAAGTTCCTTTTCCGTTTAACCAGGAGCCCATCAGCCAGTTGTATCCGGTGTTCTGTCCCCAAAGCAGGCGGGAAGGCGATAGCGCATCGTTCAAGAGGTGTCATTCAAAAGGTCAAACAGAAAGTGACAGCCAAACGAGACCAGATTGCGATGTCACGCGCAATAATGTCAAGGACTGACGTTTTGGTGTTTTTTTGTTTTGAGGTGGTTTTTTGTTTGTTTGTTTGTTGTTGTTTTTTGTTGTTGTTTTTTTCTTGTTTTTTGGTTGTTATTGTCTTCTTTTTTTTATCTTTGTACATATCATATGGACAAGAATGCATATTAGTGTGTGTTTGTGTATGTGTGTGTGTGTGTGTGTGTGTGTGCGTTCTCTGTACGTATGTACAAAGATAGAAGACTCATACGCACGCAAGTATTTCCTCCATGAACGCATACGTAGGCACTTACATCCATACACCTATGTATACATGCAAACTTACATGCGTGCACCCACCCACCCACCCACACACACACATACGCACGCACGCACGCATGCACTCACACACACACACACACGCGCGCGCGCGCGCGCGCGCACGCACGCACGCACGCACGCACGCACGCACGTACGCACACACACACACACACACACACACACACACAAACTAAAATTTCCAAAGACCGTGACACCAGTTCATTGCTGTGCAGTCACATGTAGAGAACCTGACAGACGATACTGGAATATTCCTGAGACTTGCCCTGGCATACCCGTTATAAAACATGTGAGCCTGTACAGTTGCACAGGTTGTTTGTGGTGTTCCAGAGGCTGCTATTCCAGACTGGGGCGCGTTGGAGGGGTTCAGGAAATCGGTCTGTCCAAAGGCTGCGTGCAAGTGAGTGTCGGATCGTTCGTTCGCGTGCCTTCAACGCCCGCGCTTGTGTGTGTGTGTGTGTGTGTGTGTGTGTGTGTGTGAGAGAGAGAGAGAGAGAGAGAGAGAGAGAGAGAGAGGGAGACTTCATGTGTATCATCCAATTATTTGAATCCACGAATAAAGATACTTTTCTCAACCCACCTGTTCAGTCGAGCGCCATTTCCCAATCGTATGTTATATATTCCCCAGAGTTCCATATCACAGTCTATCAGTCGTAGCAGATGCCATTGGCTGGATTTGCAGCTAAGCCATGTCCCTTCTTCAGGTCCTCGACCGTCAGTTAGAAGGCGTGCATGTTTTCAAACCTTTTATGACATGAATATCGAAAGTATTTTTTTACAGCAGAAACAGTAGCCTGCTGTCCGTGAACTCATTTGGTTAATGATCTCATTAGCTGGTTTCATGGATAAGCCCCGCCCCTGCCTAGTTATCGCATCAACACAGTGTTAGCATGTACAATGCTCCGTTATCAAGTCTAATTGTCTGCCATTGCCGTAATGTGATGGCCTAGTCATCCACGAAAACTAGTCAACCCAATGGCTGAATTCATGAATAAACCTCACCCCTTTTGTGATCTGATCAATCCATATAGCTTTCCCAGTGCTAAACACTGGTTCAATTTACAGCCCCTCAATAATTAAAGAGAGGTATAATTTCCGAGTAATTTGCCACCATGCTGGCCAAAGTCATTCCCTTTCTTTCGAACTGAATCAGTACAAAAACTGTGTATGTGTGTGTGTGTGTGTGGTGGGGGGGGGTGGAGGGGGGTCTTTCCTGTTTTACTGACTTACATAGATTTAATTTCTGCTGTCGATCATTGCAGAGAGGTGTGGTCGTACACGAAATTGGCCACGCCATTGGCTGGATTCACGAGCAGGCCCGCCCAGACCGTGATCAGTACATTCGGGTCAACTTCAACCGCATCCCTCAGTCCTGGCACCCACAGTTTGAAAAGTTCGATGACCGTTTCATCAATGACTACGACGTTGAATATGACTATCGCAGTATCATGCACTATAGTGGCAACGTAAGCCTTCCTCATTCTCTCTCTCTGTCTCTGACTGCCTGTCTCTCTCCCTCGCTCTCTCTCGCTCTCTTTGTGGGTTCCCTCTCACTCTCTCTCTCTCTCGTGTGTGTGTGTGTGTGTGTGTGTGTGTGTGTGAACTGGCGGGATGGTGTTTGATTGCAACGGAAGGACTGTTGTTTTCTCCGTTGGGTCTTCAGGGTTTTTTTTGTTTGTTTGTTTTTTTGTTTGTTTGTGTGTGCGTGTGTGTGTGTGCGTTTCATGCTCTTTTTTCTTGCTTGTTGTTGTTTTTTGTTTGTTTGTTCTTTTGTTTTTGTTTGTTTTGTTTTTGTTTGTTTGTTGTTGTTGTTTTGGTTGGGTTTTTT
Source organism: Babylonia areolata (assembly GCF_041734735.1). Classification (NCBI taxonomy): domain Eukaryota; kingdom Metazoa; phylum Mollusca; class Gastropoda; order Neogastropoda; family Buccinidae; genus Babylonia; species Babylonia areolata. The sequence continues at coordinate 24,309,152 of NC_134904.1, read as the reverse complement.
GGGTTTTTTTTTTTTGGGGGGGGGGTGTGTGTTTTTTTGTTTTTGTTTGTTTGTTTTTGGTTTGTTTGTTTTTTTTGTTTTTGTTTTTTTGCTTTGGGTGGAATGGCTGTGAATGGTGGAATAATGGGAAAATACCGATGTAGTTTGATTGTGTTTTGTTTTGGGGGGTCCATTTTTGTGTGTGTTTTTTAGGGGGGAGGGGGGAGCGGGGGCGGGGGGGGTAGGGGATCAATGCCCCCCTGAAGCTGCTTAACACATTATCCAGCCAAGTAAACACACAAAAGGAAACACACACACACACGCACACACGCACACAATGAAAAACAAAACAAACATGCAGTGTTTGAACTGAATGGTGTAATGGTGTGCATGCATATGTATTGTTTTTAATCCCAGTAATACTCTCTCTTGCTCTCTATGCGCGCAAGCGCGCAAGCGTGCGTGCGTGCGTGCGTGCGCGCGCGCGTGTGTGTGAGTGTAATTTCATTTCAGCTTGTGAGCTGATAGAGACAGACAGACAGACAGAGACAGAGACAGAGAGAGAGCGATTTTCAATTCAACTCCGTGTGCGTGCCAGACCGAGTGTGTATGCGTGTTGTTTTCATTGCAACTGTGTGTGTGTGTGTGTGTGTGTGTGTGTGTGTGTGTGTGTGTGTGTGTTTCCTTTTGTGTGTTTACTTGGCTGGTTAATGTGTTATTTTCTTTCACTGTGTTTTTGAAATAATATTCTCACTCTCTCCCAATATTCCTTATGACCCCGGTACACTTGGTAATAAAGACATTCTATTCTGTTCTATGTTCTGGGTGTATTCTGTGTGTAGCCGTGAACCCCAGTGGTATATATTAAAGGGGGCGGTACAAAACAATAATGATTTACTGAATCAAAGAATAAAAAAAGATTCTCGCGCAGGCCAAGGGCGTATAGCAGGTCAGTCACAAAAGGGTTTTTCTATTGTTTTATTACAATATTAAGTAAAGAAGGAGAAGAGAAGAATAAGAAGACAGTGCCTGGTAGACACAAACATGTCAGGAATGCAAGTGGATAGTAAGCACATGAATATTACAATGGAAAAACTATCACTTGGTTTGAAGTATGCAACAACATAACATAAAATAATACAGATGTGTGAAGATTTTTTCTTCTTTTTGCTCATTTTCGCTTCTTTAGCTTTATTCCCTTGTTAGGGCGAGGGCTGGATGTAAAAAAGCATGTTACTTGCTTAACCATTACCCTGGATAATAAAGATTTTGTCTTGTCTTGTCTTTTCTTGTCTTCTCTCTCTCTCTCTCTCTCTCTCTCTCTCTCTCTCTCTCTCTCTCTCATGCGTATGTTTGTGTGTGTTTGTGTGTGTGTGTGTGGATAGCAGTAGCGAGAGAGAGTGTGAGTGAGATATAGGGATTTGTGTGTGCTCATGGACCTCATTTTTTTAGTGCCTTTTGTGTGTATGTGAGAGAGAGAAAAAATGGGGGTGTGGATATGACAGAGAGAGAATAAGAAAGATATATAAGACATGTATGTACGTATATGTGTGTGTGTCACAGGCTATCGCGCCTAGATCCATTGAGACACTGGACCCCGGCTTTCAACAAGTCATCGGCCAGAGAGAAGGGCTGAGTTTTCGCGATGTCATGCTGGCAAACCTCATGTACTCCTGTGCCGACAGTAAGTCTCTTCATGACTTTTTAGAAATGGAAGAAGAAAATTAATAACGTTTTGATATGTATATTTTATGAATGTGTACAAATGTATGTGTTGTTATTTGTAAATAATGTTTGATGGAATATTTTGTTACACTCCCCGTCATTTTGGGGCCTTGGCCTGTTATGAATAAACCATTCATTCATACATTCATTCAATTATTAATTCTCTCTCTCTCTCTCTCTGTCTCTCTGTGTCTCTTTCTCTCTCTTTCTCTCTCTCTCTCTCTCTCTCTTTCTCTCTCTCTCTCTCTCTCTCTCTCTCTCTCTCTTAACTCTGCACCTGTATCCCAACGTATATGTCATTGAAAATGTGTGAATGTATGTATGTATAAATTCTATAATAACAACATTTATATTTCAGCTTCTCTGATATCACTGTTCATCTTTTTGTTATTGATTTCACATTGAAAGTGGTCTCATTAATTTTGTACATTGTCTAAAGATACACGTGAAAGTGAAGAACACTTTCTGTTTTCTTGTCCGCCCTTGATGTCTTGGAAAACAATTAATCCGATCCCTCGCAAGTTTTATAGATCCTTTCTCTCTCTCACTGTGTGTGTGTGTGTGTGTGTGTATGTGTGTGTGTGTGTGTGTGTGTGTGTGTGTTTGTTTGTTTGTGCGTGTGTGTGTGTGTGTGTGTGTGTGCGCGCGCGCTCTCTCTCTCTCTCTCTCAATCTGTGTGTGTGTATGTGTGTTACTGTAGGCTATATGTGTACAAGCCCCCCCCCCCCCCCCCCCCCCATCCAGAAACTGACCCAACAATTGATGTGCCCCTGTCCCTCAGTGCTGTGTTCCGGTGTCAACACGGACTGTTCCCGATACGGCCACGATGCTTTCCTCTTCAAGCGGCCTGACGACACACGGTGCCAGTGCTTCTGCCCCGCCTCCACTCACCAAGACGCTGACGTACTCGTGCCATGCAACTCCTCCACCACCATCCGCCCCACCATGACCACCCGCCCCACCACCACTACCACGCCCCGACCCACCACCACCACCACGAAACTTGTGCCGACCACCACCACGGAGGGTGAGTGTTTGCCGGCAGTACCTGGCTGTCTGTCTTCACGTGGGGGCTCCTTTGGTCCGACTGTTTTGGTGTTGTGGTGGTGGTCGTCGTCGTTCTCAGATTAACTGACTGACTGACTGACTGACTGACCGACCGAGTGTCTGACTGACCAAGTGGCAGACTGACCGACTGACCAAGTGACTGACTGTCTGACTGACCGACTGACCAAGTGACTGACTGCCTAAGTGACTGACTGGCTGACTACGTGACTGACTGACTGACTGACTAAGTGACTGACTGAGTGGGTGAGTGACTGACTGGCCAAGTGATTGGCTGACTGACTGACTGACTGACCGACTGGCTGACTAAGTGGATGGCTGACTGGCTGACAAGGTGACTGACTGGCTGACTAAGTGACTGGCTGACTGACTGAATGAGTGACTGACTGACTGACTGACTGACTAAGTAAATGGCTGACTAAGTGACCGACCGACCGACCGACCGACTGACTGACTGACTGACTAAGTGGATGACTGACTGACTAAGTGGATGACTGACTGACTAAGTGGATGACTGAATGACTAAGTAGATGACTGAATGACTGAATGACTGACTGACTAAGTGGATGACTGACTGATTAAATGACTGACTGACTGGTTCACTGAATGACTGGCTGACTGACTAAGTGACTGGCTGACTGAATGACTAAGTGACTGACTGGCTGACTGAATGCCTGGTTGACTGACTGACTGGCTGGCTGACTGAATGAATGACTAAGTGACTGGCTGACTGACTGATCCGACCGAGTGACTGACTGACTGGCCGACTGGCTGACAAAGTGACTGACTGACTGGCCGACTGGCTGACAAAGTGACTGACTGACTGGCCGACTGGCTGACAAAGTGACTGACTGACTGGCCGACTGGCTGACAAGGTGACTGACTGACTGGCCGACTGGCTGACAAAGTGACTGACTGACTGGCCGACTGGCTGACAAAGTGACTGACTGAGTGACTGAGTGGATGGCTGTCTGGCTGACTGAGTGACTGACTGACTGGCCGACTGGCTGACAAAGTGACTGACTGAGTGACTGAGTGGATGGCTGTCTGGCTGACTGAGTGACTGACTGACTGGCCGACTGTCTGACAAAGTGACTGACTGACTGGTGGACTGGCTGACCGACTGACCGACTGACTGACTGACTGACTAAGTGGATGGCTGACTGAGTGAATGACTTACTGACTAAGTAGATGGCTGACCGGCTGACTAAGTGACTGACTGGCTGACTAAGTGACTGACTGACTAAGTGACTGACTGATTGACTGACTAAGTGACTGACTAAGTGACTGGCTGACTGGCTAAGTGACTGACTGGCTGACTAAGTGGATGGCTGACTGGCTGAAAAAGTGACTGACTAAGTGGATAGCTGTCTGGCTGACTGAGTGACTGACTGGCTGACTAAGTGACTGGCTGACTGACTGACCGACTGACTGGCCGACTGACTGACTGGACGACTGACTAAGTGACTGACTGGCTGACTAAGTGACTGGCTGACTGAGCGACTGACTGCCTGACTGACTCAATAAGTGGATGGCTGACTGAGTGAATGACTAAGTATATGGCTGACTAAGTGACTGGCTGACTGACCGATTGACTAAGTGGATGACTGACTGGCTGACTGACGACTGACTGGCTGACTAAGTGACTGACTGGCTGACTGACTAAGTGACTGGCTGATTGACTAAGTGACTGGCTGACTGACTGACTGGCTGACTAAGTCACTGACTGACTGGCTGACTAAGTCATTAACTGATTGACTGACCGACCGACCGTCTGACTGGCTGTCTGGCTGACCAAGTGGATGGCTGACTGACTGACTGACTAAGTGCCTGACTGGCTGACTGACTGACTGACCGACTGACCGACTAAGTATATGGCTGGCTGGCTGGCTGACTGACTGACAGACTGACTAAGTGACTGACTGACTAAGTGACTGGCTGGCTGACTGACTGACTGACTAAGTGACTGACTGGCTAAGTAACTGACTGGCTGACTAAGTGACTGAGTGACTGACTGAATGACTGACTAGCTGACTGGCTGACTGACTGTCTGGCTGACTGACTGACTAAGTGACTGGCTGACTGACTGACCAACCGACCGACTGACTGGTTGACTGACTAAGTGACTGCCTGGCTGACTAAGTAACTGATTAAATGACTGACTGACTGATTGACTGACTAAGCGCGTTGGGTTATGCTGCTGGTCAGGCATCTGCTCAACAGATGTGGTGTAGCGTGTATGGATTTGTCCGAACGCAGTGACGCCCCCTTGAGAAAGTGAAACTGAAACTGAATTGACTGACTAAGTGACTGACTAAATGACTGACTGGCTGACTAAGTGACTGACTAAATGACTGACTAAGCGACTGAATGAATGATGGGTGGGTGGACTGACTGACTAAATGACTGACTGATTGGCTGACCAAGTGACTGGCTGACTGACTGTGTGGAGCAGAGCCCATGGAGTGTGAAGACCTACGGCCTGACTGTGGGGACCTGGTGCAGGCCGGGGAGTGCAAGATGGACATGGAGCGGATGTTCATGTACTGCAAGAAGTCCTGCAGCTTCTGCGGCAAAGGTAAACCATGGGAGGGGGAGATGGGGGGCGGGGGGATGGGGAGGGGAAGTTGGGGGGAGGGGGGAAATTAAGTTAAGTGCATCATCGCCTTCCTCCCTCTCACGTTTTCTGTTTTCGCTGTGCCTGAGAGGAGACTTTAATGACCACACAGGGGACACACGTCTTTCCTCTCACTTATCTTTCATTAATTCTTTTTCTTCTCTCTCTCTCTCTCTCTCTCTCTCTCTCTCTCTCTGTATCTATCTCCCTCATCCCCCCCCTCTCTCTTTCTCACACTCACCTACTTTCCCCATCTCTTTTTTTTTTTTGCATGGGCACGAACCTTCCACATGCAAACATCAGCATCGTGAACGACTGAAAATTTGCATTTATAGTGTTTTTTTTAACTCACTCAGTACGGCCAGTCCTCTCTTCTCCTCTACACAAACCCCTCGGATGTGCAGAGGGTGTCTCAATGATCCAACCTTTAGCTTCCGTCGTCAAAATTGTGGTATTCTTTGTCAACATTCACCTCTTCCGTGTAAGAGCCTTCCGCTTGTAATATTTTGATGGTGGTAACTGGGGAGAAACGCTGTTAACGTCGTCTCTTTCGCCGTTCGTATGGAGAGAGTTAAAGGAAGAAAGTCACACACACACACACACACACACACACACACATACAGACAGACAGACAGACAGACAGACAGATATGTGGTTTCTCACGGTGCAGACCTACTGCATGTGGCGTGATGTTGTTGTGCAGAGAACATGTGCATGGACTACGACAAGTCGTGCCCACTGCTGGCACTGGGCAACTTCTGTGACCACCCGGACTTCCAGCCCCTCATGGAGAAACAGTGCCCCAAGTCCTGCCAGCTGTGCACACCCGTCGGTACGTTAAACACTGGTTCGTGTTGACTGCACCATACTGTGCACACCTGTCTGTACATTAGAGACTGGTTCGTGCTGACTGTTCCATACTGTGCATACCTATCTGTACGTGAGACAGTGCACACCTATCAGTACTTCAGAGACTGGTTCATGCTGACTGCTCCATACTGTGCACACCTGTCGGTACTTTAGAGACTGGTTCGTGCTGACTGCTCCATACAGTGCACACCTGTCGGTACGTTAAACACTAGTTCGTGCTGACTGCTCCATACAGTGCACACCTGTCGGTACTTTAGAGACTGGTTCGTGCTGACTGCTTCATACTGTGCACACCTGTCGGTACGTTAAACACTAGTTCGTGCTGACTGCTCCATACAGTGCACACCTGTCGGTACTTTAGAGACTGGTTCGTGCTGACTGCTTCATACTGTGCACACCTGTCGGTACGTTAAACACTAGTTCGTGCTGACTGCTCCATACAGTGCACACCTGTCGGTACGTTAAACACTAGTTCATGCTGACTGCTCCATACAGTGCACACCTGTCGGTACGTTAAACACTAGTTCGTGCTGACTGCACCATAATGTGCACACCTGTCAGTACGTTAGACTGGTTCGTGCTGACTGCACCATACTGTGCAGACCTGTCTGTACGTTAGACAGTGCACACCTGTCGGTACTTTGGACTGGTTCGTGCTGACTGCACCATGCTTTGCTGCGAGAGCACGTGGCACAGCACACAGCAGAGCATCAAGCGTCATGGCGTAGCAGTGATCACTTTTTCGTCCCATGCGGTTTCCTAACCGTGTCATCGACACAAAATCCGTGCTTTCTGTCTTCATTTCTGTATTCAATCCCTTCTTAATGGCTGTCTTTTTTCCTTTTTTTTTTTTTTTTCGTCTTTGATTCTCCTTTCTTCCTGTTTTCTTTTCTGTGTTTTTTATTCCTCTTTTCCCCTTTCATTCTTTCTTTCTACTTTTCTGTACCACCTTTGCTGAACTTGTGTCTGACGTCTTTGTTGGACTCTTATCACGTGCACACACACACACACGCACGCACGCACGCACGCACGCACACACGCATACACACACACATGCACACACACACACACGCACACACACACACAAATGTGTGCTCTTTTCCCCATGCACAAACTGTTATAATTAGCATGCTGCATAGCGTGGTGGTTTTTTTTTTTTTTTTCCTTCAGATCCCTGTCAGATGCAGTTGGACATGGGACTGGCTGTTCACGATTCCGGTTCAGGACATTCTCGTCCCAGTTCAGTTTTGGGGCTACTCATTCTGGCTTGGGCTCTCCACCGGCTCTCGCTGCTCCAGTTGTAGCTGCAGTACTTACAGCTTTGTTCTTGCTGTGGCTACTGCCATTGCTGGTACAAAGTCGAAACTCAGAGATAAACTGTGCTCCATTACCCTTTTGTTGTTGTTGTTTCTTTGTTTTCATTCGTGATAAATTTAATTCGGTTATCCAAAGAACATTGTGTGTTGTTACCCCATAATTTCTCATATTACCCCATAATTTCACATCTAAATTAATATTTTCTTGAAATTTCATATAAATTCAAAATATTCACATCTCAGTGCTGCTGATTTCATTCTTGTTGAATTGTTTATATCTCAATATCTACGATAATCGTCTCAGCACTTTATTATTACTTACTATGCATGCATGTATTTATCAATAAAATCGAAATTTAAAAAAAAGAATTGCGTCCTGTCGTTGCGAGTGTCTGTGACAGTTACGGTTTTGTTTTGCTTTGTTTTGTTTTGCTTTTTGTTTTGTTTTGGTTTGGTTTCTAAGTGAGGTTATGTTAGTGAAGACAAACACACACACCCACGCGCGCGCACACACATATGAAGATATATGTTGAATGAGGGTAAGCGATTCTCCTCTCTCTCTCTCTCTTTCTCTTTCTCTTGCGCGCACACACACGCACTTGCTTGCTTACAAATGATCGTGCTCAGCTTGAGGTAAAAAAAAAAAGAAAAAAAGTTATATGCAGTGCAAAGTACATAAATCTAGACTCAAGACGGGTTCATTATCCATAAACAGGTAAGAAATAAAACTCTCCGACCCCCTCCCACCACCCCTCAGGTTCCCCTCTCTCTGTGTGTCCTCCCCCACTACACCCACCCCCGTTCATTGTGCAAGCTCCCATCCCAGTAAGAACAACTGATAAAGAGTCACTCAATATCAGACACACATAATGTCAACGGTGCACAGTCAGTCACTGTACTAACCCAACTGATCTGAAGAATATATATATATATATATATATATATATATATATATATATATATATATAAGATCAATGAACCCAACCCCATCTACCCGATTGCACCATCCATTGATGCTTAAGTGGAAAAAATAAACATGGCTAAAAACTTGATATAAACAAATAAGCAAGTAAATAAATATTCAGTAACTAGATATACGAGTGAGCAAAGAAACAAACACGGTGAACAATCAAAGTAACATATTGATAGATAATTCAACGAATAAGGTAGCCTGTAGATAAACAAATGACTGATCACAGAGCGACCAGGAAGACACAAGTCACTGTGACTGTCACACACCTTGGGAACGGCTGTGGCACATGTCACTGTGACTGTCACACACCTTGGGAACGGCTGTGGCACATGTCACTGTAACTGTCACACACCTTGGGAACGGCTGTGGCACATGTCACTGTAACTGTCACACACCTTGGGAACGGCTGTGGCACATGCCACTGTGACTGACTGTCACACACCTTGGGAACGGCTGTGGCACATGTCACTGTAACTGTCACACACCTTGGGAACGGCTGTGGCACATGCCACTGTGACTGACTGTCACACACCTTGGGAACGGCTGTGGCACATGTCACTGTAACTGTCACACACCTTGGGAACGGCTGTGGCACATGTCACTGTGACTGTCACACACCTTGGGAACGGCTGTGGCACAGCCTGTGGCAGGAGGGAAGGCGGGAACATGTCCGCGCGGCGTGCCCCCAGCTGTCCCGGGCCCACAGCATGTCACACAGAGAACAGGTGGGCGGGGTCACACCAGACAGCTTCAAATACCAATGTCTCCTTCATACTTGTGTATGTATTATATGTATGACCATCAGAACAGCAGAAGAGGGAACTGCTGTCCCGACTAGCCGGGCTAGAATTTCATTATAGTGGAGAGTGTGTTGCCCATGTTATATCCCCTCTCTCTCGTCTGTTTTAGAACAGTCGGCGTTGGGATGGTTCCCAAAGGCAAACAAACATCCAAGGCGATGCAGCAATTAGAGCCGGTGCAATCTAGCCTCCTAGTTTTAGTCATAATCCTTCAAACAAGACTAAGCAGTAAATGACTTCCCATTGCAATAGAGAAACCACTGATCAAACAGCTCTCACTTCGCTGTTGGCCCAGTTGTAAGCTTTTGTCAATCAGTGATATACACATGTAATCCTCATTCAACCCTGCGCCCGGCTGCTCTCATGCATTAAACTGCTTGGGAATGGGGGTTCATTTTTGTGTGCGTTTTTTAGGGGGGAGGCGGGAGCGGGGGCGGGGGGGTAGGGGATCAATGCCCCCCTGAAGCTGCTTAACACATTATCCAGCCAGGTAAACACACAAAAGGAAACACACACACACACACACACACACACACACACACACACACACGCACACATGCACACATGCACACAATGAAAAACAAAACAAACATGCAGTGTTTGAACTGAATGGTGTAATGGTGTGCATGCATATGTATTGTTTTTAATCCCAGTAATACTCTCTCTTGCTCTCTATGCGCGCAAGCGCAAGCGCAAGCGCGCAAGCGTGCGTGCGTGCGTGCGTGCGCGCGCGCGTGTGTGTGAGTGTAATTTCATTTCAGCTTGTGAGCTGATAGACAGACAGACAGACAGACAGAGACAGAGAGAGAGCGATTTTCAATTCAACTCCGTGTGCGTGCCAGACCGAGTGTGTATGCGTGTTGTTTTCATTGCAACTGTGTGTGTGTGTGTGTGTGTGTGTGTGTGTGTGTGTGTGTGTGTGTGTGTGTGTGTGTGTGTGTGTGTGTGTGTGTGTGTGTTTCCTTTTGTGTGTTTACTTGGCTGGTTAATGTGTTATTTTCTTTCACTGTGTTTTTGAAATAATATTCTCACTCTCTCCCAATATTCCTTATGACCCCGGTACACTTGGTAATAAAGACATTCTATTCTGTTCTATGTTCTGGGTGTATTCTGTGTGTAGCCGTGAACCCCAGTGGTATATATTAAAGGGGGCGGTACAAAACAATAATGATTTACTGAATCAAAGAATAAAAAAAGATCCTCGCGCAGGCCAAGGGCGTATAGCAGGTCAGTCACAAAAGGGTTTTTCCATTGTTTTATTACAATATTAAGTAAAGAAGGAGAAGAGAAGAATAAGAAGACAGTGCCTGGTAGACACAAACATGTCAGGAATGCAAGTGGATAGTAAGCACATGAATATTACAATGGAAAAACTATCACTTGGTTTGAAGTATGCAACAACATAAAATAAAATAATACAGATGTGTGAAGACCAAACACTGACAGCAAATGACATGCCTAATACATTTAAATAGTGCAGTTACAGTAGTTGAAGCTAAGCTGATTTAATGAAACTACACTGACAGTATATATTATGTAAAGCTTATACCGTGTCAGTGATTCAAATGAGTCAATTACGAGCGTATGTAGCACTATACCGAAGTAAGCCGTATAGGAGAGAGCATGATAATTATAGTTGAACAAACTGCGATACATATCAGATGGTTTTAACCAATAGCTGATATCACGACAACACTATCTTGTAAACACAACATAATACTAAACACATACATTATTAAGCACTCCGTAACTGTGAAACACTGTAGCAGTACAACTGATATCAGCATGTAAAATGATACATGCATAATAAACAAGACAATAGAATAAGTGGCTTTGATAAAATACTGGCAAACTGAGAGACCAGATAGTGTTCAATATAATGATTTGAAGAACTATCATGGCTTGACCATTAATTGGTGAACGAACTTACACAAGTAATCCGTTGCATCAAAGCCATTTCGGGGGTGAAGAACAGAAAGGAGTCTGTGCTGTGCAGACTGCGTGCGGGGCACACTTTTTTTTTACTCATTCTTACTTGTTGAAGGGGGAAGAGGCCCCTCGATGTATTCCCTGTGATGAGCCTCTCACCGTGAAACACGTGCTCCTTGACTGTTGGGATCTGCATGACGTTAGACACAGACATTACACGGCGGTTTCTTTGAAGACATTGTTTCGTGATGTCTCTCCGTGGGCGCTGATAGACTTCTTAAAAGAAGTGAACATTTTTAACCAGATTTGAAGGTTTTAAACTATGGAAGTTTTTTTTTAAACTTTGGAGTGGAAAGTTTGAAGTGGTGACTCGTTTTAATTGTTTTTGTTTTTTTTATCCTTGTAGTTATTAACGCGGCGATAGCCTTGAGATGGCCTTAGTGGTCGGCGAGGCTCTAAGCACCATAATTTCATTTCATTTCATTTGTTGGATTGATAGTTTAAGTATGTCATCAATACTTACACGTGTGTGTGTGTATGTGTGTGTGTGTGTGTGCGTGTATGTGCGCGAGTGCATAGGTGTGTGTGTATTTAAATGTGCATGTATGTATGTGCATAGCTGTGTATATGTGTACATCTACACGAGTTTGGATAACTATGTGCACATGTTCAAATTATGTAATATGGTTTTTGATCATAACTTGCGTGACCTTGCAGGGAATCATTCATCTGATGTGACTATGAATTTATAACCACCCTCGATGACATGGGCCAGTGGCCTATTCATTAAACCATTCAGTGTTCAGTTCAGTGTTCAGTGTCTGTCTGTCTCTCTTCCTTTCTTAGTCCCCTCCTCCTTGCCCCCCCAAGCCCCCTCCCCTCCACCTCAACCGCCCCCCTTTTCATTCAAATATACAGAAATGTCGATTTCTAATTAATACCAACAATCTTCATTATATAGGAATGATAATAATCCAAATAATAATAATATCATTTATTTTCAGTCTTATATCATCATCTTAGTCATGCTCCGCATCATCCTTAACTGATTGAAATCCAATGCTGAGGAGCTGCTATCAGAAGAACAAGCATGCTTTAGAAAAGGGCGGAGCACTGTCGAACAAATATTCAACTGTTGAGTCCTCACTGAAAAAAAATCTACAACACCAAAAGGACATCTTTCACAACTTCATCGACTTCAAGAAGGCATTCGATCGGGTGTGGCACAGCGGCCTCTGGCAAGTACTGAGAGGCTTAACATTGATGAAGGGCTCATTCAAGTCATCCAGGCCCTCTACGAACATTCCAGCAGTGCAGTGCTCCTCAACAATCAACAAGGACAGTTCTTTCGGACCACAGTCGGAGTCAGGCAGGGATGTCTATTATCCCCAGTACTTTTCAACATCTTTCTGGACAGAATCATGCAAGAGGCCCTCGAAGACCACCACACTTCCATCACCATTGGCAGCAGGCCAGTCTGCAGTCTTCGATTCGCAGACGACATCGACCTCATGGGGGGCACTAACACCGAGCTCCAGGATCTAACAAACAGACTTACTACAAGAGCAAGTGCTTACAGCATGGAGGTCAGCACAGAGAAGTCAAAGGTCATGGTCAACAGCACAGCTAACATCAGTGCCAAAATAACCATGAATGGTGAGCCCTTGGAAGAAGTGACCAGCTTAAAGTACCTGGGAGCAACCCTGTCCAAATACGGCACCTGCACAGCAGAAATCCGAAATAGGATTAATTCTGCAACGGCAGCAATGGCCAGACTGAACAGGGTATGGAAGAGCATCAGATTCCACACAAAATTCCTGCTCTACAAGTCACTAGTGGTCTCCATCCTCTTATATGGATGCGAGACATGGACTCTGATGGCAGAAACAGAAAGAAGAATCCAAGCATTCGAAACCAAGTGCTTGAGGAGACTACTACACATCTCCTACAAGGAGCACAAGACCAATGACTGTGCGGAACCTGGTCAGCAACCTTGTTGGGCCCCAAGAACCACTGCTGGCGACTGTCAAACGACGGAAGATGGCATGGTTTGGTCACGTCATACGACATAACACCCTCTCCAAAACCATCCTGCAAGGGACTGTAGAGGGAGGGCGCAGACGGGGGCGGCAGAGAAAGAGCTGGTCCGACAACGTCAAGGAATGGACCAAAATGACGATGCCAGATCTCACGACAGCTGCCAACAGAACGGCGTGGCGAGCTATGACATCTTCCTCATGTCCCCCCAACGACCCCAGCGGTCGAGTGAACGAGGTCGAGTGAACGAGTTCGAGTTTGTGTGTGGTGGTGTGTGGATGTTCTTCCCTACATTGTGATTATGTGATTAAAAACAACAAACACACACACACAAAAAACAAAAAACAAAAAAACACGGACATGGGCTCAATAATTTATGTAGTCGTGGAACATCTGTTTTCACGCACGATCTTTATCTTTTTTATTTAGCAAAATAATCATCACAACTCAGTGTTATATTTCATTCTATTATTATCATCATTGTTACTGTTTTATATTTCATTCTATTATTATCATCATTGTTACAGTGTTTTATTTCATTCTATTATTATCATCACTGTTACTGTGTTTTATTTCATTCTATTATTATCATCATCACTGAAACCTGAAAAGACAGAAAAAAATTGGGCACGAGTAGTCATATTCAATAACTCATGCATAAAAAACGTAGGACATTACTTTGACCAATAATTCCATCAACATTTTGCCAAAAAAAATTTTTACGTAACCTGACCATAAAATCACAAACACACACACACACGCGCGCGCGCGCGTAGGGAATCTTTCTGCGAGAATTTTAATGCAGCGTCTAGAAGCGAGTAATAAATGTTTGTTTTATCAAAATTTCAAAAGTCGTTTTAGATGAGAAAAACACGCAAGTCAAATGCCTGATAATTATTTGTATTTGTATTTCTTTTTATCACAACAGATTTCTCCATGTGGAACTCGGGCTGCTCTCCCCAGGGAGATCGCGTCGCTATAATACGGAGCCACCTTTTTTTTTTCTTTCTTTTTTTCCTACGTGCAGTTTTATTTGTGTTTCCTATTGAAGTGGATTTTTTTTCTACAGAATTTTGCCAGGAACAAACCTTTTGTTGACGTGGGTTCTTTTACGTGCGCTAAGTGCATGCTGCACACGGGACCTCGGTTTATCGTCTCATCCGAATGACTAGCGTCCAGACCACCACTCAAGGTCTGGTGGAGAGGGAGAAAATATCGGCGGCTGAGCCGTGATTCGAACCAGCGCGCTCAGATTCTCTCGCTTCCTAGGCGGACGCGTTACCTCTAAGCCATCACTCCACATTACGTTTTCAGCATCCTGAAATTTCAAAGTAGTAATCATAAGATGGAAATAGAAATATGGAGACACAATGGCATACCGCGAGAGCTACGGTTATATAAGATTTGTAACACGTCTGTGATTGGGGATGAGTTCCGTTTTATAATGGAATGTCCCGAGTATGATCAGTTGCGAAAAAAGTATGCGCCTAAAAAATATTTCTCAGAAATCGGTTTTTAATTTTTGCAATATGCTCAAAGGAGGCGAAAACGTTAGCTGGAAGTTTATCAGATTTGCAAATGTCTATATACTCATTTTGGGTAAAAAGACATTTTTGTTTTCTCAGCTTCTGTGTGACGCTGTTGTGCATTTGGAAATGTTTATTCTGGGCATGAAATTATCATTTCGTAGTAATCCTCCACACTCCAACAGGAGTAAAAAACTTGAAACTTGAAACAAACACAATGCATACACACAAAGAAACATACATTCTAACATACATAAACATACCTGCCCCCGTCCCCATACGCGCACACATACACACACACACACACACACACACACATACATGTCTGTGTGCACACTAACATATGTGTACACACACAGTCAAGCACACATGAACAGGAATATATACTGTTTCAATGGGCATGCCACTACCAAACTTTTTGCGGAGAACAGATTCGAGTTTAGAGACCAGATTTAAAAAAAGAGGCGAGGGAGTCTGTTCCACGTCTTTGGGGCTTGAAAAGAAAATCTATGCCTGTCGTGTAGGTCTTTGTTCTGACTGAGGTATCGTGAAAAGTCCAGTATCAAAAGAGGAGCAGAGTGATCCGACACAGTGTGAAATTATGACCTGGAACCACCACTACAATTAAGTCCTGTTCTGGAAATTACAATTAAATCCTGTTCTGTGTTCGGTTTTTTTGTTGTTTTGTTTTTTGTTGTTTTTTTAATTTTTTTTTTTTTCAAAATAATGTAACTGCCAATGCAAACACACAATACTGCCAATCTAAAAGTTTGTGAGAAACAATGGTGAGAAACAATTATATTTCTACTTTGTACATACATTTCCATACAAGTTCGAAAGGTATATCCTTGCATACTGGTATATTCAAAACTTTTTCCCATCAAAAAAAGGGGTTTATTGCTATTTACAGTTATACATGCACAATGCATCAGTTTTCTAAGTTAAAAAAACAAAAAACAAAGAAGAGTGTGTGACTTTGCATATAAAATTGTACAAAAAAAAAACAAATCCCAGAGTGAATGAGAATAACAAAAGAGAATGAGAGAGAGAGAGAGAGAGAGAGAGAGAGAGAGAGAGACAGGCAGAGAGACAATATATGAGACAAAGATTATTTTCAAATGTTACCCACAGTGGGAATCTTATGATACTGCTTTGTACATCCATTTTCCCAGTTAATAAAAAGGGGTGGGGGTTGGGGGGGGGGGAGATGTGATCTGGCATATGTATATAGTTGGGGGTTTTTTTCACAGAGAAAGTGACACACACACACACACACACACACACACACACACACACACACACACACACAGAAATTTTATTGAGACAGACAGACCCACAGAGAGAGAGAGAGAGTTCAAACAACATAAAAGGATATCATGACGTTACATCTGCTTCAGAATTCATCCACTGAGAAGCGGTTAGAAATACAAAAGATTCATTCTTAGCTGCCAGCATGTCGACTGTCAAGAATCTTCACAAGCTGTTTTAGCCTGTGGGTTAATCACCTGTACAACAGCCGAAGTGGATAACGAACGCATTTTCATGCACTTATCTTTCATTTCTATTGTTACGGTGTGCAGAACATTTTGGTTAACCAGACAATGGGAAAATATGTTGTTTGTACAACTGATCGAATCAACGTTACACTTGTATTCTTGTTGAAAAGAAATTTCATCAACGGAAACTCCTTCAAAACAAAAAAAGCACACACGCACACACAATCCACTTATACCTCTTTTTCTTTTTAATGTGGAGTCTGGGGCACAATAATACTGAGGCCACATTTTCAGCTTTAAAGAATATCTGTATCTTATGTACAGAGGAAAGCATTCCCCAGAACCAAAGTTCACTTAACTGTCACTCATAAAGCAACTTTTGTCAATCTGATGACTCCCCCCACCCCCGGTCCCCCACCCCCCTCCTTTCTCTTTGAAATGCTCGAGGAAGGTGGCAGAATGGTTAAGACCTTCAGCTGTCAATACAGATCGAGAGTCCGTGAGGGTGTGGGTTCTAATCCTGCCCTCCCCCTTTCTACCAAGTCTGACTGGAAAATCAAACTGAGCGTCTAGTCTTCCGGATAAGACGATAAACCGAGGTCCCGTATTTAGCACGGACCTGACGCACTGAAAAAGAACCCATGGCAACGAGTGTTGTCCTCTGGCAAAATTATGTAAAAAGAAATCCACTCTGATAGGTACACAAATATATAAGCATGCACTCAAGGCCTGACAAGTGTGTAGGGTTACACTGCTAGCTGTCAGGCATATGCCTAGCAGATGTGGTGTAGCATATATGGAATTGTCCGAACGCAGTGACGCCACCTTGAGAAACTGAAACTATGCTTGAAAATGTCTTCACAATAAGTGCTAACTTGACTGTGATAACAAAATAATATACGTATCATTTGACCCCTTCACTTTCACAAAGTGCATGCTTATGTGTGCATGCATTCCTTCCAAATGCTGTTTTCAGGAGCCAGAATCACTATAATCTGGCACACAGCACAATTTCCATAAACATATAAAATAATGCCTGAAAAAGAAGGCACCCCCCCCCCCCAAAAAAAAAAAAAAAAACACAAAAAACCAACAAAAACAAAACATACACTTATGACAGAAGTCTTGGCAAATGAATTCACCAAAGAGATTGGGCACCAATATGAATAAAACTGGGCAATGTCAATTACACATGATAGCGGTTTTTGTTGTTTGGTTGTTGATTTTTGTGTTTTTTTGTTGTTGTTTTTTGTTTGTTTGGTTGGTTTTTTTGTTTTTTGTTTTGTTTTGTTTTGTTTTTTTGTTGTTTGTTTTTGGGTTTGTTTTGTTTTTTAGCTCACCAGGGATTTATATAGCAGACCAGAATTTCAGGGACACACTGTCCATTTTATGGATTTGTTCTCGTTCTTGTTGCTTAGTTCAACTGACCGCACATGGCTGTACCAGGACTGTCAAACCATACAAATGCTCAACCTCATCAACACAAAACTGTCACATAAAAAAACCCAACTACAACAAACCCACAAAACACAGTTATGACAGTATCCCAACCATTTAGCTCCTTAGGGCAAATAAGACAATGCCATGCTGAGGACGCCAGCCATTCCACTTAATTTATCCCCAGATTACAACAAAAAACAAAAAAAAAATCGTAAAAAGAGAAAAAACAACAAAAAACAAACAATATTTCAAAGCCAAACAAAAAATACATAAAAAGGCTATGCATGCAAATAACACTGTAGAATGAGCAGGTAGTGCCCTTTCCAGTGTTTACAATCTGACTACCTTATCACCAGAGCAGAACGGCACATATCATAGACTGCGGAAAATAAGTGTCAAGGCTTGATTGAAAAAAGAAAGAATGGACCAGGAAGGCAGAAAAAGGAGACAACGGTGAAGGAAGAAAAAAGGCAGAAACAAAGAGTGATAGAAAAGAGGAAAGTATAAGCACAGAATTTCCAAAAGGTGGGGATGCTATTTATACTGAAAGACTCCTGGCATCCCCACAGGGTTTTATGGATTTGAAGGGACACATAATAATGGAATGCATTTCTAAACCTATGGAGAACAGTTGTGTGACTGATTGAAAAGAGGAAAGTATAAGCACAGAATTTCCAAAAGGTGGGGATGCTATTTATACTGAAAGACTCCTGGCATCCCCACAGGGTTTTATGGATTTGAAGGGACACATAATAATGGAATGCATTTCTAAACCTATGGAGAACAGTTGTGTGACTGATTTCTGAGCACACAGCAAGTCTGCGTACATGTTGATCATGCATTAAAGCCGATTATAACATGCATCAAGAGGTGCCCAACAGCCGAATGGTTAATGCATTGGACTGTCAGTCCCAGGGTCCTGGTTTCAAGTCCAGTATTGGTTCCTGTTTGGTTTTGGGTGGAGTTTTTCCAGTCTCTCTGGTCAACATAGATGCAGACCTGCTGGTGTCTTAATCCATTTTGTGTGTATATACATACAAAAAGATCAAATACTCCGGTCCCTGTCAGCACCCTGCGGGTTGTGGAAACATGAACATTCTCAGCATGAACATCTCTGAAGACATGAGTATGGCTGCCTGTGTGGCCGGGTAAAAAGTGATACACATAAATGCTGAATTGTGGATGTAGCCAAGCGCTTAGCTGGCTGCAAATAATCATAGTTCAACTCACAGCACAAGCTGAAAACTGAGCTGTAGCAGACGCCATTTTACGCAACTGACTTGCTGGTCTACAATGACCCGCGCAGAATGTGTGACGCCATTCCCGGTCTGAGTGCAAAGCCTATTTTTAAACTTATTCTCTAAACATCTATTAAATCAAGTCTGTATCGTTCGCTGTAATATTATATTTGTTGTGCTTACACACACACTTTAATCAGTTAGAAGTATACTTGATCTCAGTTTAATCGTTCGTCAGTCTAAGGGGAGTGATGGCCTAGAGGTAACGCGCCGCCTAGGAAGCGAGAGAATCTGAGTGCACTGGTTCGAATCACGGCTCAGCCGCCGATATTTTCTCCCCCTCCACTAGACCTTGAGTGGTGGTCTCGACGCTAATCATTCGGATGAGACGATAAACCGAGGTTCCGTGTGCAGCATGCACTTAGCGCACGTAAGAGAACCCACGGCAACAAAAGGGTTGTTCCTGGCAAAATTCTGTAGAAAAATCCACTCCGATAGGAAAAAAAATCAAACTGCAGGCAGGAAAAAAAAAGAAAAAAAAAAGGGTGTGGCGCTGAAGTGTAGCGACGCGCTCTCCTTGGGGAGAGCAGCCCTATTTCACACAGAGAAATCTGTTGTGATCAAAAGAAATACAAATACAAAATAAAGATTTCAAAGGACGCTAAGCTTACGTCATTTTGTCCTCGCCACACACTCACTGCTCAACCAGTGTCGCGGTAGGCGATTGGGCGAGCTCTAATCTTTGTTTCTGACGCAGCATATTTAATTAATATCTTGTGTCGGATCAGTAAATTACGAGTATCATATACTGGCAGAATCGTCGCAATTCCATCTTTAAATCTATTCCATTTATGTTTGCCTACGTTATACTGATTTAAAGCAGTTTGTAATTTTCAGCGACGAGCTCGCTAAAACTGACCCTGTTCAGGTGACTTAAGATTATAAATTCATCTTAAATAATCAACACTTCATTTTATACTCACTAGAAAGTAGGCGTTGAGTTCTTTCTTTTGCGACTTTTCCGACGTGAATCGGTTCAGGAATCATTTAGAAATCTATCACTGAACACCTTGTCACAAACACACTTCTGACCAGATTTAGCCTGATTGGGGACCTTTTGTTTCACGGGCCACGCTAGCATCAGTGCAGTTCTTTTAACTTGAGATGAGTGAGTGATCAGTGGTCATAAAGAACTCCAACCGAACAAACTTGACCTTAAGGGTGTAGGCGCCAATAGGTCGTTAAAACAAATCAGTGGTCACTTTTCACCCGAGCCCATTTGCGGCCTTTACCACCAAGTGTACCTTGTTACAACTTGGCGCTGTGGTTTTACTCGGTGAGGAGAAATGGTTCACCTCCCCCCACCCCGCTAATAAATTTGTAACATGTATTTTTTGGTGCTTTAGAGTGTATAGATCACGAAAAACCATGTTAACATAAAACAAGAGAGGCAAGGCCTTCAAGACTCACTTGTGATACACTTTAAAAAAAAAAAAAAATCCAAGCTTTTTATGTATTGAGCATAATTTCAAAATGTAATGTTTAAGATGAGAAAGATCAGTTTAAAGCAAATTAAGTCCCTAGCATTAATTACAGAGTAATTTCCCTTTTTTACTATCTGCACCAAAACGTTTGCAAAATAAATAGAACTTCCATGCTTTGCAAAAGAAGTTCCTGTTTGAACAAAAAATGATAATGACTGCTCTTGTTGGGTCAGAATATCAGATCAAAGTGCCAAGTTTAGAGAATACAAAAAATATAGATATAACAGTAAATGCAGTTTGCATACAATTAGGCTTTTTTTTCTGGTGCCCATTCCAGAGGTGTAATATTGTTTTAAACAAGATGACTGGAAAGAACTGAATTTTTCCTATTTTTATGCCTAATTTGGTGTCAACTGACAAAGTATTTGCAGAGAAAATGTCAATGTTAAAGTTTACCATGGACACAGACACACACAGACAACCGAACACCGGGTTAAAACAGACTCACTTTGTTTACACAAGTGAGTAAAAAATCTTGGGTCTCACTGTCCCTTCTGGCTTAATTTTGAAGGGTACCCATTTCAGGTGCCGCGGCTGCTTTTCGTCGCTCCAAAACATTTCATGAGTTTGGTGAACACTTGTCTGTTATTTGAGCTACAAGAATTTCCTTTACGTTTTTGTTGACAGTGATGCCTTCTGCACGATATGCAATAATCAGAACGACAATATAAAAAAATATGCAATAAGGTGACCGCAGTGAAGCTACGTGTGTACCCACCGTCTGTCACACGTTGCGAACTGTGAATTTGCCAAAGTATTTGCAATAAACGGTCTCTCTCGAAAACTGTGCGACTTATTAGAAACAAGAGAGGCAAGGCCTTCAAGACTCACTTGTGATACACTATTTAAAAAATCCAAGCTTTTTATGTATTGAGTATAATTTCAAAATGTAATGTTTAAGATGAGAAAGACCAGTTTAAAGCAAATTAAGTCCCCTAGCATTAATTGAGTAATTTCCCTTTTTTACTATCTGCACCAAAACGTTTGCAAAATAAATAGAACTTCCATGCTTAGCAAAAGAAGTTCCTGTTTGAACAAAAATGATAATGACTGCTCTTGTTGTTGGGTCAGAATATCAGATCAAAGTGCCAAGTTTAGAGGATACAAAAAATATAAATATAACAGTAAATGCAGTTTGCATATAATTAGGCTTCATTTTTTATTTTTCTGTGCCCATCCCAGAGGTGCAATATTGTTTTAAACAAGATGACTGGAAAGAACTAAATTTTTCCTATTTTTATGCCTAATTTGGTGTCAACTGACAAAGTATTTGCACAGAAAATGTCAATGTTAAAGTTTACCACAGACACACACACACACACACACACACACAACCGAACACCGGGTTAAAACATAGACTCACTTGTTTACACAAGCCAGTCAAAAAGAAGAAAATTATTCATTATCCATGCGTCGGGACTAACAAAGGGAACGGAATATTTAACAATAATTCCTAGGTTATTATGAAAATCATGGTCACGATTCTCAACATTTAGAAACAGAAAGATAGCACAATTCTATACTACCTTTGCTCTTCATGCTAGCGATTATATATACAGAGAACATACTATCCTTTGGTCAATTTGCGGTGTAGCCAAGTTTACACAATATATCGCAAAGCATAGTTCCACCCAAAATATGCACAACAAATATTAACTACATTTACAATACATAAAAAAACATGCTTACACGAAATGACTAACTATATCGTTAAACTCTTATGAAAAAGAATATGTAATTACCTGTAGCCAGAACCACAGAGCACCAACAGCTAGACCTTTTCCTTCCAAGCCTCTGTGACAGACTGTGTCGCTGGCCAGGTAAACCGGGCAGAGAAAAATATACTCACTGACCAGTACAGAAAAAATGCTCACTGACCAGTACAAAAAAACACGTGCAAATAGACAGAAGCACTTGAACTCCCCTGCACGAGAAAATCAGATTGTGGCACTCCGTAACACTCCGTTTGATGTGCTCTTGAAGAGTTTGTTTGCACAGAGACATGCTTGCCATGTCAATGTTGTTTGCGTTCAATGGGTCATCTCCACATCTCTCCTTGAGTAGCTAGTGTCGGAGGTCACTGACACTGGTGAAACGATGTCTGCCGTACATGACACAGGTGAAGGTCTCAAGATCGGCTTTGACTTCTTCAGTGATGGCCCATGTATCTCCAAGGCGGGCAATTGTTTCCTTAAATCTTGGACACTGCTGAAGAACTCTGATAGGTTTAATTTCCCCAATGCCCTTGAACGCACTTGTTCTGTTGCAGCCGGTATAAGCATGAACAGCCAGGAAGACGGTGCAGTGCTGTTGCCCGTATGCTTTTTGCGATGTCAGTGACGTTGATGAGCCACTGTTTGTTCCCCATTCCTGTGTCGAACAGAATCACCACCTCCTTCAGCTGCAGAGCGAAGTGCAGGAGAATGAAGAAAATGTCCAAGTCGGGACTCTTGACGCGGACGAACCTGTAGCCATTCCTTTCAGCGTACGCACAGTAGAGGGCAACTCTGGAATCCGTCTCTTCTTGTGTGGATTTGAGCGTTGCGATTGGCGTCCTTGTTGTCTTCAGCTCATCTGCCGATCCAAGCAGGAAGGCTTCTCCCTCACATATCTGCATGACTTTTCTGTCCTTGAATTTTAGCGCATTCTCATCTTTGCTCCAAACGTCGAGTAATACTTGGGTGAGCTGCTTCTTATTTTCGTCGTTTGACAGAAACGTCTTCCAGTCTGCGGACGCTTGGTGCTTTCTCCTTTCACGATGATCTTGTCGCCAGTGCTTCTCCTTTTCCTTTCCATTGCTTTGATTGTGTCCGTTTTGTACATGGCTGTACTGAACACCATGTCCGTTCCCTTTGGCAGCATGTCAAATATATTCTGGTTGATCTCCATGAAATTGGAAGGAAGCTGTTGCAAGCAGTGAAACACTGCATTGCCATCGATCACAAACAGCATCGCATCATGGGGAGGTAGAGCGGCATCTTCCGTATCTTTGGTGAGGTAGTTGAACCCTTTTGCTTTGTCGGTCTCGGCAAGGAAATTGTCAGCAGTGGCAATACTGTAAGGTACAGGAGTAAGTTGGTATGTCATCAACTGTTTCGAGTTGAGCACCTGCTTCCTGTGCCTTCAGAAGGAGTTGAAAGGCAATGTTCCCTTGCTGTTTGTATTCCACAATCTTCTTCTTGGTAGTCTTCATGTGGACGGTTTTGTTCATCGATGCCATCGTCTTCAGGTTTAGCCACTTGACTGGTTCAAGGAAATGGTCATTTGCCATCAGTCTCTGCGTGATGAACGCCTCCTTCGCGGCTTCACCAGTTTTTTCTGCCCTCAACACATCATGCTGAATGCTGGCTGGAACAGATCCTCCAGATGACAGGGCGATGAGTTTGACCGAGGCTTCCTCACAGAAAGGGTTGATGAAACTTTTGATTGCATCCTGAGTCTTCATGACGTTGCTTTCGCTCTTCAGTCTCTCAGAAGGACACAAGTCACAATGTCTACTGCCACCCTCATCACCTTGTGCCATGCCAGCCATGCTGAGAGTTGCATGAAGATACTTTGACCTCTCATGGGTTGTCCTAACCATCTGTGGTAGGCCTCCTGGTTGGACAGCAGTCCCGTGAGACCAGCGCCACCTCCGCCAGCTCCTCCTCGGCTTTTGGCGTGCTTCATGAACGTTTCTTCCATGGTTTTGGCCACTGCACAGCGATTGCCAGGAATGAAGGGCCTTGCCACGTTGAAAGCACCTCTCTGCAGCATC
The DNA here is from genome assembly GCF_041734735.1 of Babylonia areolata. Lineage (NCBI taxonomy): Eukaryota > Metazoa > Mollusca > Gastropoda > Neogastropoda > Buccinidae > Babylonia > Babylonia areolata. The sequence goes on along the minus strand of NC_134904.1, from coordinate 24,284,840 downwards.
TCCTTGGCTGTGACAAGTCAATGTTTGTCAAGAAGACTGAGAAGGTCAGGTAACATGCGTAGTTTTGTCCATCGAAACTGAAGAAGAGGTCTGGCATTTGGGACATCGTTTGTGCGGAGAGCAGGACATCATTGATTTTGACAGCCTCAAGGAGCGCAAGGACAAGCCATACATGATCGATGTACGACAACCAAAATTGTGCAGTTGGTCCAAAGGCTCCTTCTCTGACTCTTATCTCTGAACTGTTCGTAATCTGTCATGAAACTGGCGATAGCTTCATCTTGCTGAAGCTCAGTCAATGTCTCTTTTGAGAAGAAACAAGAGGCTGTCTGGAGTTTGATCATGCTGTCTTCTGACAGTGTCGGAAATGATGTGTCTTCATCTCTGATTTCAAGATATCTTTCCGGCACCGAGCGTTCTAGACTCTCAAGCATTGTCTCATGGCAGAACAATGCTCGTTCATAGTGTTTGCCAGACGGCACCCCTTGCAGAGAACCAGAAGAGATCAGGCCTGCCTCCAGAAGGATATCTCCCGAAACCAGAACCATCCAGCTTTTTCCCAAGCATCTTGAGGTACGCACAGGCAAGGTAGAATGTACCGATTAGAATGATATGCTTCTTGTACCAGTCAGGTTGGTTCCAGACGATCAGGTGGGCTTTCATACAAACCCCACGATCAAACGTAGTGATAACGTACTCTTGTCCAACCTCTCTCATGGCCTCCTCTGCAAGCCTCAAGCACTCCTGGACTGTCTTGTACAGGTGATGGGGTCATGGATCACAGGGTAGTAGGCCAATGTCGTCTTCTTTGCTGGGTTCTGCCCACACTGTGAAATGAAGCCAGCCCATGCTGGTATTTCCTGATCTGACATGCTGCTTATTTCCGAAGAAGAATCCATTGGAGGTTTGAACTTTGAACTTTCTTGAGAGCATCTTCACCTCCATCAACTGTCCAGTGCCTAATTGCAAAAGGTGGGCATTTCCGCTGGGTTACGAAGCACTCTGGTAAATCCTCTGTTATCAAATGCAGAGATTGCTCACCGGTTCTTGGAATGGATGGCATCGCGCGGTACGTTCCACCATGGTCAGTCCCTTCAACTTCTTGCAGCATGATGCCGTGTACTGTATGACCGGAACTCAGGCTGTGGACTACACTCAGCAATTGGTCAAAGTTGTCAAACTCAGAGTGGAATACAGATGGCGTTGTCGGATTTACTGCGATCTGTGTGCTGAGCACGTCTGAGGCTTCTTCCAAAGCTTTCCCGATAACACACACACACAATGTGCTCACACTTGGAAAGTGCACATAAACTTTTTTTTTCAATAAAAAGACCAATTTGAATTTGTAGCCAAATAGGGGGTAGGAGAGATAACCCAGCGACAGAGAACAGAATAGACCCATGGTGATGTGGCATAGCTAAAAAGAATCACATGAGACTGTTCTTTGAAACTGTGGTGTACTTTGTTTCTAATAATTTGCACAGTTTTCGAGAGAGACGGTTTATTGCAAACACTTTGGCAAATTCACAGTTCGCAACGTGTGACAGACGGTGTGTACACACGTAGCTTCACTGCTGTCACCTTATTGCATATATTGTTCTGATTATTGCATATCGTGTAGAAGGCATTATTGCCAACAAAAACATAAAGGAAATTCTCGTAGCTCAAATAACAAAGACACAGGTGATCACCAAACTCATGGAATGTTTTGGAGCGACGAAAAGCAGCCGCGGCACCTGAAATGGGTACCCTTCAAAATTAAGCCAGAAGGGACAGTGAGTCCCAAGATTTTTTATGTTAACATGATTTTTCGTGATCTATATACTCTAAAGCGCCAAAAAAAATACATATAAAACATTTATTAGGGGTTTGGGGGGGGGGGGGGGGGGGGGTGAAAGGTAGACCGTTTCTCCTGACAGACTATTTGGGGATGGATTTTGATTTCTATTTTGTGATGGATCTTTATCCTGTTGGCGACGCCACTTTTGTAGCCGTGTACCCGAGTGGTTTATAAGGGGATGGTACATGTATAACAGAATATGGGTGTTGCAGCCCGAGAACACAGACAGTGAGAAAAAAGCATCATTTTTATGTCTGCTGAGGTTGTTTGTAAATCATGAATTGTGTGTTTGTTCAAATAGCTATGATAGAGGTGATTATGAGACAATGAGGCATGCATTGGATGACATTAATTGGAAAGAGACTTTGGAACTCAAATCTGTGGATGAGTGTTGGTCTTGCATTACTGATAAATTGAAGGAATTACAAGATTAGTATGTGCCATTTAAAGAGTTTTGGACTGGAAACAAAAGTTACAAAAAGACTGTCCCACTTTCTGTTTTGGAAAAGATACGATTGAAAAGAAGGACCTTCAGATGGTATAAGAAGTATAGGACGACTGAAAATTATAATGCTTATGCACGTGCTCGAAATCAGGTTAAGAGGGTATTACTAAAAGCTACCAAGGAAAAAGAGATGTCTATTGCAAAAAACATTAAAAGTGACCCAAAGAGACTGTTCAATTATACTGCATCACAAACTAAACCAAAGGAGATTATTCCGAACTTAAGAACACCTGGTGGAACTTTAACTAACAATGACAAAGAAAAGGCTGAGGTCCTAAATTTGTTTTTCTCTAGTGTTTTCACAGTGGAAGATGTCACCAATGTTCCTTCTTTTGAGTCAGAATGCAAGGCTTCAACAGATTATGTTGAAGTTTCAGAAAAGATTATTAGTGACAAACTTTCACAGTTAAAGGCAAATAAATCCACTGGTCCTGATGGAATACACCCTTATTTGCTAAAAGAATTACATAATAGTTTAGCTATTCCCTTAAAGATTCTGTTTGTTAAGACTGTATCACATGGTAAGATCCCACAGGCATGGAAAGTAGCACAAGTAAAACCAATATTTAAGAAAGGTAACAAACAAGACCCTGGAAACTATCGACCAGTAAGTTTGACATCGGTTGTATGTAAAGTTTTTGAAGGTTTCATATGTGATACTTTGAATAAACATTTGATAACGACTTACTGTCTGATTATCAGTTTGGCTTTACCAGTGGTAGATCCTGTGTGACTCAGTTGTTGAATACTGTACATGACTGGATGCAATCACTTGAAAACAATAAACCAATGGATGTAATTTATCTGGACTTACAGAAGCCGTTCGATAAAGTTCCACATAATAGGTTAATTGCTAAATTGCAAGGGTACGGTATTTGTGGTAAATTGTTGGAATGGATAAAAGACTTCTTAGATGAGAGAACACAGTACGTATCAGTAGGGACTGAGTCATCGTGTGCTGTTAAGGTGAGTAGTGGTGTTCCCCAAGGCAGTGTCTTGGGGCCCACTCTTTGTATATTATATAAATGACATGCCTGACATACTAGACTGTTTTGTGAAAATCTTTGCAGACGATACAAAGATCTATGAGGAAGTAGATTCTGATGTTGGTAGATTGAAATTACAAGTTAGTATTGGTAATTTAGTACACTGGACTGATAGATGGCAAATTAAATTTAATAACAATAAATGTAAAGTTTTACACATAGGCAGAAATAATCCACATTATAAGTATTATATGAATGGTACGGACTTGCAGGAGGCTTCATCGGAGAGAGATCTTGGAGTTATTGTTGACTCTGGTCTCTCTTTTGATGTTCATGTTAATGAAACCATTAAAAAAGCCAATAGATTGACCGGAATGCTAGTTGGAAACATACAGTGTAAAAGTAAAGACATAATGGTGCCATTATTTAAGTCATTAGTCAGGCCAGTCTTAGAATATGGGAATGTTGTTTGGAATACGGGTTTAGTGAAACATACAGACAGTATTGAAAATGTTCAACGAAGATTCACTAAAAGAATCATTGGCTTTGCTGATATGGACTATGAAAGTAGGTTGCAAGCACTTAAGTTACCTAGTTTAGAATATAGAAGACTGCGTGGTGATTTAATAGAGATGTATAAAATGACACATGGATTATATGACAGCAGAACTATAAACTCTTTGTTTACATTGAATGAGAACAGTACCACAAGAGGCCATTCCTACAAACTATTAAAAGTTTCAGTTAAAACTTCCAGATTTGCACATTTCTTTACTAACAGAGTAACAAATGTTTGGAACAATTTGTCACAATATGTTGTTTCCGCAGGAACAGTGAATACATTTAAAAATTATCTTGATATTCATTTGAAAAATTTTAAATACAAAACTCATTTACATATTTATTGATTTTTCAAGCATTGCGCACTCAATGTTGAAAAATGCATCAGACATATGTGGGGACTCTTTTTCTTCCCCACATCAAGCAGGCAAAAGGCCTTGTCAGGCCTGCACGCCTTGATATTAACGGATTATGGTTCATTTTTGTTTCTTTTTGTAAATAGACAGTTTAGCCAAGGGAAGCTACTCCTTGAGACTGGTTACTACGTAACGTCAATATGGTAGTTCTAAACGATCATTCATCTTTATTTATCTGTGAGTTCTATTCCGTGATTTAATCGTAGTATTAGTTGTATAGGATATTAAGCTCCTTTCGATACATGGCATCCTTATGATTATTCTTTCGTATTTGACTGGATGATTGTTTTTCACGTTTAACTGGATAATACGTGCACATCAATAAGTCGGTTTCTCGGTTCTTCTTTTTCCTTTCAATGCATGGCATCATTATAATGATTATTTCGTTTAACTGGACAATATGTGCACATCAATTAGTCAGTTTCTCAGTTCTCTTTTCTTTTCTTTGATTGCAGAACCGTGGTCATTGTTTGAATATAGGTATTTGAACAAAGAGACAGTGTTCTTATCGATGACCACGGTTAGATACAAGTGAAGACCCACACCACCATGCCTGCCGTCGCCTGCCCGATCCCTGGTTGTGACTACGTGACCGATGACCTTGACGCCGCCATTGTCGCTGCGCTCATCACAGCCCACACCACCACCCACACCCAGGGAGCCACAGCAGCAGCAAAGGTTGACAAAGTCAAACGCCCAGTCATCTCCGCCGCTGGTACCAGCGAGGACTGGGAGTACTTCCTGACTAGATGGAATGACTATGTTGATGCAACGAAAGTGACCGGCCGTGACAAAGCTCTACAACTCCTGGAATGCTGCGACGAGCCACTAAGGAAGGACCTTACCCGTTCAGCGGGAGGTAGCCTTGCTAACAAAACTGTGGACGAGATCCTTGCTGCCATTAAAAAACGTGCGGTACATCAAGAGAACACTATGGTCGCCAGAGTCGCGCTTCACAACATGCGACAAGACCGCGATGAACCCATACGTGCGTTTGGGGCCCGCCTCGCCGGCCAAGCTGGGATATGTAATTTCAACATTAAATGTCCCCACGATGCCTGCGGCCGAGACGTCAACTATACTGATGCCATACTACGCGACGCCATACTACGCGGCATTGCCGACCCGGACATTCAACTTGACCTTCTCAGCCACGAGAACCAGGATATGAGCTTGGAAGACGTCCTCCAGTTCGTGGAAGCCAAAGAAGCCGGCAAACGATCAGCCTCCCGCCTGCTAGACGCTCACGCGACTGACGCCACCTCAGACAAGGTCGACGCTATGAGTAGCAACTGCAAGAAGATGAAACGCCTTGCACTTAAAGACAACAAGACAGAACTCTGCATATATTGTGGAAAGACAGGCCATGGTGCACATTCCCCAGCCCGGATCCGCAAAACTATAGGTATTTGAACAAAGAGACAGTGTTCTTATCGAGATATGATATGTGTTTTTAAACCATGAATCATGTGTTTGTTCAAAATAACATTTGCATCTCATCCACACACACTCTGCCTTATGTTTACACATTTTTCAATGCATCTGTTGCTACATACCATTACCTGGCTCTGGTATACCTGATGAAAAAAAGAAAACACACTCACAGAAGAAAACAAGCATATAAAAAATAAAAACACATGATACACGTGGCATGCCTCAAAGTTGTCAAACATACACACACAGCTGCCGAGACTGATTAACTGAAATAAACATGGAATTCCTGCCCGGGATAAGTCGCAATCCCCACATGGATGTGAGACAGAAATAGAAAGGGAAGAGATTGTCAAGACTTCAGTGATGACTGATCAACTACATTCATCAGTGTCAAACCAGTCACCATCAGGAAAGTGAAGTGGCAGCATTCACTTACAATGCAGCCACTCAGTTCAAATGAAACCAGGCTGCCTGTTGCCCAGCAACACATGGAGCAGATTAGGACGAGCCACTCAGATGACATTTCTTCCCCTTAACTTGTCACATTATTCATCCATTCAGCCCCAGGGAGTTTACATCTGCAGCAAGCTTCCATGCCATACTGATGCAGAAATAAATGCACCAAATACAGTGTTTTAACTCAAAAATACATGTGGACACATCTAGAAATACCATTGGAGTTAGTTCCCTTCCTTTGCAGTTTGTGCACATGTATGAAAGTGAAAACTGTTTACAATCAGATGAATTTTGACACCAGAGCAACGCTCAGGCGCTGGGCTCAATGAGTTAACTGTCACACATATAGTCAATATTTCTGAGATTGTTGATGACTGCTCCTTATTAACGGTCACAATATAGTCAATATTTCTGCAGATTGTTGATGACTGCTCCTTATTAACGGTCACAATATAGTCAATATTTCTGCAGATTGTTGATGACTGCTCCTTATTAACGGTCACAATATAGTCAATATTTCTGCAGATTGTTGATGACTGCTCCTTATTAACGGTCACAATATAGTCAATATTTCTGCAGATTGTTGATGACTGCTCCTTATTAACGGTCACAAAATAGTCAGGATTTCTGCAGATTGTTGATGACTGCTCCTTATTAACGGTCACAATATAGTCAGGATTTCTGCAGATTGTTGATGACTGCTCCTTATTAACGGTCACAATATAGTCAGGATTTCTGCAGATTGTTGATGACTGTCAGGATTTTTGCAGATTGTTACTGATTGTTCATTATTAACAGTCACAATATAATCAGGATTCTTGCATACTGTTGCTGAAATTCTGATATTATATAGATGTAGAGTACTGGCATACACGTTATTTATCTATAGTCTGTTCATCTAAGACGATGATATTAGACTGGCATACACAGAATACAAATAATGCACTTGTTCTAGTGTATGAGATACAACAGGCAATGTCACTTTCTGGTCCTGTCACCTTGTTAGGGAGATCTCAACAATGCTTAGCTTGCTTAGCATTAAGATGTTTATTAAGCCTATAGAAATTAATCAATGTTAAGCAACATTAACGATGCCAAGACTGACTACAACAACCCAGTGTCAGACTTAAGTCATCCACACACTGGCATTTTTTTGTTAGGGGCATAAAAATATATATTACAGCCCAGATGATTCAGACTGATATCTAATAGCCAGAGACTATACACTGTTACACAGCCTACAGGTCTTGAAAATCTTTATCAATTTTAACTACTGATTTTTTTTGATTTTTTTTTTTTTTTTTTCATAATCATAACTTCTGATAAGCCCAGCTGATGACACAGTGCTATACCTGGGCTGAAAGCACTGGTGACTGTCAATATCAATCCCATAGAACCTGAAGATAAAAAAATAAAAACCTGGAAAAGAAAATTAGGCATTTAGTGCAGTCATATTCATGCACATAAACCCAGGACAGGCATGCTTCTAACACACATCACACCAATTTTTAGCCAGATTTTTTTTTTTAAAGTAACCTTAACACACAAAATTATATAAAATATCAGGCATACAAAACAAAACAAACAAAAAAGCCAGTATGCAACTCACATACTAGGCACAAGAAAAAGGAATACAACATTACATAGTAAGAATGCCCTATCTCCAAGTCCAGAAAGACACACACACAAAAATATTCAACTGAAGGCTTTTCAGTGAAAGTAATCATCAATGGACCAACAAGGCAGAAAAAAACGAGACTACAGAAAGAAAAGGACAATGCCAGAAGTAAAGACAGCTATACAAAAGTGGTAATTATTGCTTTAAAACTCAGTTGATTGCAACAATTATATAATGGCAATCAAGACCAAAAATTGCTACACATCTTAATTCACAAATATATCAATTCATCCTGATGAGACATATAATAAGTCCATTCATCCTGATAAACCTGTGTCCATTCAGTTGACAAATGTCTTGTCCATTCATACTGTCACTGACAAATGTATCTGTCCATTCATACTGTCACTGACAAACATATGTCCATTCTGTCACTGACAAACATATTGTGTCCATACATACTGTCACTGACAAACATATTGTGTCCATACATACTGTCACTGACAAATATATTGTGTCCATATATAGTGTCACTGACAAACACATTTAAGCAGCACCTATCCTCTGTAAAATACCAAGCTCTAACAAACATGTCTTTTGCAGAACATACTGCCTACCTGGACAGAACCAACTGACAGCTGCCATTGGGTGCTCATCATTCATTTCTTGTTGTTCATTTAAGTTTCAGTCACACACACATACACACCCATGCAGACATATAACATTTTACATGTATGACCTTTTTTTTTCTTTTTTCTTTTTTTTGTTTATTATCCTGCAGTTAAGGCAGCCACCCTCTGTTTTTGGGGGTGTGCATGCTGGGCTTGTTCCAGTTTCCATCACCCACCGAATGCTGACATGGATTACAGGATCTTTTATGTGTGAATTTATCTTCTGCATGCGTACACACACAAAAGGGGTTCGGGCACTGGCAGGTCTGCACATCTGTTAACCTGGAAGGTAAAAAAAACTCTCTACCCACCAGGCACTGTTACCGAGATTCAAACCCCGCACCCATGTTTTAACCACACAGCTATTGCGCCCATCAATGGACTGAGAAGGCAGAATCAACAGAAAGGGGGAAAATAGAACCTGCAGATCACAGAAAGAGAAATGTCTACTTCCCCAATTTCCCAGAAAGTGAGAAAGTTTATACTGTAAAAAATGCCTCCAACCTCTTCCTGGGTTGTGTTTCATGTATCAAACACAAGACCATCAACCAAAAGATGTGGAATGCACAAATATCAGACTTCAGACAAAAGATTGGATTGTCCAAATATAATACTATCAATCCAAAGATATGAACACATCTTTATTCATTTCTCCTCTGAAACAAACAAGGAAAGGAAAAATAGAAAAGAAAAGAAAAGAAATACATAACTGTACATTGTCCAGGTTCTTGTTGTTTACCTTTCTATCCTAGACCTTTCAGAATACTGATGAATCAGCTATGACATCTTTTCTGTGCAGGTATTCTGCTGGAAGCCTTGTTGAAAGCTACCACAACACACATTTCAGTGAACAAAAAACACAACTCCACATGTACGTATCCAGCAATAATAAAATTACAGTTCTGTCTACATTAAATCAATAACAGGATCATCACCTGAGAGTGAATGAAAAACAAATCGATACTGTCAGGTTCAAGTTTGTTTACAGGGATGTTATCTATACACAATGTCTCTCTACTTGTATCTGCTACACCCCAAAAAGAATGGAATTTACACAACAGAGGATGTGGGTGAGGGGATGTAAGTGTATGTCAGAGAGAGAGAGAGAGAGAGGAGAGAATCACTCAAAACTATATGGTGTCCAATTTCTGTGACGTATGCATGATAAAAAAATAAAACATTATTTTTTAGGTGTGTTTTTTTTACATATTTGTTTATTTACTGCATGCACTCAACACAATATATCATTCTGATGTGAACATGTCTACATATACTTTATCTGATGTTTTTACTTTTATATATTGTTTTAACTTTCATACTGTGACATTTTTCAAATTGACTATTGAATGACCGAAACTACATTCTAAAATTACTCAAAGTATCTAAACTATTTCTATAAAAATGGCAAATAATAATAATAATTATTATTACTACTGAAATATAAAAAAGGAAAATTTATTTAAAACAAAAAAGACATATAAATTTGGCACCATGCAGATTAAGATTACAACTTCACAACACATCTTTCCCAGTATTTTCTATAATGATAACATTTTTTTGGCCCCTAAAAAGTGTGCATCAAGGACCCTGCAAACTTTAAGGAAAGAAAAAAATATCTGACCAGAAGGAAAGAAATCAGGCACAGAATTAGTCCCCAAAATGTTGCAAGTATGCAGGTTCAGGAAAAAGAAATCCATAATTTGAGGGAGAAAAATAAAGAATCATGAAATGTAGCATGTTTCTGCAGAATATTACAGTTACCTGCAGTTGAAAAGCTCATAACAGGTAAAATGTGAAATTTTTATTTTTCTGTTCATCAATTCACTACAGTCACATACCAAAGTTGCATAATATCCAAAAGTAAAATACAAAATATAAGAATGCTGTTGTTTTGGATGATTCTTCTAACTATTCATTACAGATGATTCGAAACAATCACTACACCAAACAAAACTGAAACAGAAAACAATTGCCAAAAGCCCTGCTGAACATAACTTCACGACAACTAAACAGCTGAACTGTTTTTAAAGCACTTTTAGCACACATGTCAGACTGACCCAGCTATGTAATGAAATGAGTGAATAAACCACAAAGATTAATATGTAAGACAATAAAGAAGAGTTAGGAATTTATAGCTTGTAATGCCGGAAAAGGAGTAATTTGCTCATAACTTTGCACCAAGACATTATCTCATTTTTAAGTGTGAGATCAGGTTAATGGATCTCAAAGACAACTGTTGATGTGCATCTTGATCAGTGTTTCCCTTTATCTATTTCTTCACTACAAACCTTAAAACAAGTCCACCAGATACACATTTTAAAACAAAATTTTGAAACAAAACTCTTGGAATATGTTATTTAAAATCATTTTTAAAATTCAAGGTAAACTCATACTTCCGTGTGTGTTTTAATTAGGTTATCCTCTAATTCACCATTTCCAATGAAAATAGACATCAATTGAAAGTTTGTTCATAACTGGACTCAAAGAAACCATTAATTTTTTCATTGTCACATCAGTTAGTGCTTCTTCATTGACACTGACAAGGTTTTTTTTAAACTGACAACCTAGCAGATTTCAACGTTCAACGCCATTTCTGATTTCAGACCATTTGTGCAACAGACATGATAGCTGAGCCATTACAGTCATACAATCCTAGGCTTGAATACTTACTGCATCTGGCAGGTTCAGGGAGATGATTTTCTCAATTTTCCATGTCAGCATATGCGCAGACCTGCTACTGACTGAACCTATTTTGTGCATATACACAAGCTGAACAACAAAGCACGATAAAGGTCAATTCAGTGTTCATTGGGTAATGGAAACAAGAACATACCAGCACACACGTCCCCAAAACTGCGTATGGCTGACTAAATGGTGAGGTAAAATCTGTGTGGGAGCTGGGGTACTGAGGCTCATAGCTGTCACGACTGATGGCTCCGATGTTGATCAAGAAGATGAATCTTTAGACTGATGAATGATCCCACAACAGCATTAGCGAGGATGAAAGTGGCTGAAGTGTTGACAGTGAGAAACATGGTCTCAGTGACAGTGACTCAGCAGCAGACAAACCTGTGGCTGTTGCTGATGTTGCTGAAGGCCAAGACTTAAATGAAGAACAGTTTCTGGAATTTCTCAGGCAAGACTGCCACCAAGACCTCTCTTTCTTCCGAAATTTTTAGTACTCTATGCTAACAGCCAGTACAGCATGTGTGTGTGAGTGAGTGATAGTGTGTGTATATCAGTTTGTATGTGTCCAGGTGATGTTGAGACTGATGCTATTGTGGATACCCAACTGTGCATATACATTTGCCTGTTCCATTGCTACAATTTGGAAGTTTCTATGGTTAAAAGCACATTTGTAAAAATTCTATTATATGAGAAAACTCCCCCCCCCCCCCTTTTAAGTCATTTTTGAAAAAATGCATATTTTCAACTCAGTCAATAATAAAGTGACTGCTTTAAAACTTTGCAAAGTGTTCGTCCATTCTAATATTCTATTCCTTATATTACTACAAAATATCACAGCTGTATGTGCTTGTATTTTATAACCAATTTTTTTTTATTGTTACCTTTACAGCCAGCCAGTACAGAGAGTATAGTGAAGGAAGTCATTGGGCAGTAAAAGAATGAAAACAAAACAATATGAAGGCTTTGAGCTGGCTTTGCGTTGTTGTTTTTTTGTAGCAAATATCAAAGACCAACAGTATCTCTGGTCTTTAAAAATAATAAAACATGCACACACACATTTGCCAGGAGGACCAAGCACAGCCACAATGTCTCAGCTCCCCAATTAACCACAGCGTCTGACACTGCCACTATGTCTTGTTATCTTTTTTGAACGATGAATGATGATGAAGGTTCTTGTTCTTGTTCTTGCTGCTTATAGTCAGCCGACTGCACAGGGCCATATCAGGACTGTCAACCCATACAAATGCTCAACTGCGTCAACACAAACTATCACATCTACAAAAACCCACCATGACAAACCCACAAAACATAGTTCATGACACAGTATCCCAACCATTTAACTCCCTATGGCAAATAAGACTAGGCCATGCCGATGATGAAGGTGACAATGAAGCTGCTACAGTCTAATATATATCCATCAGATTAGAGGCTATGAGACAGGACTGTTCTCACACTTCCCTTCTTACCACAGCACTTTTTATCAGACACCTCATTTCTGGTCTTCACCGTTTTGGCAAAGAAAGTTTAATAAAGGGTTGCAAACTAAATGGAGAGTTAATCAGGACTGAATTATCCTAAACAGACAGCAAACCACAATTTGTTTTTCAAATCATCTCTACTTTCATCCCTGAGGGGAATACACTACATTCCAAACTCAAAGAATTTCAAAACGCAGGTGAATAAAGCAGTAAGTTTTGAGTCTGGCATGGTATCTTTTAACAATACATTGTATGTTCAAATTGTGTGGGTTAACAGGTCTGAGAAAGCACTGGCCAAAATCCCTGGGATCTTAAATGAGGCACAGTTTGACCACTCCTGCTCTCACTTCACTAACAGGCTGTTATGAGTTGGGAGAACCTATTTCTGGCCGCAAGACATGGGAAAGGAGTCTGGTCTGTTGATAACGTTTACACTGAACAGCAGTGTCCCAGTACCACTGTTTACTCGGACTCACACACACTACGCCTCATACCAGTTCAAACAACAGTCATAACCCAAACTCCAGACAGATCGTGTGTAGATTTCTCCATTTCAAATGATGAATGCCGCATTTTGTTACTTAATAACTTAATACATGTTCTTTGTCTGTCCCCAGCTATCACACACACACTTACTCGCTCGCTCACCACCTCTCATATTTTCTCGTACAGGCAAAACTGAAATTCCAGAAATGAGCGGCTAGATGCCCTGTGACCTGTCCGGCAGGGTTTTCGTTGTCAGTGTGTTTACTTCATACTGACAACGACTGCTAAACTTAGAACCTACGTGAAGCGTATATGGACTGGATCGGTCTGCCTCCGTCCTTTTGACTGACAGTGCCAATTTCAAAATTGAAATAGGCCAACGCAGAATTATTTTCTGAAATTCACTAAGCTGAGAAATTTTGCAGTAGATTTTTCATTCAGATGTTTGGGCAAAATATAAAAAAAACTGTAACTGAGTCATTATTTGGTGTTGGTCACTACTGGGGGTACCCCCACTTCATATGTTTTCTCTTGAAATTAAGGCTTTTGAAAAATAAAACGTTTCCAGTAACATCAAAGAAATGCCAGTATCAAGAAAAACATGCACTGACATCTAGATTTAAGCAATGTTGCTCAAATGACAAAAATCAGTCAAAAAATGGCTACTGAAAACAGGACTGGCAAACGTGGTCTCCAACACCAGCTTGTAACAAAGCTCCACTTAAGTTTAAACAAAATCTTTTAATATTTACCACTAGAAAACTTATTTCTAAACATTATCCTGCACAAGTGCATCATATTAAGTTTTTTTAATTCTTATTGTTGAATGCAAAATTGAAGCCATAACCTGCATTACATGCAGCGTCACAAAATCTGATGAACAACTCAGATCGTCTGCACTGCTTGTATATTCGATCTGCTGAAGATGATGTGGTTAATGTATGTAATCCATCAGAATAACAGACATAAGACTAAGAGCATGAAATTATCTAAAACAGCTCAAATGTTTCACGAATGCAGTGTTTAAATTTTCACGTCATGACACTTAGAATCTTAAAAGCCAGAAATCAAAAACATTTAATGGAAGTCTGCTTTGAGGAACACCTACTATATTTAGTTACCAAACTGCATAAACTAGTGACGTTTCACGCAGAAATTCCCAACAGGAACTTGAGGAAGTGAGAAAAGCTGAAAATACAATGTCATGTCACACTTCCTTTGCTGACGTAACATGCATTGAAGTTCCAATGCCAACTCTCTCATAAAATCCATGTATTTCATCAGTTCACAACATTGGCACCTAAGGTGAGTAAAAGAATGTTTCCTGATCATTATTATTTACTTTTTTAATGTGAAATATTGGCAGACCTGTCCAAGTTATTAAAAAAAAGTAATCGAAAGTGAATCGAATCAGGACAGTTATGACCAATACCACTTCCTGTCATGTGTAGCGCAGGTATTTGATTTATTGTTTTCTGTTGTTTAGAAGCTTGTTTTATTCAATTTTATGCATATTTTTTTGTGATTTGCTCCTTATTGAAAGGGCTTATTCCATAATTGTTAGAAAACTGTTCTGTGTATTACCAAAATGAACAATAGGTAACTGCGTTACACAAAATCGGACACCATTGTATCACACGTAGCTTAGTGCTTCCAGGTTCGAGTTGAATGAAACGCAGGAAATAAGTACAATAGTTTAGTGTTATTTCTGCCTTGCTGCATCAGTTGACTAGTAAATACTAACTACTTCAGTAAGTTTTAATAGAAAATGAAAGTATTGGGCGTGAAAAAAAGGTCATCACCTGCAGTACATACAACACCAAACTTTGTCATGTATGAACATGAAACTTTGTTCTTCTTTTTAAACTTTTAAACTAAGGTTTTGCTGTACTGGTCACAGAACATACGTCTGTATGCTTGAATATTTAACACTAAGCTGTGAAAAATGAAATATATGTTAAAAAAAAAAGAAAAAAAAAAGAATGATACAATGTATGGTTTATGTGTACGGTTTGTCCGATTTTTATTTCTCAGATTTGTGGAATGCAGAACTGCGAAGTGAAGGTAGAATTCCTGCAACAAATGGGAAAATACTCTATCTTCCCTGAAGGAAGCCAGACCTTCCTGATCCCTCCACAAGATGTCACCTGCATTGATGCTTCGGACATCTAGATACTCCTGTGAAATTTTTTTTTTTTTAAACTTGCGCTGCATTTTTTTGCCTTTTTGTAATTGCCATTCTTTCTCCTAATGCCCATGGTCTTGAGTGTACATGAATGACTTAATCTTTTAAGTACAAGGGACTCAATTTGTATGCCTTATTCTACTTTCATTTTCCTCTGTGTGTGTGTGTGTGTGTGTGTGTGATGATGATGATGATGATGATGATGATTCCCAAAGATTCCTTGTCTCCATTTAAAGCACACCACACTTTTTTTCCTTTATAAACTGAGTGAATGCAAACTTCTTGAGAGTGGGATGCATAAGTAACATATTTCTGGTTGGAGGAGTTTGTATTATACTCCATGTTTGGTGATTCATATACTTAACATATCAAACTGACGCAAACTAGACCCATCAGTTTGCTCTGCTTGGCCAAATTTTGCACGACTAACAGTGAAAAGACGACCCATCTTGCCCGGTCCGCTCTTATCCTATCAAACACCTCTAAAAGCTATAAGCATTGGAATCATTCCGTGGCCATCAAGAAAATGCCCCATGAGAACCACGGCAGAGACGTGAGAACGGATGGGTGGGCATTCAAGTTTGACATAATGGGGATAATGGTACCAGCTGAAATGAGGAAATTTCATGCCTTTCTTCTTTTTTTTAACAGCTTTGAAATGTGGGGGATGAATTGACTCTTATAGAGGGAGGCTTTGCATTGTGTTTATGTATATGACTTGGAACAAATAACCTGTGGTATAATCTTCCTGTGGTTCTTTGCTTTTCCTTTGTGTTTGTGTCATACATAATGCAGTTTCACCTCTGGCACATATCTATTTATTTACTTGAAAATCATAATTACCCTTGTTTGCATTGTGTATTGTTTCTAAAGGGCTAGGAGAAAGTATACAGCATGTTAATGATACATATTTCATCCCACAACTACCAGCAAGAAAGAAGTGTAACTGCGTTACTGAGTCACAAGAATCGGGTGGTTCCAAAACACACAGGGACAAAGCAGAAAGATGAGATTCTCTCAGTGAGGTGAAAGAACGTTTCAGTGCAGAGCAGACTGTCCCCTATGACCAGGGAGAATGGGTTACAGCGGAGCTGACCGGAGCAGTGGCTTGGTGGTAACACATCAGCTTGGAAAGCCAGGGAATCTGAGGGCACAAGATCTAATCCTCTTCCTTTCCACAAGACCTTGAGTGGTGCGTCCAGAAAGTCATTCAGATGAAACGATAAACTGAGGTTCCAAGTGTGGCATGCACTTAGCGTATGTTAAAGAACCCATAGCGACAAAACGTTGTCCCTGACAAAAATTCTATAAAAATAAAAAATTGACTTTTATACTATAGTAAAAACAAATATATTTTGCTGACATAAAAAGGAAAAAAAAGTGTGGTGGTGCACTGTAGAGTCCTCCCCTGGGAGAGCAGCCTGAATTTCAAACAGAAAAATCTGTTGTGACAAAAAATAGTACAACTTTGGAGTATTCCCAGTGCTTGTAAGAACAATCAGCAGCAGCATGGGTATGGGTGCTCTGACTATGCCCCTCTCCTGTTCCAACTGGTTATTCATAATAAAATTTAGAATTAACAAGAATGGCAAGGCCTTCAAGTCTCACTCGTGATACACACTGAAAAGAAAAAAAAGCCTAAGAGAAATTCGTTTGTTGAAATGTGTTCTCTATTCGTTATTATCTTTAAAGCTTCGTGTTTAAAGAACATTTAAAAAAAAAAAAAATAAATAAATAAATAATTTTTTTAAAATTTTTTTTTAAGGGCTTCAAAGCAGATTCGAACCACCGATATTCAGGTCGTGAACAAGTGATTTTGTGCACTGCGCTAATGCGGCATTCAACAATGATGTTCAAAAATTACTATTTGAGCATGTTTGTTTAGCGGAATAAATTGAGAATGGTAATCAAGTGAAAATGCCGTTTAAATCATGTTATTTGGGTATATCTCGGGCATTTAAGAATGTCTTTCAAGTCCAAGGTAAAGGAGACGTTCCCATCGCCTGAAACACACTGCAATATGTGTCCAATATTCACAGGCCTGCAGAAATCCGTGTTCCACAAGCACAAAACTACAACACTGTCCATTCAATTTTTTTTTTCTGTTCATTCTAGTTAAACCAGTATCCCCTTTAAAACATTCATGTGCAGTAAACA
This sequence comes from Babylonia areolata, assembly GCF_041734735.1. Classification (NCBI taxonomy): domain Eukaryota; kingdom Metazoa; phylum Mollusca; class Gastropoda; order Neogastropoda; family Buccinidae; genus Babylonia; species Babylonia areolata. The sequence continues at coordinate 24,267,359 of NC_134904.1, read as the reverse complement.
CGTCAATGATTATTTAAAAGATTTAAAGAAATTCTTTTAATTTGGTGGTAAAAGAGACGTTGCCATTGCGTCAGGCTTTGCAACATGTTGTCAAGATCTGCACAAACCAATGTAGACAAGGCTGACCGAAGTGAAACGGTCAATTCAAATTTTCTTTCGTATTCAGTCTAGTGAATTCAGTGTCCACTTTTGAATATTCATATGCATTAAACACGTCAATAATGCTGTTAGTGTCACTGTAAGTGTTCTGTTCAGAATTTGTATTTCTTTGCTTCTGATTGCGAACAAAAAAACAATGTCAAGGCGTCTGCTTACAAGACGTTCAGGCAGCTGCATAGGGGTAACAGCGTTTTCGGAATCTAGAACCAGCATCAACAAAATAAACTGTCAATGATTTGGAAATACGGTTAAAATTGGGAGACATACTACCTATCATTGGTATGACTGATGATTTTTTTCCTACTTTGTTTAAGCCAAATTTGGTATTGGCAGACAAAGTATTACCAGAGAAAATGGCAATGCTAAAGTTTACCACAGACACACACACACACAGACAACCGAACACCAGGATATAACAGAGACTCACTTTGTTTACACAAGTGAGTCCAAAATGCCAAAAAGAGTACATGTTTTCAGTAGTCAGATGTGTTCTCAAGTAGCAAAAACCTCTTCCCAAACCAAACCACCAAAAAATCTGTCTGCACTGTATGTGTGTGTAAATGAGCATATATTTATAATTATATATATATGTGTGTGTGGTTTATACTGCAAATCCACTCCAGACACAAAATAAAATAGACATGAAGCAAACTGCTATCCTAATACTGATTAGCTTAGCCATAAAACTAAGCTTCACTGCAAACATTTCACACAAGATGAAGTACCTTCACTGCACCTCCAGTTCTGAAAACCGTAAAGTTTACTACCAATCAGAAAATAAAATAAAAAGACACATTTTAAACAAAATTTTCACTCCTGATATGCCAAGCTAACTATGCACCAAAATATTCTTGAAACAAGTCTTCATGCACACAAATCAAAGCCAGAGCAATTCATTTTAACTGGCACAGGTTATTCCGTGACTCACTCACACATTATCAACATCTCATGAGGCAATAACTGAACAAGTCAGCAGCACATTTTACACCAGTGTCCAGCAAAACCTTTAGTTCAAGGCTCTGACAGTGGTTCAGGAGATCAGTTAAAAACACACACTTTCAGCCGAGTCTTGTTCACGCTGGCTCCAAATGACAAGCTGTAATGCATCAGACTTGGTCCTGAGTACACATCAGCAGTCCAGTTCAGTGTAGACGTCTATGCCAGGGATGCTCAGCTTCAACATCCCAGTGGACAGCAGGTCTGAAATGACAACTATAGTATCCCTTGCCATCACATCCACTTTCATGTTCTGCTCCAATGCATCTTTGTTACTCATAATGTGCATAACTTTGCACACTCATACACACTACCATATACTCTCACAAGCCAGTTTTAAGCACAACCAAGTCTTGAGGTCATAGTTTCAGCCAGGGGTGAGATTCCAAGGCTGTCTGACTGCGGTCACCATAGTCATAGGTCAGCTCCTGCCCTTTCTTTATAGTTTGGGAGGCCAGAAGCACCAAGGCAGGCCTGTCGCCAATAGCAAACACCTTGGTGTAACAGTTGCCTCGGCGACTGTGGTTCAACAGTCTACCCAGCTTCCCGCTTTCTGCCGTGGCATCAATGCTGCAACAGTCACACAACATGTCTTAACACAGCTCTGAAAAAGAAAATGAAAAAAAGAAAACAAATCATACATAACAAATTGTCACAATAAATGAAACACACAAAAAGGAATGGATAAAGTGGAAAGAACAACATGAACATAGGGAAAGGGGAGTGAGGAGGCACCCAACCAGGAAATTTGAGTGCATGGGTTCGAGTTCAACAGATCTACAGTCTGCTGGGACTTTTACTCCACCCCCCCCCCCCACCCCCAACAAGCAGCAAGCTTGTGCAGCAAGCACATGGAAAAGAACCCACGGCAACAATGGGACTGATCCTGGCAAAGTCCTGTATAAAAATGCACTTTGATAGCGAAAAAATACACTTGCAGAGAGAAAGAATAAAATACATGTGTAGATGGGTTGCATTGCACTGCTGAGGCACGTTTTCCTCAGGAAGAGCAGCCCAATTTTCATACAGAAATCTGTCATGACAAAAATTACATACATTTCAATGAGGAAGACATATTCGCTCGGAGAAGTGAGAAAATTGGGGAGTCAGGAATGGAAAACACAAAGTAAAATGAGTTAAAAAAAAAAAATTAAAGTGGTTCTAGACAAAAATTTAAAAAACAAAAAAAACAACAACAATAACTCTGACAAGTAATGCTGAATGCAGGTGATAAAGGACACACAGCAGGAGGGGAAAACACTGCTGACACACACACAGGTAATGTCAGGTTCAGGGCAGCCAGCATTACTTCAATCACAACACCAAAAGGGGCTCACCTATCCCACCCTCTGCTCGCTCAACTTCTAACAATATAATCAGAGATCAAACACTGACTGTCAAGTTTCAGGCACGAGGTCCCATCCCTTTGTCCTCACAACAATATATGTGTGTGTGTGTGTGTGTGTGTACACACACATACATATGCATTGTCACTGTGCGTGTATTCATCCAACCCCAAAATAGGCGTGGCAAAAGAGGTGGGAAAAGATTGTGATTAGGTAGCAGAATGACAAAAGCAGAGCGGCTGTCAAAGAAATTCTTTAGAATCAGCAGTTGGAATTGTTCCAGCGCGAGAATGAGAATCTCAACAATTGAGAAATTGGCATGATTTTGACATTTTATGCCTCCAAGAGACCAGAACAAGTGCAGACAGACCAATACATTTTGAGAATTTCACAGTCTTTCAAAGGAATGAAGGAAGAGGAGTAGCAATCATACTGAACAAACACCTAAAAAAACAAAGTTTCCATCATAAATCTAGAGAAATGGTGTAGCAACTCATGTGAACTAGTGGGGGTGCGTCTTGAAAAACCTGACGGAATTCACAAAAGCATCGTGCTCATCAATGCCTATGTTCACCCAGGAACCTGCACAACAAAAGAGGATTGGGCCTTTTTAGAGGAAATAGAGAACGAACTTGGAGACTCAGTCATTATCTGTGGAGACCTTAATGCAAGATCGAAGTTATGGGACCAGCGGAACACCAACCCACAAGGACTCGCACTTGAAGGAATGATAGGGGAAATTCTTCTAGCCCATTAACAACCACATCCCCAACTCGCCTTGGAACAAGACAAGGGGACAGTGACAGTGTGATCGACATCGCTCTAACATCTCCAAAATTCAGAGCAGAAATGAATGCAGAGACGCTTCCATGCCAAGGCAGTGACCACCTCCCGGTAGTTTTCAGTCTACAGAAACTGTCAGATAAACCCTGTATGAAACCGCATGATCCATTTCAGTATGAAACCAAAGAGACAACCGTCATCGAAAAATTAAGACGCAGAAGAAACAAAAAAACGGCACCGAACAGGATGCAAACTATTCAGACCCCATGGTGGAATACCGACACACAGAGAGCCTGGATAGAAAAACATGCGGCTGTCAAACTTTGGCAAAAAGAAAGAACAAAACCATCTCCGGACAAGGATACTGAAACAAAAATGAAAGAAAAAACTAAACAGTTTGAAGTCACTGCTCAAGAGGCCAAAAATGACAAGTGGAAACAGTTTTGCGAGGCACTCAGTTATGACTAAACATTGACAGAGTTCTGGCAATTTTATCGTCGCATGGAAGGGAAAACGTGCACAACAACAACCCCAGACATGTTAGACACTGACGGAACCAAGCTCAAGACAAAAGAAGAAAAAGGATCCGCCCTGCTCAAACGTTTCATACAACAGCGCAATCAAAGAAACTTAGATGAGAAAAAGAAATATGTTGAGGAATTAAACCAAACCCTTATGCAGACTGGACCCAATGATGACTTGACAACAAATGACCTAAACGAAGCAATAGCTAAATGCAAGAAAGAATCGGCTCCTGGCCCAGACAAAGTTCGCTCCTCGGACATCAAGGAACTATCGGAAGAAGACAGAAGCAAACTTTTCAATCTATATCAAAACAGTTTCCACAATGGACATGTCCTGGACTGGACACACAGTTTCTTAAAACCCATACCAAAACCAGGAAAGGACCATCGTCAGGTAAGCGGCTACCGGATCCTAACCATGCAAAACATTGCTGGAAAGTTCACGGAATGCATGATAGCCAGGAAACCTGCAAGGGATCTTGAACACAGGCACATTCTCCCTTCAAATCAAGGTGGCTACAGAACAGGCAAGTTCACATGGGAAAATGCAGCTGCTTTTGCATATGAGGTGTATGAAGGATTTCAAAGAAAAGAAGAAACACTAGCAGTAGCAATCGACCTTGAAGATGCCTACAATAAAGTCCAGTTTGCGCACCTCATGGAGCTGCTACTAAGGTATGGAGTAAGTTTGACACTGACAAGATGGATAGCAGCAGCGCTTCAGGAAAGAACCGTCATCCTACGCCTCGGAGATTGGATGTCTGCACCTTCTGAACTATCCATGGAACTGCCACAAGGGTCTCCGCTCTCTCCTGTCCTCTACAACGTCTACACGAAGGGCCTTGCAGACTTAAACAACAATGGAATAGCTCGGGAGCTTACTCTTGCGGATGATGGCCTGGTCTTCAAAACTTCGAAAGATGCTCAGGAAAGAACAAAAGCCATCCAGAAACAACTAAACAATATTGCTCAATGGTGCAAAGACACAGGATCTTCCATCAATCCAGTGAAAGCCCAAACGTTGCTGTGCACCCTCAACAACAGAACCGCGAGCAAATCACCACCACCTGTGTCATTCGACGGGATTCAGATCGAGAAAACTGAATGCCTACGCTACCTAGGAATACACTTTGACAGGATGCTGACCTTCAGACAGCATATGGAAAATACTGTTCTCAAATGCAAAAAGGGCCTTTCAGTCTTAAAAGCAATGGCAACCAAAGGTACTGAACAACGCCACCTCTTCCTGCTATACCAATCACTCGTCCTCAGTGTGATCGACTACGGACTTCACCATCTCAAAGCAACCTCCTAAAATTAGAAAGAGTTCAAAATGAAGCTATGAGGCTGATCCTTGGAACGACAAAAGACACGCCCACAGAAAACATGCGATACCTGCTTGATCTTCCTTCAGTGCAGGCCAGAAACAAGTTAGAACAGGTCAAGACCTACTTCAAAGCATTAGAAAACCCTCAAAACCCACTGCATGACGCAGTCAAAGAACCAAAAGGCAGCCGTCTAGGACAAGGAAGATCATGGATGGGGCAAGCAGAAGACACAATCCAGCTAGTATGCCTACTACAAGACCTGAAAGAAACAAAAGAATGGGAGAAAAACCCCGAAAACTTCAACCATCTATTCAACACAGCCATTTCACCCACTCTAGGAAGACATTGTCGGGAATGGCCAGAGGGCAAAATTGATGTGGAAGTGAAGCTACTCAAAGAAGAAAACAGTAAAGAAGAGGACATCATACACACAGATGGCTCAGTCACCAAAGACCAATCCAGTTGGGGATTCACTGCGAAACAAAATGGAAAAACAATTAGGAAAGAGAATGCTGCCTACAAAGTCACAACCTCCAGCCTAACGATGGAAGTTGAAGCTGTGACACATGCCCTCCAGTGGCTACCATCCATCCATCCGCCCGGAAACCAATATGCCATGATTCTAACCGACTCAATGAACCTCATACAGAAAATTGAAAACGGAAAGGGAAGCCCAGAGTGGCATAAGGCAATGCGCACCTTTCAGATTAAAAAACTCACATGATCATACTGCCCGGGACATGCAGGTGTTAAGGGAAATGAGCGAGCTGACAGACTTGCTGGTAACGCAACACCAACGAGCGGCCTACATCTAGGAAAATCGGAAATCCTCAGAAAAGTCAAAGAATATCAAAAAGAACAGGTACAAGGCCATCACACCATCGATCGCCTCAAAGAAATAAAAGCAGAGAGAGGGAGTGGCCGTAAGTCTAACATGAAAGGTAGAGCACGATGCTTTGCAAATCAAACAAATATCGGCATCATTTCCAAACCAACATTGCGCAAGTTTCTTCAAAACAGAACAGAGTCTCTGTGGGCTTTTCCAAATACAACAGACTGAGCAACACACTAGACGCCACGTTCTTGGCATCAGAGATCTTTTCCCATCCCTCTTGCGGCCAATCAGTGGCAGCTTCTATGCGTGTGTGTATGTGTGTGTTTGTGTGTGTGTGGGTCTGTGTTTTTGAGTGCGTTTGTGCATGTGCGAGGGTGTAAGTGTACGCAAGTGTCAGGAGAGTTCTGTGCACGTGCGTATGTGTGTGTGTGTGTGTGTGTGTGAGGGGGAAATGAAATGAAATGAAATTATGGTGCTTAGAGCCTCGCCGACCACTAAGGCCATTTCAAGGCTATCGCCGCGTCAATAACTACTACAAGGATAAAATAAAAAAAAAACCAACCAATTAAAACGAGTCACCACTTCAAACTTTCCACTCCAAAGTTTAAAAAAAAACTTCCATAGTTTAAAACCTTCAAATCTGGTTAAAAAGGTTCACTTCTTTTAAAAAGTCCATCAGCGCCCACGGAGGGACATCACGAAACAAAGTCTTCAAAGAAACCGCCGTGTAATGTCTGCGTCTAACGTCATGCAGATCCCAACAGTCAAGGAGCACGTGTTTCACGGTGAGAGGCTCGTCACAGGGAATGCATCGAGGGGCCTCTTCCCCCCCTTCAACAAGTAAGAATGAGTAAAAAAAAGTGTGCCCCGCACGCAGTCTGCACAGCACAGACTCCTCCTTTCTGTTCTTCACCCCCGAAGGGAGGGTCTCTTTTAGGTCCGGACGGATCTGGAAGAGCTTGTTGTCCGTCTGGGTGTTCCACTCCTCTTGCCAAAGATCTTTAACGTAGGTGTTCACCTTCCGCTTCATGTCTGTATACGGCACAAAGGATCTGGACAATTCTTTCTTTACAGCGTTCCTGACCAGCAGGTCCGCCCTTTCGTTACCACGAATGCCAACATGTCCAGGAACCCAGGCCAACACAACCTCGTATCCTTTCTTCATTGCAAGAGTAAAAGTTTCATAAAATTCCAGCAGTTTGGGATGAGTGATATTCCTGCAGGCTATCGCCTCCAGGGCTGACAAGGAGTCGGAAAAGATCATGAATCTCTTTTGTTTCAAAGAGAGAACCATTTTTACCGCCAGAACCAGTGCGGTCAGTTCCGCAGTGTACACCGAGCTGTCAGACAGGATGTGTTCCGTTGAGGGCCGGTCAGGAAGGGCGGGACAGAATGCAGATGCGGCGACTCCGTCCTCTGACTTGGAACCGTCAGTGAAGATGCTTTGAAAAGTGGGGAATTTGTGGCACAGTTCCGAAAAGTAAGTTCTGTAGGCCAGAGAACTGGTGGTGTCCTTACGGTACGAGGCCAGATCGAATCGGACCTCAGGTGTTGTAAAGGTCCACGGAGGGCTGTCAGGGAACTTAGAGAAATCCGAGATGCCACCGACATCCAGATCGGCCTTTTCTAAGTGCGGCTGAATGCGGAGTCCGAGAGGAGGTATGCAGTTTGGGTTATCTGTAAATTTCTTATTGAAAGGGTTGTTGAATACAGCGTCGTAAGCAGGGTTTGTAGGTTCAGAGAACAATTTCAAATAATAATTCAGGGTCAGCTTCAGTCTGCGGTTGGAAAGAGGCGGTTCCCCCGCCTCTGCGTACAGGCTGTGCACAGGGGTGGTGCGGAAAGCACCTAAGCTGAGTCGGAGCCCTTGGTGGTGTACAGGGTCCAACAGTTTCAGGTAGGACGGTCTGGCTGAGCCGTATACTACACTTCCATAATCCAGTTTGGACCGGACCAGGGCTCTGTAGAGGTGCAAGAGAGTTCTCTTATCAGCACCCCAGTTCGTGTGTGCCACATCTCGGATGATGTTCTGGGCTTTTAGGCAAGATATTTTCAGCTTTTTAATATGGCTGAGGAAGTTCAGCTTCTGATCAAAGACGACCCCTAAAAATCTGGCTTCCTTGACCGCCGGGATGGTGGATGTTCCCAGACGGATTTCAGGGTCCGGATAGAACTGGCGAAAATTATGAAAATGGATGCATTCAGTTTTGGAGGACGAAAATGTGAAGCCATTCTCCTCTGCCCAACACTGGATTTTGTTGATGCAGAGCTGAAGCCGTCGCTGGATGCTGGCATACGTGCTGCCGGTTGCATATAAGGCAAAATCGTCCACGAACAGCGAGCTGTCCAATCCCTTCTGAACGGATTGAACGATGTCATTAATTTTGATGCTGAAAAGAGCCGGCGACAGGATGCTCCCTTGCGGGACACCCAGTTCCTGCTCATGAATGTCGGACAGGGTGGTGCCGACTCTCACCTGGAATTGTCTGTCTTGTAAAAAATTGTGGATGAACTGAGGCAGGTGTCCTCGGAAGCCGAGCTTGTGCAAGTCCGAGAGAATACCAAATTTCCACGTGGTATCGTAAGCTTTCTCCAAGTCAAAAAATATGGCCACCACATGTTGTTTGTTCACAAAGGCATTTCTTACAGTGGTTTCCAGACGAACCAGATGGTCAACGGTAGAGCGATGCTTGCGGAAACCGCACTGTTCTTTCGCCAGAAGGCCGTCGGTCTCTAGTTTCCACATCAGTCTACCGTTGACCATCTTCTCCATCAGTTTGCAGATGCAGCTGGTCAGTGCAATTGGGCGGTAGTTGGAGGGGTTCGAGGGGTCTTTTCCCGGTTTCGGCAGCGGGATTATGAGGGCTTTCCGCCAGGAGGGTGGAAAGAGGCCTGTGACCCAGATGTGGTTATAAACTTTAAGCAGGGTGTCCAGACAGGTTTGGGGAAGGTGCTTTAAGAGTTTATAATGGACCTCGTCCATTCCTGGACAGGAATCCGTACAGGTCTGAAGGGCAGATTTAAGTTCATTCATTGTGAAAGGAAGGTTGTAATTCTCTGTGTTGTCAGAAAAGAAGTTACATGGTGTTTTTTCTGACAGGTTTTTGGTTTTAAGAAACCGAGCAGATTTGTTAGCAGATCTCGAGTTCTGTTCAATTGTGGAGGCAAGCAAATTGGCAACTGCTTTCTTCTCTGTGTCCAGAGCGTCTGAAAGTTTAAGATGATGAAAGGTTGGGCATACGTTTTTGCCCTTAATTCTTTTTAAAACCCTCCACACTTTCTTCTTGGGTGTGTTGGAGGTTAAGGAAGAGCAAAAATCTCTCCATGACTTCCTCTGGCTCTTTTTAAAAACATACCTGGCTTTCGCCCTCAGCTGTTGATGGGTTCGAACGCTATCGGTCTCCGGTCTCCGAAAGACGCGTCGCTGTGCTCTCTTCCGAGATTTACGGGCCTCCCGACATTCCGCGTTGAACCAGGGCGTTCTAGGGACCTGAGGCTTAGAGGTAGACGATGGGACTGCTGCTTTGGCGCAATCTAAAACGATCCGAGTCAGAGTGTCAGCAGGGTCCTTGCTTTTCAATACTGTTTCTTCCTGCAGCTCCGCTCTTATCTTCTTGGTAAAAAAAACTCCAGTCTGCTTTGTCATAGTTCAGGCGGTCAGGCAGAGAGTCACCTTCTCCATCTGTGGGGCGGAGGACGACAGGAAAGTGGTCACTCCCATGCAGATCGTCGTGCACTTTCCACTCGTAGTCCAGGAACAACGATGGATCGCAGACCGACAGATCTAAACACGAGAGCTTTCCAGAGGACAGATGAAGGTAAGTGGGAGACTTGTCGTTAAGACAGCACAAGTCCATGTCGGAAAGAAGGTTTTCCAAGAGAAGACCTCGGGCTGATGTCATCTCACTTCCCCAGAGCGGGGAGTGTCCACTGAAGTCGCCCAACAGTAAAAAACGGACGTGGGAGCTGGTCGACCAGGTTCATGAGGTCCTGCCACAGAACACGCACGGAAGGAGGAAGGTAGAGAGAGCAGACAGTGATGGTTTTCTCAAGTGTGACTCGGGCTGCCACCCGCCTGTAAAGGGGTGCTTAAAAGAACTGTACTGTATAAAAGGGACTTGTGAATAAAAAGAGCGACACCTCCCGTCAATCCCTCTTGCTTCGGTTGAGCGGGTTTAAAAACGGAGTTAAAACCAGAGAGAGATAAAACCTTGCCATCTCTTTGCAGAGTCTCCTGCAGCGCCAGCACTGAAGGTTTCAAAGCACGACAAAGCAGCTGGAGTTCCTGAAAATTGGCGTAGAAACCCCGGATGTTCCAGTGGATCACTGCCATTAAAAAGGTTAAAAAAATAAAGCAGCAGCCTATTCCATCGCTACCCCCCTGCTCCTCTGCTTGTGGTGGCTCAAGGTCGGCCAGGATGGAGTATTTATTTTTAGAAATTACTTTTTCGGATTCCGACCGAGTCGGAATATCCACCACCTCGGCCCCTCCCGATCCCGCCGAGGCCGCAACCCTCCCCTCCTTGAGTTTTGGAGGTACGGGGGGTTTCCGGCCACTTCCGCCAGCCCGAGGGCCAGGCAGACGAGAGGCGGGGGTGCCGGGGGGTGGGGGTGAGGCGGGAGGCGGACAACATGCCTCCGCCCGAGGTTTTCCGCTCCCACCCAGCAGCCCCTGAGGACTGCCGCACAGGATGGGAAGGGGTGGACACGGCGCCTCCACCCAAGGCCAACGGTTCCGACGAGGTGGGTAAGTCGTCCGTCTGCGTCCCTGTGGACGTCGTCTGGACCGCGACGTCCACCGTCCTGGGTCTGACGACAGAGGCGTACGACGCCTTAGGCGACGCGGCCTCCACCTGTTTCTTTGCCTCAAAGAAGGATATCTTCTTTTCTGTCTTGACCTTCTGGATTTGTTTTTCTTTTTTCCAGGCGGGGCAGTCTTTCGATGAGGACGGGTGGCCACCTCCGCAGTTCGCACACCGAGCTGCACTGACGCAATCGCCCTGGTGTGCCGCCTTCAAACAGGTGCCACACGCCTCTTCCTCCTTACATCGGTCTCTCACGTGTCCAAATTTCTGGCATTTAAAACATCTCAGAGGGGACGGCACATACAGGCTTACACTAACTATCAGGTATCCGACCCGAATGTCCTTGGGGACATCCGGGCAGCAGAAGGTGAGGAAGAAAGTGTTGGTCGGGACTCTGTCCGACCCCTTCCTCACCGTCACTCTGTACACGTCGGTCACTCCCTGAGAGGACAGCTCGCTCTTGATTTCAGCCTCAGACACACCTTTCAACTCCGGGCATCTGATGACCCCCTTTGAGCAGTTGAGACCTTTGTGAGGGGAAACCTTCACCGCCCTATCCACGAAAGTGGTCGCCTTGAGAAGGAGCTGTGTCTGCCTTTTGGACTCTGTCTGCACTAAAAATGCTCCGCTCCTCAGCCTCTTGATGGATTTCAGCGATCCTGCCAGACACTGAAAGCCCTTCTGGATAGCGAAGGGGCTGAGAGCCGACAACGGCTTGTCGTCATCAGCGCCCTCCATCACAAGCCACGATGGCCAAAATCCAGAGGTCTCAACGACCTCCGAATCGGAGTCTGAGTCGTTCGGTCCTTGTCGTCGTCTTTTTCCAGAGTTAGGGGGGGGTGTGATTTTTTGGAAGTCATGTTGAAAAAAATGTAAATTCATCCCTCCCTTACCCACCCACCATGGGGTCCAACTTAGGGGCCAGGGTCAAGGGAACACCAGCTTGACCCCTTCCAGGTTTCGGGAGGGATATACGACCAACAGTCTAGCTCCAACGTGTTCCCCTCCGATCATGCCCAGCTCCCGGGGACAGAGAACCGAGCACTACGGGGATTATCTTCGCTAGCCACTAAACTGCCAGTCTTGACCCAGCCCCACCAAGGGGTATCCGATTGACACACACGGGCCAATGTGTGCCGCCTGTCTTAGGAGAGGTCCGAGCCAAAGGGATGTGTTGAGAGCAGCGTGCTCTCTCAATCCCCAGGATCTCATTCCCCTCCATCACAGGTCGCGCCGCACGGCAAACACGGCGGACCTGAAGAAGGCCGCAGAGAAAAAAGAATGTGGAAAAGAAGGCTTGATGGGGAGCTGAGGACAGAAAAGAGGCGGTAAGAAGAAGAATAGAGAACAGCGAAAGGGACAGTGGGTCACGTTTAGTTTGGGCCTCACTCACGACCTGTTCGGCATGGGAAGCCCTATCAGGGGCATCAGTACAAAACCACCACTTATTCAGCCCTAACAGCTACGATGGCTATGTAGGCTGTCAATTAAGACCTGGGACCAGAGCACCAAACCCCAAGAAGCACTGATGCCCCCGCCGACATAGCTCGCTCGATCACTGGCCACTAAGCCTCCCGACCACGACAAGGTAGTGACCCTCCCGGGAGAGGGTCAAGAGAACACCAGCCTGACCTCCTCCAGGTTTCGGGAGGTGTGAGGGGGAGGTGTGAGGGGGAGGTGGGGGTGTGGGAGGGGGCGGGGGGGGGGGGGGGGTGTTAGAGGATGAGGTATGTGAGTGTATGCATGCCTACAGTGGGAGCAACAGGATACTGGAACGTGCAGGTGTGTGTATCTTTGTATATATGTGTGTGGGGTTGGGGGTGGGGGATATAGGCATATGTGTGTGTGCTCGTACATGTGTTCATCTGTGTGTGTGTGTGTGTGTGTGTGTGTGTGTGTGTGTGAGTGAGTGTGTTTGTGTGTGTATGTGTGTGTGCCGTGGAAGCTGCGATACATAGCCTAGAAATGAGTGCGTGGAGGGGGGTAGAGGAGGTGCAGGGTAATGTGTGTGTGTGTGCGCGCGTGTGTGCGTGCGTGCGTGTGTGTGTGTGTGTTGGGGCTCATGTACGTTTATGTGTATTTGACTGTGCTTTCATATCTGTGAAACTGCATGTTTGGTGCATATCTGTTATGCATGTGTGGGTACTACCCCTTTTTTATATATTATAATTATTATTTATTTATTTATTTACTTATTTATGTACGCTTACCTATTATTTATTCACCTTTTCTTTTTCATTTTCTCAAGGCCTGACTAAGCGCATTGGGTTACGCTGCTGGTCAGGCATCTGCTTGGCAGATGTGGTGTAGCATTTATGGATTTGTCCGAACGCAGTGACACCTCCTTGAGCTACTGAAACTGAAACTCATCTGACTTGATGTATGCATGCACACCATCATGTGCCCATGCAGTGTGTGCTGATACTGTACAATCCACAAATTATATATAATTCCAGACCTGTTTACCTTAAATCTGTGTTGGGTGTATTCATGTCCAAAAAATGGTGTACTCCTCCTAAAAATAGCGTACCAAGCAAACATATCCAAAACTGCTATTCGGTAACTTCCACATAAACAACTACCATTAATTTATTGCAGGTTTCACATTAATATTATCACTATTGGTACTGCCATTTTCAGTAAAGCCCAGCTGACCACCCATGGCCATCTCAAGATTACGGTGTTTAATTAACCTCTACTCCCCACTATCCTACTTAGCAAAGCATTTTCATTCATTCTGAGGTATACTAAGAAATTTGGACAACAAAAACATGCTCCATATTCAACTACCTTTGTTGGATGCAAGTCAAACAAATCAAATAAACACTGTCCATACATCAACTGCCTTTGTTTACACGAGAGCAAAACAACAACAACAAAAAAGTCCAAACATCAACTACTTTTGTTTACACAGAAAGTCATTAAATAAACAAAAGCACTGTCCACACATCAACAACCTTTGCTTACACACAAGTCAAAAAACAAACCAAAAGCATAGTCTACACATTAACTACCTTTGTTTACATGCAAGTCAAAATGAAAAAGAACAAAAGAAAAGGTGAGTACTGACCAGTAGTGTTTGTTCCGATGTGTGAAGTAGTACATGTAGCAGCCCACTTCCTCGTCCTTTTCATAGAGCTGCTCTCTCTGTCTGGCTGTGGTGATGCTGACCAGCTCCCCTGCATACTCCACCACAAAGTCGTCCCTGTGGAACTCCTTTGTGGCCACCACGCCACGACCTTTGCCCTCAATCTCTGTAACCTAGTCACCACACAGCCCAGCCATTTGTCACTTCCTGAACACCAACTCTGTTTAGGTCACGGGTCATGTCAGTCAACCCTCTCAACTTTTCTTGGTCCAATTTTCCCTTCTTTCCCCAGTCAAAATTTTCTCAACTGAAGTAAAATATTTTCATACTTTTTTTTAGAAAAACATTTATGTTTTATGTACTACTTATTCTGTTATGGGGCAGCAACTCCCACGTTCACACACTACATGTACAGAGGACTTTTACATGAATGACTGTTTTTACCTGCCATGTAAGCAGCCACTGTCCATTTTGGGGGGTGTTTTATGCATTGTGTAATAAAAAATAAATAAAAAAACAAAAAAAAAGCAAAGAGTAGACCCTGCATTGCCCCCTAGTCACTTCAGTGGTGTCTGTTCAAATTCAACATCCACAGGATTATGGCTAGCATCTTCTAAGCAACATACTGACAATTATCACTGGTAAGTTGGTCACAGAGCCAGACCAAGAAATGCTCCCTTAAGTCTACGATTTCTCTCACTTTAAGTGAAATCGTGGGATTGCGAGAAATCGTGGGTGTTCCCCTCCCACATTTTCTCTCAACTGCAAGAAATTGTGGAAGCCCCACTTCTTTTTATCAAATATATTTCCTTTATCATTAGAGCTGGTTTCTTGTCATTTCCCAATGCAAATCTTAGAGAAAAATGGGGCAGAGGAAAAGAGAAAGAGGGGGCGACGACAACAATGATATTGTGTAAAAAGTGCTGTTTTCTTGTTGTGGTTCGATTCTATTCCAAGAGAGAGGGGAGTTATGCAGGGGGGATATAGGATCAACTAATGATGCACTCACTCACTCTCTCCTCACATCAATAGCAGGGCCACATGGAGTGGTTTTTATAGAGTGTTTACTTTACAATACAGCACACAGTAAAAAGTTCACCCTACACCTAAAGCAGCACCTATAAGCAGCACCTACAAGCAGCACACCTGGAACACAAACACACAACCAAAACCCAGGTCAGGTAAAATCTCAAAATATCCTGACATCACTGACATGAAAGGCCTATACCCTCTCAGCACCTTTCATCACATGTCCACCAGTATGCACTCCTCTCACACATAAATCTAGGTGAGGTAAAACAAGCTTCATCAAGCTTACCTGCCACCAGCAGTGACATACCAATTACCATACTGTGTACAAAACATATTACTGACCAATACAACCCTGTGTTCCAACTCATGTTACCCATCATTCAACTTAACTGTGTGCTACCATTACCAAACAAATCTCTTTGTCTTCACAAGGTATACCACCAACACAAGTACATGTAAGGAAATTATTACTTCCAACATATCTCTGGTAAACAGGAATGTGCAACAACATAGCACTGACCCTCAATGCTCTCATAGTTTGCCAACTCATTAATCACATTACAATGTTCCTTCCCACATTGTCTGAACAAAGTAAACCACTGACACACAGCACAACTCCTACACATGTTACCACAACTACCAACAAATCAAACACGTGTTCCACAACACTTGCTGTTACCCCCATGTGCACACACATGAAAAACCCTCAGCACACACTGACAATGTGTTATCCTATAGATCTGTTCAGTTCACACTGAACCAACACCACCTACTATATACAAAACAAGTAATACATCAAAAATACAGAACAAGATATCTGTAACCAAATAGAAGGGGGGGGGGGGGGGGGCCTCAAAAGATTTAGGCCAATACTTCTCTCAGTGGGTAGTTTCACACATTAACCCCTTTTCTTTCCACAAGCCACAAGATCAACTTAAACTGGCTGTCCACTGACATAAAACAGTTTCCCAACACAGCTAAGTTATCAACATAACATAAAACCATTACAAGTTGTGTACTCACAGCCCAACAAGGATTTCCTTGTTCCTCACATCACTGATCAGTCAGTCACCCTGTGTCAGTCAGTTCTTCTGGGAGACAGCTCAGAACTGGCTGTGCTGACTGGTTTTATCCCTTCCCACAACATACTGTGTATACTAATGCAAGCTACAACACTCACTCCCCCAACTAGCTGAACTGAAATAACCAGTCTTTGCTTGCCCTAGTGACGCTATGTGAATGACTGACAGATTCACTGCTTAATCCCAATTCGTCCAATTCAAAAGATTGATCTGATTCGCTACAATTCATTCCACTTGTTTCTACAACATTCTGTGATGACAGGTTCACCCGTTTACATCACAAAGAGATTGGGGAGACAGGACAATACAACTCTCGGCACGTTAGCCGGCATGATCAAAGTTCACATTAGCATAAATTTTCCCTAGTTTACGTTCCGAAGTCCCGCCATCTACCTCAGCCATGTTTGTGAACGGGGAAAAAGGGAACGACTTGAAAGACAGGCCGCCACACGGGATATTCCGACATGACGTGCTCGTCCGTTTCGAACACGGGGATGGTGGCAGACATCACGTAACTGCACGTATTCCTACAGCTGGGGCGGGTGACGCGATGTCGCGGACCAAAGGCACCGACTTGGGAGTGGGGTGAGGAGGTGGAGGGGTGGAAGGAGGGAGGATGGCGTGGTGTCGGCACAACCTCAAAGACTGGACTTGGGATGGAGCGGGAAGGGAGATAAGAAGGAGGGGTGGGGTGGGCGGGGTGGGGGGGGACAGAGTGTGGGTGGTGGGGGTGACACTGCTGGCACACTATAACAATGATAAGGACAGTAGCGATGACATTGATGACTGATGACAGTAGCATTACTGAAGACATCAATAGTAACACATCTATTTATTGTATTTCACATATGATAGATCACTGCAACACATCAACCTCAAATTCAACATCGGAATCAAAAGCAAAAAAATGAAAATCAAATTAAGGCGATGTGTATGACTAAAACATAAATATAATATCATTTAGTATAATACAATAATTATGTAATATATGATATGATACAATATAATACAATGCAATATAATGTGACATGATATATGATACCATATAAGACTTGAACTGAATCCTTCCTGAGGGATGTTGGTAATAACATCAAAATGATTCAACTCTCTAGATAAATGTGATAGAAAAAAAAAAAAGAAAACGACAGACATTTCAGAATGATTTAACCTCACAATAGGTGTGTGAATACTAGACCATAAAGTTTTTATGGTTTGTTGTGATGCAACCTCTTCTGTCACATTTATTTAGAATTACTGCATTTCAAGCTTGCGCATTTGTTCATGTATTTGTGTCAGCATCCTTTCACATCTTAGATGGCATTTAAAATAGATTCCTCAGTTTCACAGAAGACACAACATCAAAATATTATTTTAAAAACAGAGTGAAAGAAAGAACAAATCAACCAGCCAAGTACACAGGCAAAAGGAAACACACACATACACACACACACACACACACACTCATACACACACACTGCGTCTAAAATCACATGGTGGATGGGCGTTAAATAAACACACCACACACACACACACACACACTCATTCACTCACTGTGGCATACACATTACATTCACACCTTTTTTTTTTTAAAGCATACTGTGTATCACCTTCAACCGTCTACAGTTGATATCTTCTCTAACGCCAATGTCATCATCATGAATGTCATTGACTCCCATTCCTTGTTTCTTTTTTTTCTCTCTCTCTCATTTTCCTCTTAGATTTGCATTGGGGAAAGAGATAAAAACCTAACCTGATGTCAAAGGAAATATTTTTGGTAAAAATAAGGGGGGAACATCCCACGATTTCTCACACACTGAGAGAAAACGTGGGACTGTGAGAAATCTTGGCTTAACCCCTCTAGAGTGGAGTCTTCCACTTCACCCCTCCAATCCGGCAACACTGAAATCAGTGAAGACCTTGACAGGAACTTAAACCCAGCATGGAAGTGAAGAGAAATCAAAACTGAGGTCACTACTAGAGAACATGAAAAATGACAGATTTGGGACAATTGTTTTCTATTTGATGATAAATGATGTTGATGCTGCTGCCATTGGAGGTCCATTCAGGTTGGGGACTTCGTGACGAGGCTGTGCTCTACACTTCCTTTACAAAAACATCCCGGTGTGTAACTGGTATGAGAGATACAGACACCAGCTATGTTTGTCAAGAAATTTGAGCAAAGACTGCAAAAGATGTAAAGTGGATGGCACTTGACTAAATGGTCCTAGTAGGTACTCCAAACTGATTTTTTCAAAATTTCAGATACATATAAACTGTTTTACATCAGTTATAGACCTTTCATCCTGAATCCATTGGTGTAAATTTTATCAATATATGTTAAACGGTTCCGGAGATATGAATTTTAAAATATTTTATTTTGCGGCAACAAATTTGTGCCAAATGAAAATGAAATGAAATAAGGATTTTGAAGGCTCATTACACTTGGATTTATATAATGAAGATTACCATAATTTGATTTACACTGTCCCTATAGCATGAGTAATCAGCCTGATTTTTTTTCAGATTCAGAAATGAACATAATGGCTGGCTCATATGGTTGAAATCAGAAAAGTCTTCAATTTCTAACTTTCGCACATGTTACAATTATAAACGTCATTTGAGATAATTTAACAGCGTTTTCAAAACTTGATATCTCAGCTTCCATTTTATGCAGACAGAAGGTGGTTTTGGTGTCATTGGAATCAGAAAAAAAGAGATCTATTGTTTGATTTAGCAATCTATGTGCATTTCTCTGAAAATAAAATGTTGAACATTATTGCCTTTTTTTCAAAGTTACGCTTCAACCCTAAACAATCATAACAACAAAGTTTTGAAAGCTTTTGCAAAATGCTGTAGATTAAGTAAACCTTTTTTTGTGTGTGTAAACTGTTCACAATATGAAATGTTAATCCTGACATTAAGGTTCTGATTAAGAAATGGATAGTAACTTTTAGTTTCAGTGTCCTTCTTCCTTTGCGCATCGCAATATCATGTCAACTTGCAAAATCAAAAGAAAAATGTAGCCTCAAATTCCGTTTGGGGGTGTTAGCTTGCGTGCAGGGGTTTTTGCGGCCCCCAGCGTGGCTCGATCCCTTCTGAAGAAGGGCGGGTCTCAGACATGGCGGGGGCGGCCCTTCACACAGGGGGGGGACATTTGGTAAAGGGCCCCGTTTTCAACATCTTGAGGACATTCCCAGTTCTTGAGGACAGGTATTTTCTAGTGCAGGACAATGGAAGTGGAAGGGCAACAACATTTACATTTTGATGATGTTTCATCAAAGCTCTGCAGATCAAAGCATTCATAAAAATCCAGCCATTTGTGCCGTTTTTATTTTTTCATTGGGGTTTAATTCACCATACGCTCTTGAATATCATCACTGAAGGCACCACCCAGTATCGCAAACGCCAAATTTAAACCCCCGGAAGGGGAAAAAACCCCTTTGGAAACTCAACATTGTCCCCAGTGGGGAAATGAAATAGCTTTTCTCACAATTGTGACACATACTGTACACAGCTAAGTGGGATCCAACACATCATGACCTCCGATATAAATGTTTCAATCTCATTAATCCTCTCCTTCGAAACATACACCCCGCTCGCAAACCCCCGAGCTCGCATGCCGGCGGGGCAGCATTGCATGGTACTTTTCCATCACTGCGCCCGGGCCGGGACATCCAACAGGCACAAAAAATTTGGGTGGAAAGTTCCCTCCCTTAGTCCAATAACTGGCATCACAAAATTTTGGATCTAGCGCCACTTCCTTTCCCCAAAAAAACCGAGGCCCCCTGTGGTGGAAAATTTGGAAGGGAAAATTTGCCAACCAAATTTCAAAATTTGGGCGTGGGCCCCTTCCAAATTTAAAAGAAATAAAATTTTATGGGGCTTAACCCTTTCGCCGACCAAAAAGGCCATCTCAAGGCTATCCCCCGGCGTCAAAACTACTACAAGGAAAAAAAAAAACCCCAAATTTAAAAACGAGCACCCTTCAAACTTTCCACCCCAAAATTTTAAAAAAACCCCAAAGGGGGAAAAAAACCTTCAAACGTTAAAAATTTTCCCTTTCCCTTTTAAGAAGTCCTTTCACCCCCCAACGGGGGACATCGCGAAAAAAAAGTCTTCAAAAGAAACTGCCCGGGAAGGGCGCTAAAAAACCCCTTGCAGACCCAACATTTCAAGGAGCACTTTTTTTCAGGGTTGAAAAAGGCTCGTCCCCGGGAAGGGCTTCGGGGGCCTCCTCCCCCTTCAAACAAGTAAGAATGAGTAAAAAAAAGGGTGCCCCCTTCGAAAGCCCCGGCCATCACCAGACCCCCCTTTCTTTCTTCCCCCCCCAAAAAGGGGGGGGCTTTTTTGGGTTTCCCGGCCCGACGGGAAGAGCGGGTTTGTCCGCCGGGGGTTTTTCCATCCTTTTGGCCAAAAAGACCCTTTAATGAAAGGGCCTGCCCTTCCGCTTCCCTGTTAGGTACAAAGGATCTGGATTTCTTTCTTTACAGGGGTTCCGGCCAGCAGCCCCGCCCTTTTCTTTACCACAAAATCCCAAAACATGTCCGGGCCCAGGCCAACACAACCCCCCGTTTCCTTTTCTTTGGGTTGCGGATTAAAATTTTCAAAAATTCCGGCATTTGGGATGATTGATATTCCGGCGGGCATCCCTCCGGGGGCTGACAAGGTTCGGAAAAGATCGGGAACCCCTTTTGGTTTCGAAGAAAAACCCTTTTTTTTTAACCGCCAGAACCATGCGGTCATTTTCCGAAAGTGTACCCCGACTGTCAAACCAGGATGTGGTTCCTTTAAAAGGGCCGTCGGGAAAAGGGGCGGACAAAAAGCAAGCAGCGACCCCCGGGCCCTGGGCCCTTGGGAAAACCGTCGTAAAGGGAAGCGGGGGAAAAGGGTTTGGGGAATTTTTGTGGAAACAGTTCCGAAAAGGGTTTTTTCCTGTAGCCAGAAAACCCTGGGGTGTCTTTAGGGAAATGGGGGCCAAAAATCAAATCGGACCTCGGGCGTTGTAAAGGCCAAACGGGGCTGCCCGGGAACTAAAGAAACCGAGATGCCACCGACACCCAAAATCCCCCTTTTCTAAGTGGCGGCGGAAGGAAAGGGGTTTTAGGGGGGAATGAGCTTTGTTTCTTTAAATTTTTTAAACCAAAGGGGTTGAATACGCGTCATACCCCAGGT
Organism: Babylonia areolata; assembly: GCF_041734735.1. Taxonomy (NCBI): domain Eukaryota; kingdom Metazoa; phylum Mollusca; class Gastropoda; order Neogastropoda; family Buccinidae; genus Babylonia; species Babylonia areolata. The sequence goes on along the minus strand of NC_134904.1, from coordinate 24,246,209 downwards.
TTGTTAGAAAAACAATTTCAAATAAAAATCAGGGCCCAGCTGCGTTGGAAAAGGGGCTTTTTCCCCCCTCTGGTCCCGGCTGTGCCAGGGGGGGGGAAAGCCCCAAGGGCTAGCCCGGACCCTTTGGGGGTTTGTACGTCCAAACGGGTTCAGGTGGAGGGCCCGGGCCCCAAAGCCGATACCAACATTTCTAATTCCATTTGGGGAACCGGACCGGGGCCGGGGGAGAGGGGCAAGAAAAGCCCCTTTTATTCACACCCCATTCGTGTTTTGCCACACTGGGAGGATGTTCGGGCCCTTTTTTGGGCAAGTTTACTTTTCATTTTTTAAATATGGCTGGGGAAAGGTTCACTTCTGTTTCAAAGACGACCCCAAAATCGGTTTCCTTACCCCCGGGGATGGGGTTTTTTCCCCAGAGGGAAATTTTCGGGGTTCCGTTTAAATTTGGAAAAAAATTTAAATAAAAAATAGCATTCTTTGGGGAAACGTTTTTTGTGAAGCCATTCTCCCTCCCAAACACTGTTTTTGGGGTTGATGCAGTTTTTAAAAGCCCGGCGCGGGGATGCGGCAAAAACTTGGCTGCCTTTCCCAAAAAAGGCAAAATCGTCCACAAACCCAGCGAGCTGTCCGACCCCTTCGGAAGGGATTAAAAACATTCTTTAAATTTTTGATCTAAAAAACAGTAAAAAAACAGGATGCCCCCCTTGCGGGACCCCCCACCCCTTTCTCTAATTGTCAACAGGGGGTCCAGGGGAATTCACCTAAAATTGTCTGCCTTTGTAAAAAAATTGGGGTGGTTTAACAGGCAGGGCCCCAAAAAGCCGACTTGTGCAAGTCCGAGGAAACCCCAAAATTTCCCGGGGTACCCTAAAAAGGTTTCCCCCCAAGTCAAAAAAAGGGCCCCCACTTTTTGTTTGTTCAAAAAGGGCAATTCTTCATTTGGTTTCCTCCAAAAAACCGAACCAGAGGGTAAAAGGGTAAAAGCGAGCTTGGGGAAACCGCCGTTCTTTTTCCCCAAAAAGGGCCCGGGGGGCTTATTTTCCACACATTCCCTTAAACCCAAACTTCCCATTTTTTGGGCCAGAAAAAAATTGGTCAGTGCTTTTGGGGCGGGGGGTTGGAGGTTCGGGGGGTTTTTTTTCCCTTTTCGGCAGGGGGAAAAAAGGGGGGGTTCTCCGCCGGGAGGGGGGAAAAAAGCCTTGCCCCCAGATGTGGTTTAAAACAAGCGGGGCCCCAACGGGGGGGAAGGGGGTTTTAAAGGGGTTTAAAAGGCCCCGGGGTCCATTCCCTGGACGGGATCCGGACATCTAAAAGGGAATTTTTAAAGTTCTTTCATTGTAAAAGGGAAATTTGGTAATTCTGTTTGTTGGGGGAAAAGAATTACAGGGGTTTTTTTCCCTGACGGTTTTTTGGGTTTAAAAAACCCCGAGAAATTTTGTTACAAAATTTTCAATTCTGTTAAATTTGGGGGACAAAAAATTTGGGCCCAACTGTTTTTCTTCTCTTGTCCAGAGCGCTGAAATTTTAAAAAGATAATAAAGGGTTTGGGCAAAAACGTTTTTGGCCCTTAATTCTTTTAAAACCCTCCACATTTTCTTTTGGGGTTGTTTTAAAGGGTTAAGGAAGAGAAAAAATCTCCCCAATAAACTTCCTCTGGCTCTTTTAAAAAACATCCCGGGCTTTCCCCCCCTCACTGGGGAAGGGTTTTCGAACCATCGGTTTTCCAGTCCCAAAACGTGTCGCTGGGCCCGCTCCTCTTTCCGAGCTTGGGGGCCTCCCGACATTCCGCGTTGAACCGGGGGCTTTAGGGACCTAAACTTGGAGGAACAGGGGAACGCTTTTTTGGGGGCCCGCAATCTAAAACATCCGAGTCAAATTTGGCAGGGGCCCCTTGGCTTTTCAATACGTTTTTTTCCCCCGCCCCCCCTCTTACTTTTTGGTAAAAAAAACCCTTCTGCTTGCCCATAGTTTCAAAAAAGGCGGTCGGGCAAGGGGCACCTTCTCCTTTCTGGGGGGCGGAGGACTCAAAAAGTGGTCACATCCCGTGCAGATGGGCGGGGGCACTTTCCACTCGTAGCCCCAGGCCCAAACGAGGTTTCGCAGACCGACAGATTTTAAACACGGGGTTTTTCCCAGGGGGACAGAAAAGGTAAGGGGGAGCCCTTGTCGTTAAGACCACAACCCCATGTAAAGAAAAAGGTTTTCCAAAGAAAAAAACCTGGGGCTTTTTTAAACCCTCACTTCCCCCCCAGAGCGGGGTGCCCCAATAAAATTTCCCCAACAAAAAAAACCGGAGTAGCGGGTAAACCCGGGTTCAGGAGGTCCTCCCTCAAAAACAGGGACGGAAGGGGGAAGGTGAGAGAGCAACATGAGGGTTTTCTAAAGTGGACTTTTGACTGCCCCCGCCTGAAAAAAAGGGTTGCAAAAAAAGGAACTGACGTTTAAAAGGGACTTGTGAATAAAAAGACGAAAAACCTCCCTAAATTTCCCTTTTGCTTCTTTGAGGGGGTTTAAAAACAGTTTAAAACCCAAAGAGAAAAAATAAAACCTTCCCCATCTTTTGGCGATCTCCTGCCCCGCCAGAAACTGGGGGTTTTTCAAAGCACGACAAAGCAGCGGGGAAGTTCCTAAAAATTGGGGGAAAACCCCCCGGGATGTTCCAGGGGATCACTGCCATTAAAAAAAATTAAAAAAAAAAAAAAAAAGGCAGCAGCCTACCCCAATCGCTACCCCCCCCTCCCCCCTGCTTCCCGGGGGCTCGGGCCCGCCAAGGGATTTTATTTTTAAAAATTTATTTTTTCGACCGGCCGAGTGGGAATACCCAAACCATCCATGGGCCCCCCTTCCCGATCCCCCCGGGGCCCGAAAAACCCTCCCCCCCTTGTTTTTTTGGGGAAAAGGAAAGGGGGGTTTTTCCGGGCCCTTTTCCGCCAGCCCAAAGGGCCGCAAAACAGAGGGGGTGAGGGGGGCCGGGGGTTGGGGGGGGGCAAGGCAAAAAAAGTCCCTTCCCCCCCAAGGGGTTTTCCGTTTCCCGCCCGGGCTGCCCCTGGGGGAAACGGGCCCCAAACGGGAGGGAAGGGTGGCCCCGGGCCCCCCCACCCAAGGCCTTTTTTCCGACAGGTGGTTTTTTCCCCGGGCTGCGTCCCTGGGACGTCGTCGGGACCGCGACGTCCACCTTTCCGGGGGTCTAAACAAACAGGGCGTACACCCTTATAGGGGCTTCCCCGGGAATTCCACCTGTTTTTTTCCCTTTCAAAAAGGAAAACTTCTTTTTTTGTTTTTAAACCTTCGGGATTTGTTTTTTCTTTTTTTCCGGGGAAAAGGGAAAGGCTTTCGTTTGGGGAGGGGTGGCCACCCCCCGCATTTCGAACCCCGGCGACTGACGCAATCCCCCCGGGTTTGCCCGCCCCGAACATCCCAAAACACGCCCTTTTCCTCCTTACATGGGGTTCTCTCACGTGTCCAAATTTTTTTGGTTTTTAAAAAAACATCGCAAAAGGGGCCCGGCCCCAACAGCTTACACAAATTTATCGGGTTTTTTTTCCGGGCCCCCCCCGAAGCCCCTTGGGGAAACATCCGGGGCCCCAAAGGGAAGGGGAAAAGAAAGTTTTTGGTCGGACCTGTCCGCCCCCCTTTCCACCTCACCCTGACACTGGGTCACCCCCCCTAAAGGAGGACAGTTTCGCTTTTGATTTCAGCCTGAGCCCAAAACTTCCCAAACTCCGGGAAACGGGCCCCTTGCACAAAAAATTCCCACCCTCACCTTTTAAAGGGTTTTTCGGGCGACCCCCGCCAGACACTGAAAGCCCCTTCGGAAATGCGAAGGGCAGAGCCGAAAAGGGCTTGTCGCATCGCCCCCTCCACACAACCACGTTGGGCCAAAATCCAGAGGCCCCAAACGACCCCCCGAATGGGAGTCTGTTTCCCTCCTTTTCCCGTCTCCCCCTTTTTTTTCCGTTTTTAGGGTGTTTTTTTGTTTGGGTTTCATGTTTAAAAAAGGGAAAATTTCTCCCCCTTTACCCCCCACCAGGGGGGGTCCAACTTAGGCCGGGTAAAGGGGAACACCACTTGACCCCTTTCCGGGTTTCGGGGGGGATATAACCAACACAAGCCCCCAACGTTTTCCCCCCCGATGGGGGCCCGCCCCCCCGGACAAAGAACCGAGCACTAGGGGGGTTTAAACCTCACTAGCCCCCCCAAAACGCCCAGTTTTGCCCAAACCCCCCCCAAAGGGTAGCCGATTGACACCCCGGGGCCAATGTGTGCCCCTGTCTTAAGGGGGGCCACCCAAAGGGGAAAGTTTTGAGGCAGCGTGCCTTTTCAATCCCCAGGACCCTCATTCCCCCCACCGGGTGGGCGCCGAAAAGGAAAACCCAGGGCGGCCCCGAAAAGGGCCCGGAAAAAAAAGAATGGGGGAAAAAAAGGGGCTTTGATGGGGAGTTTGGACAAAAAGAGGGGGAAAAAAAAGGAAATAAGAATACGAAAGGGACATTGGGCCACTTTATTTTTGGCCCCACTCACAAACCTTTGGGCATGGGAACCCTACCCGGGGAAAAAAAAATCATCCCAAAACCCAAAACCCATTTTATTCAGCCCTAACACACGAGGGCATGAAAGGCTGAAATTTAAACGGGGACCAAAGCACAAAACCCCCAAAGCCACCCACTAAAAGCCCCCCCGCATAGCCCGCCTTTAAATGGCCCACTAAGCCTCCCACCATTAAAAGGGTATGCCCTTTCCCGGGGAAGGGTCAAGAAACACCAGCCTGACCCCCCCCCCTTTTCGGGAGGAATGGTTTGGGACGGGTTTTGCCTGCAAAAGGGCTGTGGGGCGTGTGTGGGGGAATGAAAAACCCCCAAATTTAGTCGCCTTTACCCTGAAAACGGCAAAAAGGGGGTGGGCGGGGGGCCAAAGATGTGTAAAGTCCAAAATGGGAAAGGGGCCCCAAATAGAATTGGGAAAGAAAAATCTTTGGTGGACCCACGGGGGGCAGGAGTAACTCTGTGTCGGGTTAAAAATGGGGAGTTGCCTCCCTTTGGGGGCCATATTGGGGCGAAAAGATGGTTTTTTTAAGAGCACATATCCCCCTTTGTGACTTTCCCCTGTAGAGGGGGGAAGGGGCAGCTGCGTGCGAAAAATTGGGTTGGTTTCATCCCACCTTTTAAAACCCCGTAAAATAATGTCCCTTAGGGCCGGGGGCCACCCGACCCAAATCAGTCCCCCCCATCGGACCCCGGGGAGGGGGACATGTGGCATGATGGCGCCGTAACCAGACAAGATTGGCCCGAGCACTGCCGAGTGGCAGAATCGAGTTATCAAGAGGCACTCCGACGTGGAATTGCCGATATTAGTCTGGGTAACAGTGGAGATATGCAGTGGGGCAGAAAAAAACTGGCACTGCCGAAGTTCAATGGGCTGTGCATGCATCTGCTCTGTGCGCAAGGGGTGGAGCAGGCGCTAGGTGTGGCACCAGTGCATAATTGCCGCAGCAAGTTCCCAATGGGTTGCTGGTTGTTTGGTTGAGCAGCTTGCTGAGACGCCATAGTGGATGGGAAACAGCAGCAACCGCGGTGTGGCAAATGGGGTCATCACCGCAAAGCTTGAAGGGACCGAGCACGCACCTGCACTGTTGGTGAGGAGCCGTGCCGGTAAAGGGAAGTAACTGCGGCGCTCACCGGCAAGGGTGCCGAAGCAGGAGTTGTCTCCCTTGGATCGGAAAATCTGACAAGGGGAGGGTGCACACGCATGGGCCAGCGTGTCCCCTAGTGGTCCACCTTCCTCCCTACCCCTGGGGAGGGCATCCCTAAGCGCCTCGGTCGCCACAGGATCCGAGACAGAAGAGGCATGCCGCAGGGGGGGGGGCCGTGAGCCAATGTCCACGGCCGCTACCACGGACACATCGCACATAGCGTGCGGATCCAAAGCCAGTGTATGGTGTTATTCTCCAAAGGGGTTATGGCACATTCCCAGTATGTGTAATTAAAGGGGTTATGGCACATTCCATTCTTGACATGGGAAAAGTGATAGAGGAGATCGACTCGAGTGTCCTACCGACTGGCAGGGCCAAGAAACGCGGATCGCGTCGACTTCGTTCGCGAATTGAAAAGGAAAGCTTCAATGGCACCACTGACCTGAGTATGGGGTAACGTACCCCTAGAAGTCGCCGGAGAGGGTGCAGGAGGGGTGGTGGAGGTCTGGAGTCGACCGGAGGAAGCAAAGGAAGTGGGGGAGGCGTTGGGTTGGCGTTGTTGAGAGGGCCAGAAATAGAGGGCCCCAGAGTGTCCGTGAATTGATTTCGATCGCGCCTTAATTTTAGCCCGATATCCCAATCGAACTATATAATTATGTGACCTGGTTCGAGACAAAATTTGACAAAAAAAAGAACGCCAGAGAATCGACAGACAGACAGAAAATACGAAAAAAAACTTAGCCGTATGGAGAGCACAGGACAGGAGTCATAATGGCTGGTGCGCTGCCTTTGAACAGGTGCCACACTCCTCTTCCTCCTTGCATCGGTCCCGCACGTGTCCAAATTTCTGGCATTTGAAACATCAAGTCTTTTGTTGCCAAATGTCTGCCATTCTGTGCATAGGCAACATACCAGTGCTGTCATTTTTTGGCAATGACAAAAAAAGTGGTGGGGGGAGCACCCATTGCCTGTCAGCTCGCATGGAGGAGCTCTACAGATCTGGCTGTCATGCCTAAGGCAAGCCCAACATGGCAACCTACCTCTGTCTCGTGCCACAGTTTCCCTCAAAACCAAAAATCACTTCCACTATCGGCCCACATCCGATGTGGAATCATCAGATCAAACCACATGTGCACCTCCTTGCATTGACGCTCAACCGCGCTCAAATGAGACAACCCTATAAGGGTACGTGTTTCCTTCCCTTCCTTTGATTCGAAGGGCTCTCAGTAAAGTGTGGATTCAACCCACCAACCCGATTTTCTCCTGCCCTACGTTTATCAGCACAGCTGTGGTCCACAGACCTCCCCCACAATACGGCTGCGGACTTCTGTCTTCTTTGCCTGCACCAATATCCTTAGGTGGCACAGTACACTCTACTTTCGTCGAATTCTACTTGAGGGACATCTGTCGCTTTAGGGATGATGGCTCATCGACTTCTACCAGAGAGACCGTCGCAAGCCTACGGGATGATGGCTTAAGAGGCATCGCTTCTGTGGTAGTTGCACAACAGGCCATCACAGCACACAGACAGTAGAACAGGCGAGCCCTCCACCTTGTCGTGCTATTCTGCACTAGTTGGGTCACGGTTAAGTATGTGTAATTAAAAGGAAATTTTCTATCTAAAATTACGTTTAAATAACATACTTACCGTGACCCAAATTTAAGACCCTCCCGTCCTCCCCGCTTCCTGTTCTCCCTGCTCGCTGCGCTGGTGATGGCATATTGCCGTCAAAAGAGGGCGCTAGCCAGTGGGACAAAGGGGAGGTTACCTACTTCCGGGAGGTTATCGGCCGTAGTTTCATTTTCTCCGCATAGGCGGATAGTAGTTTGCACAGGCAGGAATGTCAGACCCCTGCTGGAGTCTGCACTAGTTGGGTCACGGTTAAGTATGTGTAATTAAAAAATATATTTAAGTATGTGTAATTAAAAAATATATTAAAGAAATAACCATTAATGAATATACTTACCAACATGCGGAATCGATGACACTGATAATGAGTCTGAAGTCGTGAAAATGTCAACACTTTCACTCGCCAAAACTGCATTGTGCAGCGTCAGCGTCAGCCATTTTACTCCAGCACTAGTCGAAGTCGCGGCGCCACCGACTCAACTCTAACGGTTTTCACTTCACGTCAGATTAAAACTGAGGCTTATAACTGTAGCAATTTTGTTGCTAAAGGATCGATCTACAAACTGACTGGCTGCACGCTTTATACGTTGAACCGAAGAGGTTTAAAATCATCTTCAAACATTTCACTTGATCTTTACACATAGTAAAATAGCGCGACCACAGGCAAATAGGTGTCAAAACGAGGCTAATTTTGTCTTCTTTCATCTCATTGGATAATATTCTGGGAACTGACCACTCACGAAAAACAGCAGAGCAATATTTCAAGCTGGTATGATGCAGACGACATGAAGGAGACGACATGATGTTATGCGATCGCGACTCCGGACAGATGAAAATTAACAAACTGATCAGTTTCAGTTTCAGTAGCTCAAGGAGGCGTCACTGCGTTCGGACAAATCCATATACGCTACACCACATCTGCCAAGCAGATGTCTGACCAGCAGCGTAACCCAACGCGCTTAGTCAGGCCTTGAGAACAAGACAGGCACAGGTTTTCCTTAGCGGTTACATCCGCGGAAACGTTCTATGTACGGACCATATATATATATATATATATAATATATATATATAGTCAAGACATGATGCCTGTCCTTATCACTAAAACTGATCAAACAACAGAAAGTCAAACTTTATTCCACAGTTGTTTTTATTTCATTCTAGTTCATATTATATAAGATACTGGCAAATAAAAAACTTCATAATTCAGTCACGGTCACCGATTTTCCGGCTTTTGACGTCAGTTTGGAGCACCTAACCCTAGTTTTCCCATGACCCCACAGCACACTCAACTCTGGACCGGAGTTGGCCAGAGGCCAAAAAATCACATGACTTTTGCTTCTGATGGGGTTGATCTACTCTATTTCTCTGGCAGCAGTCCACTGCACTAACCACCCTGCCAAAGCAGCTGGTGAGCAACATACATTTCAATACAATTTGCAAGTAATATCTGTGTATACAACATACCTGTAAACCGTCTTCACATCCAGCCTTGATTTTCTCAACAATCTCCATCTCTCTGCTTTCTGTAAAACATTCACATATTGCTTTACAAAAAAGCAAGCGTATATTCAAAGAGTTATGTTCAAAACCAACTCTCAAATCTAAATTACGTAACTACAGGGGTGCAAAAATCCAGCCTTGTAACCACTCAAATAACATTTAATTACTTTCCACAAACTACTGATAAAAAATCAAATAAGGAAAGCTACAAAATTTCATCGCCAGATTTTGTCTTCCTTTCAAAAAGTTTTATGACAGGCATATGAACCATGATCACTGTCCTTACTACCCATTTCTCATACAATATCTTATTGCTGGCACTTCATCTCAAAATGAAGCTAATTCTGCAGCAGTACATCTGTCTCTTATCGGGTGTTCAATTTCCCCAACTGTGTGAAGTCTCTCATGCCTATCAGCTTCACATTCAAGCTTGGTTTCAGTCTCGAACATCTCACTGACCTTGACTTCGGCACTGGACATTCCTCGCCTGTCACTGCGGCGCACTGGGAAAAAAGCTGTGATGGGCTTCTGGGGGTTCTCGCCATTGTCACAGCCTTTCCTGATTAACAGTCACAGACACTCCTATCACTGGCTCTGATCATAACAGTGAGTGACAGAAAGAGGGAGAGAATGCGTGCATGCATGCGTCTTTAGAGACCTGTGGGGATGAATGCAGGGTTGGTCACTGTCTGTCAATAGTGTCATGTTTATCCTGTAAAACTCTGCCTTCTATTACTCTAACCATAGTAAACTATTTCTAAACACATGACTGGCAATTTTTCAGTCTTTATAGACATGACAGACTTGCTGCTGCTGCTGCTGTTTTGTGAGTGATGTGCAAAACATTATGTGAAGGTTTACAGCTATATTAACCCTTTCACTGCCAGGAAAATAAAATTTAAGTGAAATCTGTCTGCCAGGGTTTTTTCACAAAAAACGGATATAAATTTTCAAAAAATTCTGTGCTCTTTGTTATTGGAAAAAGACCCATAAAAGTATATATTTTCTGAAAGGTAAATGAATAAAGAATACAAAACACATAATGTTTTCCCATTTTATATATTTTTAGTGACATGCTGTTGTTTTCAAATAAGTGTTTTGTTTTTTGTCACATTTTCAACTTATTCATTACAAACATTAGGTAATTTACACTAAAATATAGTATTTTCTGGACAAATGGATATCTGCATACACAAAACCATACTATAACCACAATTTTTTTTTGTTTTTAAAGAGATAGATACACAATATATTGTGACTTCTCCAAGTGATAATATGGATGTGAGGCCACACCCCCTCAGTCTCTAACCCCCTCCTCTTCACCCCTCTCACATGATCACTTTATCCAGTGCTCATCAGACTGTATTAGCTGAGTGCCAAGAAAATCGCTCACACTGTGTCCTGCTAATAATTCAGTTTCCTGTCATCTGCTATAGCTGTACAGCCGGCATCACTCACTGATAGTCGTATCTTGGCCACTCTCTTGACTGCTCCCTTTATTTTCTATCAAATTGTCCTATAAATGTTCATTACTGTCTTCTTTGAATTTACGCTTCAATTCTTTCTGAGCATCAGCTACAGAAAGCAATCTTGATTTAGTTCACCACAATCGCATGTCTTGAGGACAGCGTCAGTCCAACATTTTGTTGAGCAAGCGAGTAAAGAAGCCAGGCAAAACACTGCAACAATGACCCAACCAAACGTTGAAATAAAGGACTGCCTCATGACGTAGATAGTGTTTCTAGCTATGAATAGAATCTAGACAGATTCCCCAAGCTAAAGCGACCAGCATTTTTGTCAACGAACTGAATGCAAACCAGGGAAATGTCAGAATATTTCGATGACGAGTTATCTCGTCATTGTCGCAGCGAAGCATACATGCTTGCGATGATGAGTTATCTTGTCATATAGGCAGCCTAGGGGTTAACCGTATGATTATGAAGTTTGTGACATTTTCTCTCTTTTTTTTAACATGTCAGATAATGTCATGAATTCTTCCATGCAACAATTTGGAATTTCGTCAACCTTAAGTATATAATAAATCATCACGACATGAAGAACTTCTATAACGGCCTGAAAGAAGTCTATGGTCCCACCACCTCTGGATCTGCTCCACTCCTCAGTGCTGATGGTTCTACCCTGATCACTGACAAGGACGGGATCCTTGAGAGATGGGCTGAACACTCTGACAGTATACTGAACCGCCCCTCCACCATCAATGATGAAGCCATCGACCAACTCCCCCAGGTGCCAGTCAGTGAGTCGTTGGATGCCATTCCAACTTTGGAGGAGACCCAGAAAGCTATCCGTCTGCTATCCAATGGCAAAGCCCCTGGCGCAGACTCCATTCCAGCCGAGGTCTACAAAGAAGGTGGTATGGCGCTGACTGAGAAGCTTCATCAGCTGTTCCAGCTCATCTGGCAGCATCAGGCAGTTCCACAGGACTTCAAAGACGCTTCCATCATACACCTGTACAAGCGCAAAGGAAATCGTCAGGCCTGTGACAACCATCGTGGAATATCCCTGCTGTCCGTCGCAGGCAAGACTCTGGCCAGAGTGCTGCTCAACCGTCTCATAGCGCACCTTGAGCCAGTGTGGCTTCCGGAAAGAACGTGGGACTATTGACATGGTGTTTGCTGCCAGGCAGCTCCATGAGAAGTGTCAGGAACAGAACGCCGACCTTTACTCCACCTATGTCGATCTGACCAAGGCCTTCAATACTGTTAGCAGAGATGGCCTTTGGAGAATCATGGCGAAGTATGGATGTCCCAGAAAGTTCATCACCATCATACAGCAAGTACACGATGGGATGCTGGCCCGAGTCCAGACAATGGAGAGACTTCAGAACCATTCCCTGTCTCCAATGGAGTCAAGCAAGGGTGTGTTCTTGCCCCCACCAAGTTCAGTCTCATGTTTTCAGCCATGCTGACAGATGCCTTCAGAGACGCTGACGTAGGCATTGGCATCAGGTACCACACAGATAGCTCACTCTTTAACCTCAGGAGGCTTCAAGCAAAAACCAAGGTGAGGACAGACACCGTCAACGACTTCCTGTTTGCTGATGACTGTGCTCTCAACGCTGCCTCCGAAGCTGACATGCAACACAGTGTCGACAAGTTCTCTGCTGCCTGTGACAACTTCGGCCTCACAATCAGCACAAAGAAGACTGAGGTGATGCACCAGCCAGCTCCAGGAAAGCCTTACGTTGAACCAAACATCTTCATCAACGGGCATGTGAATCATGGACGGTCTACAAATGCCACGCCAAAAAGCTGAACCACTTCCACACCACCAGCCTCAGAAAACTTCTCGGCATAAAGTGGCAAGAGAAGATCCCAGACACAGAGGTGCTCACTCGTGCAAACTTGCCCAGCATCTACACCATCTTGATGCAGGCCCAGCTGTGCTGGGCAGCCTGAGTTCGCATGCCAGACCACCGGCTCCCCAAGAAACTGCTGTACGGCGAACTCCAACATGGCAAGCGCTCCCATGGAGGCCAAAAGAAGCGCTTCAAAGACACTCTGAAAGCTTCTCTGAAGGCCTTCAGCATCAGCCACGACACATGGGAGCTGAATGCAATGGACAGACTAAAGTGGCGTTCAGCTGTCCACAAAGGCGCCAAATCCTGTGAGGCCAACAGAATCGCTGCAGCAGAGCAACGCAGACAGGCCAGGAAAAGCAGTGCCAGCAAGTCCCCGACAGCCGCCACCATCCCCTGTCCACACTGCGTCAGAACCTTCCGGGCGCGGATTGGCCTGACCTGATATCTGCGCACCCACAGATCCCAACCCACCCACCCCCAGGATGACTAGATGGTCCTCGTCGATCCTGACGGACGAACCACAATAAATCATAAAATGGTTCATGCTTTAAGACAATGGATCTTTTATTGTAAACTTCATACACTGGGTGGCAGGTCGTTATTGCTGTCAGTGGCACTTCATAGCTTTTTGCACATTTCCCCCAAACAAGATGAAACCAAGTGAGAGTCTCAACAAGTGTGTTTGAAAGAACAGATGAAGAAAAACATCAGCTTAGGATGGTAACAATTCATAATACAAATACTCTGACAATTATGAACCACAGGCTGAATTCTTCCTCTCCCTTTTGCTTCTCTCTCATTATAGGTTTTTTGTTGTTTTCCATCCCTGCTTTGCTTCGAGTTCTGCTACTTCAGCATTGCAGGTACTTTTTTTTTTAATACCTATGTCTCCAGAAGTCATGGCAACTAAAAACTATTATAGGAATTTCTAGCCCTGTAAGAAAAGGGCACAACAAACGAGAGACATGTTAAGAGTAGGGGATACATCACTGACGTTTTTGTGCTGGAAGCCTCTGTCCCAGAGGAACTTTTGTCCTTTGTTTCCTGCCCTGCTACCTTGGCTCCTGCAGAGGTGGAGCCTTTCCTTGCTGTTGCAGACTTGGGTCGCCGACCTCGTTTCCGCGGTTTCTTCAGATCTGCAGCATGGTCAGTCATATTTGACACACAAACATAACAACTGATTCTCAAAAAGTCATTTTATGACAATCACATATGTTGTTGATTCAAACACAGGACTGTGTATATATCATACTGCTTCAGCCTTTTATTTCATCTGCAGATGTGTAGCACACACACACACACATATATATATATATATTATATACACACACATATACACACGTGCGCACACACGTACATGTGCGTGTGGATCAGTCCACACTGACAAATCCGTGAAACTGAAACAAAAACTGCCTCTTATAAATTTATATATATATAATTTTTCTGCGACGATAAGTTAAAATCAGAGTTTCAATGCAACTTTTTGTTTGAGATTAATTAACATGCTCAGTGCCTTTAAGACACCACCTGACATCCTTATCAAAGTGTTATCATATGGCCTGTAAGACGTTCACTGAATGTCCTCAATCTATTCTGATTTTTCCTTCATCACAGTTTGGTACAATGAACACAGTCTCTGAATGAGTAGTTAATGTGTCTAGATTATAAATATGCACATGTCAGGTGGAAGGCCCCTTTCTTCTCAATAAAGATTTGCTAACTGGACCATTTGGAGCATGCATGGAAACAGGGTTTGCCTCACACGCAAAAAAGGCGTCAGACACTTTGTCAAGTGAAGACAGTGGTCCCAGGTCCCAGTTAGCATAATTACACAACTTTGCAAGCTGTGCAGGTGATTGTGTATTGATAACAATGAAAGATGGATCGATCTTGTTTGATGATTTGTTTGAACTTGAAGCTAATGACAGCGACAATGATGAAACTGGCAGCAACATGACACTTTCTTCAGTCCATCTTTCCAATCAGACATCAGTTTTCAGTGAGTAAATGAAATGAAATTATGGTGCTTTGAGCCTCACCAACCACTAAGGCCATCTCAAGGCTATTGCCGCATTAATAACTACTACAAGGGTAAAAACACAAACAATTAAAACGAGTCACCACTTCAAACTTTCCACTCCAAAGTTTAAAAAAACTTCCATAGTTTAAAACCTTCAAATCTGGTTAAAAATGTTCACTTCTTTTAAGAAGTCCATCAGCGCCCACGGAGGGACATCACGAAACAAAGTCTTCAAAGAAACCGCCGTGTAATGTCTGTGTCGAACGTCATGCAGATCCCATCAGTCAAGGAGCACGTGTTTCACGGTGAGAGGTTCATCACAGGGAATACATCGAGGGGCCTCTTCCCCCTTCAACAAGTAAGAATGAGTAAAAAAAAAAGTGTGCCCCACACGCAGTCTGCACAGCACAGACTCCTCCTTTCTCTTCTTCACCCCCGAAGGGAGGGTCTCTTTTAGGTCTGGACGGATCTGGAAGAGCTTGTTGTCCGTCTGGGTGTTCCACTCCTCTTGCCAAAGATCCTTAACATAAGTGTTCACCTTCCGCTTCATGTCTGTGTATGGTACAAAGGATCTGGATATTTCTTTCTTTACAGCGTTCTGGCCAGCAGGTCCGCCCTTTCGTTACCACGAATGCCAACATGTCCGGGAACCCAGGCCAACACAACCTCGTATCCTTTCTTCGTTGCGAGAGTAAAATCTTCATAAAATTCCAGCAGTTTGGGATGAGTGATATTCCTGCAGGCGATCGCCTCCAGGGCTGACAAGGAGTCGGAAAAGATCATGAATCTCTTTTGTTTCGAAGAGAGAACCATTTTTACCGCCAGAACCAGTGCGGTCAGTTCCGCAGTGTACACCGAGCTGTCAGACAGGATGTGTTCCGTTGAGGGCCGGTCGGGAAAGGCGGGACAGAATGCAGATGCAGCGACTCCGTCCTCTGACTTGGAACCATCAGTGAAGATTCTTTGAAAAGTGGGAAATTTGTGGCAGAGTTCCGAAAAGTAAGTTCTGTCGGCCAGAGAACTGGTGGAGTCTTTACGGTATGAGGCCAGATTGAATCGGACCTCAGGTGTTCTAAAGGTCCACGGAGGGCTGTCGGGGAACTTGGAGAAATCTGAGATGCCACCGACATCCAGATCGGCATTTTCTAAGTGCGGCTGAATGCGGAGTCCAAGAGGAGGGATGCAGTTTGGGTTGTCTTTAAATTTCTTATCGAAAGGGTTGTTGAATACAGCATCGTAAGCATTAACAATTTCAAATAATAGTTTAGGGTCAGCTTCAATCTGCGGTTGGAGAGAGGCGGTTCCCCCGCCTCTGCGTACAGGCTGTGCACAGGGGTGGTGCGGAAAGCACCTAAGCTGAGACGGAGCCCTTGGTGATGTATAGGGTCCAACAGTTTCAGGTAAGACGGTCTGGCCGAGGGGTATACTACACTTCCGTAATCCAGTTTGGACCGGACCAGAGCTCTGTAGAGGTGCAAGAGAGTTCTTTTATCAGCACCCCAGTCCGTGTGTGCCACAACTCGGATGATGTTCATGGCTTTTTGGCAAGATATTTTCAGTTGTTTGATATGGCTGAGGAAGTTCAGCTTCTGATCAAAAACGACCCCTAAAAATTTGGCTTCCTTGACTGCCGGGATGGTGGATTTTCCCAGATGGATTTCAGGGTCCGGATAGAACTGGCGAAAGTTATGAAAATGAATACATTCAGTTTTGGAGGACGAAAAGGTGAAGCCATTCTCCTCTGCCCAACACTGGATTTTGTTGACGCAGAGCTGAAGCCGTCGCTGGATGCTCGCATATGTGCTGCCAGTTGCATACAAGGCGAAATAGTCCACGAACAGTGAGCTGTCCAATCCCTTCTGAACGGATTGAACGATGTCATTAATTTTGATGCTGAAGAGAGCAGGTGACAGAATGCTCCCTTGTGGGACACCCAGCTCCTGCTCGTGAATGTCGGACAGAGTGGTGCCGACCCTCACCTGGAATTGTCTGTCTTGCAAAAAGTTGTGGAACTGGGGCAGGTGTCCTCGGAAGCCGAGCTTGTGCAGGTCCGAGAGTATTCCAAATTTCCAGGTGGTATCGTAAGCTTTCTCTAAGTAAAAAAATGTGGCCACCGCATGCTGTTTATTTACAAAGGCATTTCTTACAGTGGTTTCCAGACGAACCAGATGGTCAACGGTAAAGCGATGCTTGTGGAAACCGCACTGTTCTTTCGCCAGAAGGCCGTCGGTCTCTAGTTTCCACATCAGTCTACCGTTGACCATCTTCTCCATCAGTTTGCAGATGCAGCTGGTCAGTGCTATTGAGCGGTAGTTGGAGGGGTTCCAGGGGTCTTTATGAGGGCTTTCCGCCAGGAGGGTGGAAAAAAGCCTGTGAGCCAGATGTGGTTGTAAACTTTGAGCAGGGTGTCCAGACAGGTTTCGGGAAGATGTTTTAAGAGTTTATAATGGATCTCGTCCATTCCTGGAGAGGAATCCATACAGGTCTGAATGGCAGATTTAAGTTCATTCATAGTGAAAGGAAGGTTGTAACTCTCTGTGTTGTCGGAAGAGAAGTTACAGGGTGTTTTTTTCGGTCAGGTTTTTGGTTTTGAGAAACCAAGCAGATTTGTTGGCAGATCTCGAGTTCTGTTCGATTGTGGAGGCAAGCAAATTGGCAACTGCTTTCTTCTCTGTGACCATACCGTCTGAAAGTTTAAGGTGATGAAAAGTTGGGCAGACGTTTTTACCCTTAATTTTTTTTAAAATCCTCCACACTTTCTTCTTGGGTGTGTTGGAGGTT
The DNA here is from genome assembly GCF_041734735.1 of Babylonia areolata. Lineage (NCBI taxonomy): Eukaryota > Metazoa > Mollusca > Gastropoda > Neogastropoda > Buccinidae > Babylonia > Babylonia areolata. The sequence goes on along the minus strand of NC_134904.1, from coordinate 24,229,267 downwards.
AAGGAAGAGCAAAAATCTCTCCATGACTTTCTCTGGCTCTTTTTAAAAACATACCTGGCTTTCGCCCTCAGCTGTTGATGGGTTCGAACACTATCGGTCTCCGGTCTACGAAAGACGCGTCGCTGCGCTCTCTTCCGAGACTTACGGGCCTCCCGACATTCCGCGTTGAACCAGGGCGTTCTTGGCATCTGAGACTTGAAATGAAATTATGGTGCTTAGAGCCTCGCCGACCACTAAGGCCATCTCAAGGCTATTGCCGCGTCAATAACTACTACAAGGATAAAAAAACAACCAATTAAAACGAGTCACCACTTCAAACTTTCCACTCCAAAGTTAAAAAAAAAAAAACTTCCATAGTTTAAAACCTTCAAATCTGGTTAAAAATGTTCACTTCTTTTAAGAAGTCCATCAGCGCCCACGGAGGGACATCACGAAACAAAGTCTTCAAAGAATCCGCCATGTAATGTCTGCGTCTAACGTCATGCAGATCCCAACAGTCAAGGAGCATGTGTTTCACGGTGAGAGGCTCATCACAGGGAATGCATTGAGGGGCCTCTTCCCCCTTCAACAAGTAAGAATGAGTAAAAAAAAGTGTGCCCCGTGCGCAGTCTGCACAGCACAGACTCCTCCTTTCTGTTCTTCACCCCCAAAGGGAGGGTCTCTTTTAGGTCCGGACGGATCTGGAAGAGCTTGTTGTCCGTCTGGGTGTTCCACTCCTCTTGCCAAAGATCCTTAACGTAAGTGTTCACCTTCCGCTTCATGTCTGTGTATGGTACAAAGGATCTGGATAATTCTTTCTTTACAGCGTTCCTGGCCAGCAGGTCCGCCCTTTCGTTACCACGAATGCCAACATGTCCGGGAACCCAGGCCAACACAACCTCGTATCCTTTCTTCATTGCGAGAGTAAAAGCTTCATAAAATTCCAGCAGTTTGGGATGAGTGATATTCCTGCAGGCGATCGCCTCCAGGGCTGACAAGGAGTCGGAAAAGATCATGAATCTCTTTTGTTTCGAAGAGAACCATTTTTACCGCCAGAACCAGTGCGGTCAGTTCCGCAGTGTACACCGAGCTGTCAGACAGGATGTGTTCCGTTGAGGGCCGGTCAGGAAAGGCGGGACAGAATGCAGATGCAGCGACTCCGTCCTCAAACTTGGAACCGTCAGTGAAGATTCTTTGAAAAGTGGGAAATTTGTGGCAGAGTTCTGAAAAGTAAGTTCTGTCGGCCAGAGAACTGGTGGAGTCTTTACGGTACGAGGCCAGATCGAATCGGACCTCAGGTGTTCTAACTGTTGGGGAACTTGGAGAAATCTGAGATGCCACCAACATCCAGATCGGCATTTTCTAAGTGTGGCTGAGTGCGGAGTCCAAGAGGAGGGATGCAGTTTGGGTTGTCTTTAAATTTCTTACCGAAAGGGTTGTTGAATACAGCGTCATACGCAGGGTTTGTAGGTTCAGAAAACAATTTCAAGTAATAGTTTAGGGTCAGCTTCAGTCTGCGCTTGGAGAGAGGCGGTTCCCCCGCCTCTGCGTACAGGCTGTGCACAGGGGTGGTGCGGAAAGCACCTAAGCTGAGACGGAGCCCTTGGTGGTGTATAGGGTCCAACAGTTTCAGGTAGGACGGTCTGGCCGAGCCGTATACTACACTTCCGTAATCCAGTTTGGACCGGACCAGAGCTCTGTAGAGGTGCAAGAGAGTTCTCTTATCAGCACCCCAGTCCGTGTGTGCCACAACTCGAATGATGTTCATGGCTTTTTGGCAAGATATTTTCAGCTGTTTGATATGGCTGAGGAAGTTCAGCTTCTGATCAAAAACGACCCCTAAAAATTTGGCTTCCTTGACTGCCAGGATGGTGGATTTTCCCAGACGGATTTCAGGGTCTGGATAGAACTGGCGAAAGTTATGAAAATGGATGCATTCAGTTTTGGAGGACAAAAATGTGAAGCCATTCTCCTCTGCCCAACACTGGATTTTGTTGACGCAAAGCTGAAGCCATCGCTGGATGCTGGCATACGTGCTGCCAGTTGCATACAAGGCGAAATAGTCCACGAACAGCGAGCTGTCCAATCCCTTCTGAACGGATTGAACGATGTCATTAATTTTGATGCTGAAAAGAGCTGGTGACAGAATGCTCCCTTGCGGAAGCCGAGCTTGTACAGGTCCGAGAGGATTCCAAATTTCTAGGTGGTATCGTAAGCTTTCTCTAAGTCAAAAAATATGGCCACCACATGCTGTTTATTTACAAAGGCATTTCTTACAGTGGTTTCCAGACGAACCAGATGGTCAACGGTAGAACGATGCTTGCGGAAACCGCACTGTTCTTTCGCCAGAAGGCCGTCGGTCTCTAGTTTCCACATCAGTCTACCGTTGACCATCTTCTCCATAAGTTTGCAGATGCAGCTGGTCAGTGCTACTGGGCAGTAGTTGGAGGGGTTCGAGGGGTCTTTTCCCGGTTTCGGCACCGGGATTATGAGGGCTTTCCGCCAGGAGGGTGGAAAAAAGCCTGTGATCCAGATGTGGTTGTAAACTTTGAGCAGGGTGTCCAGACAGGTTTCGGGAAGATGTTTTAAGAGTATATAATGGACCTTGTACATTCCTGGAGAGGAATCCGTGCAGGTCTGAAGGGCAGATTTTAGTTTATTCATAGTGAAAGGAAGGTTGTAGCTTTCTGTGTTGTCGGAAGAGAAGTTGCAAGGTGTTTTTTCTGTCAGGTTTTTGGTTTTGAGAAACCGAGCAGATTTGTTGGCAGATCTCGAGTTCTGTTCGATTGTGGAGGCAAACAAATTGGCAACTGCTTTCTTCTCTGTGACCATACCGTCTGAAAGTTTAAGGTGATGAAAAGTTGGGCAGACGTTTTTGCCCTTAATTTTTTTTTTAAATCCTCCACACTTTCTTCTTGGGTGTGTTGGAGGTTAAGGAAGAGCAAAAATCTCTCCATGACTTTCTCTGGCTCTTTTTAAAAACATACCTGGCTTTCGCCCTCAGCTGTTGATGGGTTCGAACGCTATCGGTCTCCGGTCTCCGAAAGACGCGTCGTTGTGCTCTGTTCCGAGACTTATGGGCCTCCCGACATTCCATGTTGAACCAGAGCGTTCTTGGCATCTGAGACTTGGAGGCAGACGATGGGACTGCTGATTTGGCGCAATCTAAAACAATCGGCGTCAGAGTGTCAGCAGGGTCCTTGCTTTTTAAGACTGTTTCTTCCTGCAGCTCCGCTCTTAACTTCGTGGTAAAAATTCCCCAGTCAGCTTTGTCATAGTTCAGGCGGTCCGGCAGAGAGTCACCTTCCCCCTCTGTGGGGCGGAGGACGACAGGAAAGTGGTCACTCCCGTGCAGATCGTCATGCACTCTCCACTCGTAGTCCAGGACCAACGATGGATCGCAGACCGACAGATCTAAACTCGAGAGCTTTCCAGAGGACAGATGAAGGTAAGTGGGTGACTTGTCGTTAAGACAGCACAAGTCCATATCAGAAAGAAGGTTTTCCAAGAGAAGACCTCGGGCTGATGTCAACTCACTTCCCCAGAGCGGGGAGTGTCCATTGAAGTCGCCCAACAGTAGAAACGGTCGTGGGAGCTGGTCCTGCCTCAGAACACGGACGGAAGGAGGAAGGTACAGAGAGCAGACAGTGATGGTTTTCTCAAGTGTGACTCTGACTGCCACCGCCTGTAAAGGGGTGCTTAAAGGAACTGTACTGTATAAAAGGGACGTATAAAAAGAGCGACACCTCTCGTCAATCCCTCTTGCTTTGGTTGAGCAGGTTTAAAAATGGAGTTAAAACCAGAGAGAGATAAAACCTTGCCATCTCTTTGCAGAGTCTCCTGCAGCGCCAGCACTGAAGGTTTCAAAGCACGACAAAGCAGCTGAAGTTCCTGGAAATTGGCGTAGAACCCATGATGTTCCAGTGGATCACTGCCATTAAAAAGTTTTTAAAAAATAAAATAAAATAAAGCAGCAGCCTAATCCATCGCTACCCCCTGCTCCTCTGCTTGCGGTGGCTCAAGGTCAGCCAAGATCACATATCTATTTTTGGAACTTAATTTCTCCGATTCCGACCAAGCCGGAATATCTACCACCTCAGCTCTTCCCGATCCCGCCGAGGCCGCAGCCCTCCCCTCCTTGAGTTTTGGAGGCACTGGGGGTTTCTGGCCACTCCCGCCAGCCCCAGGGCCAGGCAGACGAGAGGCGGGACGAGGGGGGCCGGGGGGTGGGGGGGGGGGGACGGGAGGCGGACACCGTGCCTCCGCCCGAGGCTTTTCGCTCCTGCCCAGCAGCCCCTGAGGACCGCCGTACAGGATGGAAAGGGGTGGACACAGCGCCTCCACTCAAGGCCAACAGTTCTATCAAGGTAGGCACGTCGTCCGTCTGCGTCCCTGTGGACGTCGTCTGGACCGCAACGTCCACCATCCTGGGTCTGACGACAGAGGCATACAACGCCTTAGGCAATGCGGCCTCCACTTGTTTACGTGCCTCAAAGAAAGAAATTTTCTTCTCCATCTTCACCTTTTGGATTTCTTTTTCTTTTCTCCAGGCAGGGCAGTCTTTTGATGACGGGTGGCCGCCTCCGCAGTTCGCACAACGGGCTGGACTGACGCATTCGCCCTGGTGCGCCGCCTTTGAACAGGTGCCATACACCTCTTCCTCCTTGCAGTGGTCCCGCAAGTGTCCAAATTTCTGGCACTTGAAACATCTTAGAGGGGATGGCACGTACAGGCTTACGTTCACCAGCAGGTATCCGACTCGAATGTCCTTGGGGACATTCGGGCAGCAGAAGGTGAGGAAAAATGTGTTGGTCGGGACTCTGTCCGACCCCTTCCTGACTGTCACCCTATAAACATCGGTCACTCCCTGAGAGGACAGCTCGCTCTTGATCCAGGGTTCCCAGGTGGTGGGCATGAAGCCAAAAAAGGACCTTTAAAGGACTTTATAAGGACCTCAAATCAGTTTAAAAGGACCTTTGCCGACATGACTTTACAGTACACCCCAATCTATTTGACATGCAGAACAGCAGACACTTACCTCTCATAAACGGAAGAACAGCTAATCCCATTTGACTGTCGTATTTAGTCTTTGCAATTCACGTCACTGTAGGTCTCTTTGGCTGAATGTTATTGTCACAAAGTTTTATTTCACAAGTATATAGATTATTGAGTTATCACTTTCACTGTGAACAGTGTAAGTCACGAACTATTGTAGACACATAATGATGAATCACTTTCATTCTTTTTACCGTCAGATCCACTACACTACTATTACACATTCTACTGTCACATTCACTACACTACTATTTACACATGTATTTTTCTTCAGTTCACACACTTCACAGTTTCTTAAGTTCCTCTTGTTTCTTTGACAGTTGAATGGATAGACTGCTGGCTATGTTTTGTTTGTCCCTTGAAGACAGGCGAAGCTCATTGGACCTGTCCACCAATGTGAAGCTCCTCTGTTCCTGAGCTTTAAAACTCAGGTTGTCAGCTTCAACAGCGAGTTGCTTTGAATCATTTTCTGCTTTCTTTTTCTTCTTCTCCAGCTCCCCAATCTCTTGTTCAAGAGCCTTCCGCTTCAGTTGGTTCTGGGTTGTCTCCTTTTCCTGACGCTGTTCTTTCAGGTGTTCGTTGTATCTGCCCCATGCAGCACTTGCAGACACCAGGAGGGGCTTGTCCAGCTTGACGTTCTGGATTCCACCAACATCACGGATGTGGTCTATTATGACCCGTCGGGCTTTGAGAGCTTTCTGGTTCAGATTGTCAGCAGAAGCTTCTTTATTGTAGGAAAATCCTCGTTCTACTGTGGCTTGCCCATGGGACAGCAGCAGCATGTTCTTAACGAAAGGCCTGAGGTTGGAGAATTGGGAGTGTTCTAGAGCCTGGCACCACCAGGTGTCCACCCTGTCTTTCTCAACAGTTGAAGGAGCTGGCTGAGTGCGTGGCAGCAGTAGGCAGGAAGTTGGTGAACTCCTGAAGAATGGTGTCCGCCTTCACTTCAGTCACTCTGCCGCTGTCAATGGCATTCTTCAGAAGAAGACTCATTTTCCTTTGGCTCTCTTCTTTGTTGTTGAGCTTGGTAGGGTCCAGGCATGACATGTTTCTGGCCACTCCGTATTTTAGTGGGCACTTTTCTATCATTTTCCCTACTACTTTCATCAGAAAGCTTCGACACTGTTTGTCAAAGTCCCTGATTAGTCCCTCGGATACACCTGGCAGCTTCTTTGCCTTGTTGACGAGGCTTGTCGTCTTAAAGTCCAGCTGCACTCTTGCTCGCAGATTGTTTGCATCCTCCAAGTCTATCTGAGTCAGTGGGGTATCAGTTAGCACATCCTCTTTGATGAACCTCTGCATGAGGTTCTTCAGCATGGTCTGGAGATCCGTGGCCATGAAAGGCATGAGGGGCTTGTCTGCCTGGTATTTCTTCAGGAATGGTTCAATGAGCCGAGCAACAGATGCAAAGAAAGACAGCTGGCTGGGCAGCAAGGGGTTGTTGACACCAGTTTTCACACATTCAAAACTGTTATTACGTGGCAGAGTGATCTTCTTGGTCAGCGCAGCTTTCACAAACAAATCTAAATTGGGCAACAGTTCAATGGCTCGCATTGCAGGCACAACATTCTCCAGCCACCTGTGGCGACAGAACTTCAATGGAAGAGAGGATGCTTGGGTTGTGGCATAGTAATCCTCAAGGCGAGCTGGACTGTCTTCAAAGAGCTTGTAGGATGCAGACAAAAAGTCTTCTATTTTCCACCCTGTGGCTTCACAACCGGTACGGAAGGCGTTGTGCAGAGTGTGAAGGCCACAGCTTCCCACATGCAGCAAGGAGACTCCATGGTTGTCTTTCATGTCACAGTTGATGGTGTTGTACACAGTCCAATTCACGTTGGGCCCATCCATGCCAAGCTGTAGCAAGTCTCTCTTGTTCAAATTGTACTTTGTGAAGGACACTCTCTCCCATTGATGCAATTTTCAATGAAACTCCACAAAAAAGGCAGCGAGCAGAATGCTTGTCCTCAGTATTCCTTCTCACCCACTCACAATAAACTTTTTCAGATAACCATGTATCCTGAAATGAACATTTCCCTGGCATTTTGAACGTTTAGCTTGAAAACACTTTCCAAACTAGGCTTCGATCCCAATTAACTAGCAATGTAAGGAAAATAGGAGGGAGGAGGAGAAAAGGCAGGAAAAGGTATCTATCTGTAACATGCTGCTCAAGAATGCAGCATATAGCTGTTCTCCAAGGCTGTTTGTTATGTTTGTATGTTCGCAAACCGTGGTGTTATGTACTTACATTTATTTGGGTAATTTTTTTTCATCTTTATTGCCTCACTCTTTTAATTAATTTCTATACAGGGAACCTTTTAACATAGATCGTTTGACCAAAAATATCGAGTCAGCTATATGCCGCGAACATTAGCACCGCCTCTGCTCTTGGCAACCCATGACGTCAAAATTTTTTTTTTAAAGCTGGCTATGCCTAAGCAAAGCAGCAGCAGCAGGCGTGACTCACAGCCACTGTACCACGCTTCGCGTCTGCCACCGAGCAGAAAGCGCACTACTGTTAGGGCCTAGGCCTATAGGCTGTATCCTCCTACAGTAAGTACTGAGTTTCAGACAATCGCGTCGGCATCTTTCAACGCGCTTTGCAACTTGCGGTTTTGGTGTCGAAGGTGTTTCAATTTCGTTCTCAAGTCTCTTTCTCTTCATAAAACAGGACTTAACAGTACCTTTCAAAAATTAAAAGGACCTCCTGATGAGTTAAAAGGACCAACTTGCTGAATCAAAGAACTTAAAAGGCCTTTTGACCAAAATCCAATTCCTAAGGACTTAAAAGGACTTGAAAGGACCCTACGAACCTTGTTGATCTCTGCTTCAGACACTCCTCTCAACTCCGGGCATCTGATGACCCCCTTTGAACAGTTCAGTCCTTTGTGAGGGGAAACCCTCACCGCCCTATCCACAAAAGTGGTCGCCTTGAGCAGAAGCTGTGTCTGCCTTTTGGACTCTGTCTCCACCAGAAATGCTCCGCTCCTCAGCCTCTTGATAGATTTCAGTGAGCCTGCCAGACACTGGAAGCCCTTCTGGATAGCGAAAGGGCTGAGAGCCGACAAGGGCTTGTCGTCATCAGCGCCCTCCACCACAAGCCACGACAGCCAAAATCCAGAGGTCTCACCGACCTCCGAATCAGAGTCTGAGTCGTCTGTTCCTGGTCTCCTTCTTTTGCCAAGTTTAGGGAGGTGTATTTGTTTTGAAGTCATGGTTTTAATAATTGTACATTCATCCCTCCCTTACCAACCCACCATGGGGTCCAACTTAGGGGCCAGGGTCAAGGGAACACCAGCTTGACCCCTTCCAGGTTTCGGGAGGGATATATGACTAACAGCTTAGCTCCAACGTGTTCCCCCCCGATCATGCCCAGCTCCCGGGGACAGAGAACTGAGCACTACGGGGGTTATCCTCACTAGCCTCCAAACTGCCAGTCTTGACCCAGCCCCACCAAGGGGTAGCCGATTGACACACACGGGCCAATGTGTGCCGCCTGTCTTAGGAGAGGTCCGAGCCAAAGGGATGTGTTGAGAGCAGCGTGCTCTCTCAATCCCCAGGATCTCATTCCTCTCCATCACAGGTCGCGCCGCATGGCAAACACGGCAGGCATGAAGAAGGCCGCAGAGAAAAAAGAATGTGGAAAAGAAGGCTTGACGGGGAGCTGAGGACAGAAAAGAGGCGGTAAAAGAAGAATAGAGAATAGCGAAAGGGACAGTGGGTCACTTTTAGTTTGTGCCTCACTCACGACCTGTTTCGGCATGGGAAGCCCTATCAGGGGCATCAGTACGAAAACCACCACTTATTCAGCCTGAACAGCTACAATGGCTATGTAGGCTGTCAATCAAGACCTGGGACTAGAGCAGTAAACCCCCAGAAGCACTGATGCCCCCGCCGACATAGCTCGCTCGATCACTGGCCACTAAACCTCCCGACCACGACAAGGTAGTGACCCCCCCCGGGAGGGGGTCAAGAAAACATCAGCTTGACCCCCTCCAGGTTTCGGGAGAAGCTAAGAGAGGAGGCTGTGTAGCCTGTGGAGGCAAGGCATGGCCGGACGTATGGTCATTGATACTGAATCAATCGCCATACCCAGGAATTTGAACTGCTGAGAGAGCTCCAGTTCCGATTTTTCTGTGTTCATTAGAAAGCCCAGTGATTGGCACTGGTTCCTGACAAGGTTCAGGTGATGCTGGCAGAGGGCCCTGCTCTCTGCAAGGATCAACCAGTCGTCTAGGTAGACCCTCAGGCGTATGCCCTTGCTCCTGAGTGCTAGGCATAGTTCCCTGACCACCCTGGTGAAGACCCACGGGGCTGGCACAAGGCCAAATGGAAGGGCTCTGAACTGGAAGGACTTGTCATCCCATGAGAAGCGGAGCCACTTGTGGTCCCTGGGGTGAATGAGGATATGGAAGTATGCGTCCGTGAAGTCTATTGAGACTGCCCAGTCGCCTTGCCTGATGGATTCCCTGATTGATGCAGGTGATTCCATGCGGAATGGTTTGTACTGGAGGTACTTGTTCAGAGGAGAAAGGTCTAGGACCGTCTGCCATCCGCCAGAGGCTTTGGGAACGACAAAGAGCTTCCTCTATCGCCTCTTTGTGGAGAAGAGAAAGGATTTCGTCCCGCAGGGCTCAGCGGGCTGGTGTCGCCCTGTGTTTTGGGGGGGGGGGGGGGTGGAGAAGAGAGGAGGAGAGAGAGTGAGAGGTGCCTTGGAGGAGAGCCAAGGCAGGTGGAACCCCAACCCTATTACCTGGAGGACCCACTCGCATGCTGGGAGAGACAGCCACGCTGGCATGTGCCTGGATAGGCTGCCTGCTGGCTGCTGTTGTGCAAGTAGCCGGTGAAGGGCGGGGGTGAGTCATTGGGGGTGGGCCGGTCTTGAGGTGGCTGCTGGCCTGTGTGGAGGGCGAAATGTGTACGGCAGGCGCCTGTACACCCTGGGTTGCACTCTGGCGTTTGAGGGAGAAGACTGATGCAAGCGCAGTCTGAAGGTGGTTACATTATTGCGCCGGAAGGTGTAGGGATGTTGTTGCGGAGCGTGCCACAAGTGTGCCGAAGCGCAGACAGGGCCTGCGCCAAGGGCAAGGTCCCTACCCAAGTCTGCACGGTGTTTTATGGCCGCAGTGGGGAAGCCCTGACCGAAGAGGGAACCGTCGGTGGGGGGAAGCGCTCTGAGGGAAGCGTGTTCTGGCGGAGAGCGCACGCATGGGGAGCGGTCGAGCACAGCATCCCTCCTGGCCAAAATGATATTCATATAGGCCTGCGACTGTATATTTGCAAAACGCATGAGAAGCTGGCTGATCTGCTGGACGAAAGGGGAGAAGATGGTGATGTCAAGGCCGGCTGGTTGATCAGTGGGGGTTTCCATCAGGGCTCTGGCAAGGCCCGCAAGGAAGTTGTCTATGGCGGCAGTCAATTCTTGAGATATTCTGACAGCTTCTTCCAGATCCATAAGGAATCTGTCAGGCAATGCTACTGTGCGATTGCCATGCAAGTTATGCGGGAGGAGTAGGAGGTCTTCCTGAGAAAGAGGCAGGGGTCTTTGAGGAATAGGACCCAGAGCTAAAAGTGGGGGGTTTGAAGTGGGTCGGGGCAGGGTTTTCAAGAATTTCCCTCAACCCATTGTGGCTGGAAAATTTGGGACAGAGTCAGAGGGGACATTGCTGACAGGTTGGCCCCTGATGCTTTCCAGTGTGTTTTGCAGGTGTCAAGTATCATGGGTGACTAAAAAGTCTATGTAAGGGCATAGTGAGTGCCATGGGAGGATCTGTGGATGCCCATAATCTCCATAGCACCGCAGGTTTGAGGCGTGCCCGGTGCATGAATTGTCTCCACCCTATCTGGAGTGTAGGAAGCTAGGAGGGCTAGTACTTCTTGCAAGGAAACCAGCTGATTATCTTACGAAGGTGGTTCCTCTGTATCAGTGTCCCCATCAGAAAATGTCTCTTCAATGGCATAGGATGATGGGTCAGGCTGTGTGCTGAGCATGTGACCGGTGTTGTTGCACTGGGTGCTATGAGTGTGTCCTGTTGTAGGGGAGATGAGCTGCTGGGAGGTGGTAGAGGACGGTGGAAGCAGATTTGCTGCAGTAGAAGAAGAAGCAGTAGTAGGAGAAGGTGTGGCACCACGAAGCAGAGTGGTGCATAATTGCTGCAGCAAGTTAACAATGAGTTGCTGGTTGTTTGGTTGAACAGCTTGCTGAGAAACCATTGGTGGCTGGGAAACACCAGCAACCGGTGGTATGGCAGATGGGGTCATCACTGCATAGCTTGTAGGAACCGTGCACACACTGCACTGTAGGCGAGGGGCAGTGCCAGTGCAAGGGAAGTAACTGCGGCGGTCACCGGTAAGGGTGCTGAAGCAGGTGTTGCCCCCTTGGATCGGGAGTTCGTGACAAGGGGGTAGGGGGTGCATGAGACGGTTGAGGCATGCCGCATAGGGGGCTTGTGATCCGATGTCAGGGCCGCCACCATGGACGCATCGCACATAGGTCCCAGTCTAGCGTGTGGATTCAGAGCAAACGTATGGTGTTGTTTCCCCAAAGGGCTTGTGTTATATTCCACTGTTGAGACTGTGGGCATGGGGAAAGGGATAGAAGAGGCTGACTCGGGCACTGCCGACTGGCAGAGCCGAGAAATCACGGATCGTATCAAGTCCCTTCGCGGGTCGAAATTAATAGCATCAATGGCACTATTGACCTGAGTGTGGGGTAACAAACCCCTAGAAGTAGAAGTCACCAGAGGAGGCGTAGGAGGTAGTGGGGGTCTGGAGTCGACCAGAGGGAGCAGAGGAAGTGGAGGAGGCGTGGGGTTGGCGTTGTTGAGAGAGGCAGAAGTAGAGGGCCCAGAGTGATCGTGAATCGATTGCGATCATGCCTTAATTTTAGCCCGATCTCCCAATCTATATCATACATTAATATGCTTAGTAATAGCAGAGGACTCAACTTTGAACCAGTAATGAAATACCATAAAGAATCAATGAATTTATGAGTATTCGTCGTTTTGTCAATATTACTCTATAGATGTTGAAGGATAATGTTCTGAGCAGAGTTCTAACTTCCCTATGTACACATTAAATTTTCAATTCTATCACTGTGGAGTGATGGCCTAGAGACAACGCATCCACCTAGGAAGCGACAGAATCTTGCGCTGGTGAGCCGCCAATATTTTCTCCCCCTCCTCAAGACCTTGAGTGGTGTTCTGGACGCTAGTCATTCGGACGAGACGATAAACCGAGGTCCCGAGTGCAGCATGCACTTAACGCATGTAAATGAACCCACAGCAACAAAAGGGTTGTTCCTGGCAAACTTCTGTAAAAAAAAAAAAAAAAATCCACTTCGATAGGAAAAACAAATAAAAAACTGCATGCAGGAAAAAAATACAAAAAAATGGGTGGCGCTGTTGTGTAACGACGCACTCTCCCTGGGGACAGCAGCCCGAATTTCATACAGAGAAATCTGTTGTGATAAAAAGAAATACAAATACAAATATAATTAACCATTCAAAAAAGTTTGTTACACATGTCAAAAAAGAAAAAACCAACCCTCCTGTGTTTAAAAAAGGGCACTTCACTTATATATAGAAACAGATGTGAACTGTGTAGTACTAGTTGTAGGCATCCATTCATCTGGTGACTATGGAGTTGTGCTCTAGGTGATGGTTCTGGCACAGCATCAGTTGTGGCTTGGCAGGCCTACTCAAGATTGGGCAGTCTCTCCCACACTTCTTATAGACAAAGTCTGATGCTAATCTGTTAGACTTTGGGCTTTTCTTTCTTGCAATTTTGTCTTTGTTGGGCAGGTGTCTCTTTGACCTTGGAGAAGCCTTTCTGCACTGTCTGCCTCCAAGATGATCATTTGGAGGATACAACTTCCCTCATGTCCAGGGTCTTCAGATCTCTTTAGCTGACATCTTTAAATAAACAGCACATATCTTTAAAAGTAAATATCTTCAAAAAGAAAACTCACCTGTAGAACCGCTGTTGGAATCACTTGGAACTGGACTGGTAGGAGTGGGAGCTGGATCTACTGGCATGACATCACCATTGACAAAGAAGTCAGTAATGCGGGATGCAGCAGCTCTGTTTGTCAACATCACCTGTGCCATCTTGCTTTTATCAAAACTGTTACCTGTGTAGAAACAACAAATGTGTCACTGTATGGGTCAGAATGTCTAACACTAAGAGTCAAGTACCTTCTTTGACAATATCCACATTTCATCCCCTGTACTCTTTAGTTTCTAAGACCGAAAAATTTGTAAATTGGTTAATAACATTGTAATATACTCTACATTTCTTCTCCACCACTCTTTTATTGGCCTTCTTTGCAGTATTCATGCGGGGAAGAAATGTAAAGTATATTACAATGTTGTTAACCAATTTATAACTTTTATCGTCTTTGAAACAAAACTGAATGGAAAGAGTACAGGGGAAGAAATGTGGATATTGCCCATTCACATTCAGACATTGCATATAGCTTTTTCAGTATAATTTAACATGGTCAGTGACCCATTCCTCAGTCTTCAACCCCTGTTCTACTACTCTACTATTTCATTCGTGGGCTGCAACTCCCATGTTTAACCGTACTGTATGTACACCTGGGCTTTTACATTTTTACCCCACTATGTAGGCAGCCATACTCCATTTTCAGGGGTGTGCATGCTGGGTATATTCTTGTTTCCATAACCCACTGAATGCTGACATGGATTACTGGATCTTTAATGTACGTATTTGATCTTCTGCTTGTGTATACACACGAAGGGGGTTCAGGCACAAGCAGGTCTGCACATATGTTGACCTGGGAGATCAGAAAAATCTCCACCCTTTACCTGCCAGGCACTGTTACCAAAATTCAAACCCGGAACCCTCAGACTGAAAGTCCAATGCTTTAACCATTCGGCTACTGCGTCCGTCCAACTCCTCAAGCTTGAAAGACTCAACTTTGATTTGAATTTTGATTACAGTTTGTTCCATTTACTGGGAAAACTCAAATTCTGGAATCTGTCACACATTCAGCAGAAAATAGTTCACTTTCTCAGATTCTGTGTCACAATGATCTACTGTATTGTACTGTAATTTGTATTGTTACTTTTTGTCACAACAGATTTCGGTGAAATTCCGGCTACTTTCCCCAGGAAAAGCATACTGCCACAGTGCAACACCTACTGTTCCTTTTCTTTCTCCTGTGTATTTGTTTTATTATCAAGCATCACAGTATCAAAGCTACCCTATTGCTCACTAAATTCAAGCTGCACACATCACCCTTACTGTCTCATTACAAGGACTTTTCTGTGGCAGTCTTGCAATGTGCAGAGCAGCGTGTCTTGGGTAATATCTGACAGAGCCCATCCTTCTCTAGGCTGGATTTTCTTTTTAATCTGGTGAAAAGGTCTGTGTGGCACCCCAGTAACTCATCACAGACTGACAGACCTGAGACAGAATTTGAAGTCTTGCATGCAGAAGCCACCTGAATACAAATTGGATTGGTATATTTTCAAACCCATCATAATGGTCACACTAATGACTGTCTTTATAGACACTTTTGTGGTTCTGATGCATGCAGTGAGGAGGAAAAAAAAAGGGGGAGAAGTGCTGGGGTGGGGTATGGAAAATGGACCTTTATTTAGTGACAAGCATAAGTAGTAAGCAGCAACAGCTTAAAATTTATAGTTGTGCTCAATATAACATTTTTTTGTGAAATTGATGCATGTACATGAATCAGTTAAGGTATATAAATAGACATGGTTTGGGGGATTCCTTTTTTGAGGAAGTTTGTATATTTTCCTGTACCTAAATGGTATGCATTTACTTGTATATACTATATAGTGCCTGTACCTTAAATGCCAATTTGAAACTGAGATGGAGCAATCTGCTTCTGAAGAGCTACAAAGATTTTTTTAAGAACGCATGTGCATGACCAATGATAATCATACACCTGTATCCTCTTCAGGGCTAAGTATTATTTCAGCAAGCCTTAACCTTTTAATACTACAGCCATTCAGGAGTCATGTTTTGGGAGAACCTTTCTTTTTCTGGTTTTACTTTCATTGATCTCAGTAGAGTTCAACAACAAATATTGACGTAAAAATTGCCAATAATAACTACTTTCCCCTCAAGATGGAATGAATTGTGTTCACACGGCGTGTACGTTCACTCCGCCAGTCACACAAGAGTGAAGGGGAAGAAATGTGGATTTTGTCGAAAAAAGTCTGTCCAACAAGAAAGTATTGTTTCATATAGTATTGCTAAAATGGAATGACATTCCATCTCAACTAACAGCCAACCATGATGTTGATGAAAGATGCCTATTCAAAAATCCCCCAAAACAAAATTCTCTTCTCAACTTCGATTTTTATAACCAATTAGCTTTGATGAGGAAACACAAGGGTATATTATGTGTGGAACCGTGACAGAACGATATTCATGTTATTCTTTTGCATCAAAGTGTACGAGTTTCACATCGTGTTGTTCCGCCGAGTTGTTGTGACTGAAGTGTCAGTGTGTGTCCGTTTCGAAATGACAATACAAAACGAGTAGTGACCATCTGCTGAAAGTACACTATTCTACCGATGAAGATAAGAAAAGCGATCAGTATACACCGCGTTATTCACTTATTTTGTAAAATCGAACATTCTGCCTTACCACTCTGTTCAATACAACAACGCCTTTCCTTTTAAAGATTTCTCATCTTGAGTTTGAAAGTGGGATGAGCGATGCATCACAGCAAGCCTCTTTTTGATTGGTCGACTTTCAAAACACGTTGGTGAAGCAAAACGCGAGAGCGTTATACAGGACATTTTTTCATAAATTTGTATAAAAGAAGCTGTTTTACATATTGTAAAATCAGACAGCATTTGACATGATTTATTTTAACTATAAAAAATAACATTATTTTCCAGAGGACAATAATAGTCCTCGCATCTCGACGTTGCAGTCCACAGTTACAAATTAGGCAAAAGTGTTACAGTTGCAAAAACATCGAATGTATTTTGAATGAATTCATCAATATTGGTCGATTGATTACTTTTTCTTTAACGAGGGAAATGAAGAGAGAGAGAGAGGGGAGAGAGAGAGAGAGAGAGAGAGAGAGAGAGAGAGAGAGAGAGAGAGAGAGAGAGGATATATAAGTTCAGTTACTCACGGGGACATCACTGTGCTCAAATTCATAATCGTTACACCACATCTCTGATGCCTGACCAGCAGCACAACCCATCGAGTGCCTTTCAGCTCTGTGGCATAACCCAGCGCGCTTAGTCATATCCTGGGGGATAATAAAATGAAATGAAATGTCATAACTGATTCTAAAATTATCACTTTAACAACAACAACAATAATAATAATAACGATGATGATGATGATGATGATAGCTTGAATGATGATGATGATGATGATGATGATGATGATAACTGAACAAAATAGAAAATCACTCACTCATTCCCTCGACCGCTGGGGTCGTTGGGGGGACATGAGGAAGATGTCATAGCTCGCCACGTCGTTCTGTTGGCAGCTGTTGTGAGGAGATCTGGCATCGTCATTTTGGTCCATTCCTTGACGTTGTCGGACCAGCTCTTTCTCTGCCGCCCCCGTCTGCGCCCTCCCTCTACAGTCCCTTGCAGGATGGTTTTGGAGAGGGTGTTATGTCGTATGACGTGACCAAACCATGCCATCTTCCGTCGTTTGACAGTCGGCAACAGTGGTTCTTGGGGCCCAACAAGTTTGCTGACCAGGTTCCACACATAGTCATTGGTCTTGTGCTCCTTGTAGGAGATGTGTAGTAGTCTCCTGAAGCACTTGGTTTCGAATGCTTGGATTCTTCTTTCTGTTTCTGCCATCAGTGTCCATGTCTCACATCCATATAAGAGGATGGAGACCACTAGTGACTTGTAGAACAGGAATTTTGTGTGGAATCTGATGTTGCTCTTCCATACCCTGTTCAGTCTGGCCATCGCTGCCGTTGCAGAATTAATCCTATTTCGGATTTCTGCTGTGCAGGTGCCGTCTTTGAACAGGATTGCTCCCAGGTACTTGAAGCTGGTCCCTTCTTCCAAGGGCTCACCATTCATGGTTATGTTGGCACTGATGTTAGTTGTGCTGTTGACCATGACCTTTGACTTCTCTGTGCTGACCTCCATGCCGTAAGCACTTGCTCTTGTAGTAAGTCTGTTTGTTAGATCCTGGAGCTCAGTGTTAGTGCCCCCCATGAGGTCGATGTCGTCTGCAACTCGAAGATTGCAGACTGGCCTGCCGCCAGTGATGATGGAAGTGTGGTGGTCTTCGAGAGCCTCTTGCATGATTCTCTCCAGAAAGATGTTGAAAAGTACAGGGGATAATAGGCATCCTTGCCTGACTCCGACTGTGGTCCAAAAGAATTGTCCTTGTTGATTGTTGAGGAGCACTGCGCTGCTGAATGTTCGTAGAGGGCCTGGATGACTTGAATGAGCCCTTCATCAATGTTGAAGCCTCTCAGTACTTGCCAGAGGCCGCTGTGCCACACCCGATCGAATACCTTCTTGAAGTCGATGAAGTTGTGAAAGATGTCCTTTTGGTGTTGTAGATGTTTTTCAATGAGGACTCGACAGTTGAATATTTGTTCGACAGTGCTCCGCCCTTTTCTAAAGCCCACTTGTTCTTCTGATAGCAGTTACTCAGCCTTGGATTTCAATCGGTTGAGGATGATGCGAAGCATGACTTTGCTTGGGTGGCTAATCAGACTTATAGTCCTGTAGTTCTGACATTGCTTGAGGTTGCCCTTCTTGGGTAGAGGAATCACCAGCGATTGGGTCCATTCTGTTGGCCACTTCTTTTCTGTCCAGATCTGACATAGCATTGTTAGTGCTTCTGTGGTCTCTTTCCCTCCATACTTCAAAAGCTCAGATGGGACGTTGTCCACTCCTGGGGATTTCTCTGGCTTCAGACTCTGTATTGCAGCCTCAACCTCCTCCTTCAATACTTGGAGATTTTCTTCACTGTCTGTGGATCGTGGGTTGTCCTGCAATATTGATGAGTCTGGACTGAGCTGGTAGTTGTAGAGGCCGTCACAGTATTCTGCCCACCTCTTCAGGACTTCTTCGCTATCTGTCAGTAGCTTGCCATCCTTATCTTCGATGACAGCTGATCTTGGCTGGCTAGTCTTAGTGAGGGTCTTGAGGGTGCTATAGGCTCTTTTGCTGTTCCCTGCTTCCATGCTTTTCTCAACTTCTTCGCACTGCTCCTCTATCCAGTTTTCTTTGGCTGCCTTCATCTTCATCCTGACTTCTCTGTTCACCTGTTGGTGCTTCGTCCTGGCTTCATTACTAGAGTGTTTCTTTCTTCTCAGTTCTCGCCGCTTGTCACACAGATCTAGGACCTCATTTGTCACCCATGGTTGGATCCTTTTTCGCTTCTTTCCCACAACTTGTTCAGCTGTTGTAGTTAGCACCTCTTTGATGTTGTCAGCAAGGGTGTCTACGTCGATGTAAATAGAAAATAATAACGTAAAAAAAAAAGTAAATAAAAATGACAGAAACGACTGAAGAAGATTAAATGTGACGCAACACGCGAAAACCCGGCTAAAGTCGCATCCAGCGATTCTCAGTTGGCTGTACAGGGTCAAAATCATCAAGATCGGGATTTGTATAAATATCGCATCTTCGAAGTCTTATCTTCGCTGTCGGTAAGTATATTTGCACAAAAAAACCTGGAACTGTAGTACAGTTTTTTCAATGATTTCAGGGGCATGCCTGTCAAAACCATGTAGAAAAATACTGCACTCTTTTGCCCTATTTCAGTTGCATGCCGAAAACATCGAAAACCGACGGGGAAATTTCGGTCTGCGAAGTCATAAATGGAAATGAGTAGTGAACAGACATTAATGATCTCCCCCAGACTTTCTAAATCAAGATAGCGTATGAATGTAGTCAGTTTTCAACGCCGGTTTTATTGGCTACCCTCTGTAAGTTGCGATTGAACGATTTTTAATGTACAGAATCTACTTACTCACTTACACGTTCTCTCGTATATACGTGAGTGGGCTTTTACGTGTATGACCGTTTTTACCCCGCCATGTAGGCAGCCATACTCCGCTTTCGGGGGTGTGCATGCTGGGTATGTTCTTGTTTCCATAACCCACCGAACACTGACATGGATTACAGGATCTTTAACGTGCGTATTTGATCTTATGCTTGCGTATACACACGAAGGGGGTTCAGGCACTGGCAGGTCTGCACATATGTTGACCTGGGAGATCGTAAAAATCTCCACCCTTTACCCACCAGGCGCCGTCACCGTGATTCGAACCCGGGACCCTCAGATCGAAAGTCCAACGCTTTAACCATTCGGCTATGGCGCCCGTCTGTACAGAATCGAATGTTTTTATTACTTCTGCCTGTGTGACAGCACCTTACAAAGAGTCGCAATGCAAGAACATGGAAAGGTTACGCAAGCGCGGTATAGGGGGTCACCAGAGGAAAGCATTCAGCGCGGTACAGTACATGTGTCTGACTGCTGTCGCGCTGATGCTGATCTGTGAGCAGGTCACCGGCTGCGGCAGACAACTGATTCTGAACAGAAAGCTATGAACATAGCTCTTTGGGGTCAAAAGGAAACAAACATTTTCAGTTTCAAGTATTTTATACTAAATTGGTAGAAGACGCGAATCCGCTTTTATGATTGTTTTCCGGCCTGTTTCCTACCATTCATGACATATCATGAAGAATGAAATTGTTGTATATATGTTATTGTTCTGCAATAAGACACCAAGGGAAACAACCTGATATAGAGCTTGGTAACATCCGGGGCTACGGAATTAAATCATGGACACCTGAACGTCTTTGTCTTGTTGTAGTAAGTGATGTTTGCTCTCTTACTCCCGTATCACACATAACACATGGTGGCAGCGGTCAAGAACGCACGCAGAAGATGACGGAAAACGACCAGGCGCAAGGGGGCCGTCCCCTTAACCTTCCTCCACCAAAAGCCTTCGACGGATCGGCGGAAAGCTGGTCGAAATGGCGAGCACGATTTGAACGCTACAAATTGTGCACCGGTCTCGCCGCTAAACCCGAAAAAGAGCAGGTATCAATGTTCCTGTACAGCATGGGTGAAGTGGCCGATGACCTTCTCATCACAATGAACGTAGATGAAGCAACAGTGACCTACAGTGATCTCCTGGCCAAGTTCGACGCACATTTCGGTGCAAGAAAAAACGTTATAACCGCGAGAGCAAAATTTAACAAGCGGGTCCAGACGGAGGGAGAGCCCATCGACACATACTAACAGGACCTACACCGTCTAGCAGACGACTGTGAGTATAGCCAGCTCAAAGATGAATTGATCAGAGATAGGATCGTGGTAGGGGTGACAGATGACAACCTCTCTGAGAAGCTGCAAATGATGGCAGACCTGACACTCAAGGACGCCATTCAACTCAGTTGCCAAGCAGAAGCCAGGAAAGAAGGACAGGCAGTCCTCAGAGGAAAGACGGTAGAGGAAGTCAGGCAATGCCCCTCCTCCACATGCCAAAAAAGCTGCACCCCTCACCACACCAAAACCCAAAGAACCCACCAGCCCAGTCCCCACCACTCCAGGGCCCCAAACGGCAGTTGCCCGAAGTGCGGATATGATCACCCCAAAGACAGAACATGCTACGCCAAAGGGAAAGTCTGCAAAAACTGCAACAAGCGGGACCATTTTGCCCGTGTCTGTCGTAAAGGAAAGCCCCAGAGGAAGACGGTGCATGAGGTGAAAGAAGAAGAAATAGAGGAAGAGGAGTTCTTTCTGGAAAGCTTAGACTCCATTGACTCGGACTACTGGGTGGCCAAGGTGACCGTCAATGGCAGACCCACCACCTTTAAGTTGGACACCGGAGCAGCAGTGACCGCAGTCGGCAAGGGAGTTGTGGGCAACGCCAAACTACAGTCAGCACAGAAGACCCTACGCGGCCCAGGCAACACACCAATAAAAGTACTTGGCTGCATCGGCGCCATCCTCCAGTGCAAGGACATTAAGATAAGAGAAACTTTGTACGTGATCGAAGGGCAGTCTACACCTCTCCTCAGTTGCCAGGCATGCGAGAAACTCCAGCTGGTTCAACGACTGGACGCACTAGACTCCAAGTCATTAGAAGCAGAGTTCCCAGGCTTATTCCATGGCTTAGGGAAGACTCAAAGGGAATGCACCATCAGCTTGAAAGACGACGCCAAGCCAGTCTGGCTGTACACGGCACAGAAGGTGGCCCATCCCCTCTTAGGTCAAGTAAAGAAGGAACTGTCTAAGATGGAAGCCAGCGGCGTCATCTCTCCAGTCACTGAGCCCACTGACTGGTGCTCAGCATTGGTGGTGGTCCCCAAGCCAAGCGGGGCGGTACGTCTTTGCATAGACCTGACCAACCTCAACAAGGCTGTCCGGCGGGAAGTCTACCCCATGGCATCGGTGGATGAGAGCCTGTCCAAACTCGCAGGCTCACGGGTGTTCTCAAAGCTTGATGCCAAGAGCGGGTATTGGCAAATACCACTTGCCGAATCCTCCAGGCTGCTGACTACCTTCATCACCCCGTTCGGTCGATTCTGTATGAATCGACTACTCTTTGGTATCTGTTCAGCATCAGAAATATTCCAACGAATGATGACGGAGATCCTGACCGACCTAGAAGGTGTGGTGTGCCACATGGACGATGTGCTGGTACACGCGCCCGACAAGGAACAGCACGACGAGATCCTCAGGGAGGCCTTGTCCCGTCTGAAATCAGCAGGCCTCACCCTCAACGAGAAGTGCGAGTTTGGCAAAAGCGAAGTCAAATTCCTAGGCCACGTCATCAACGCTGACGGCGTGCGGCCTGATCCAACCAAGGTCGAGGCCATCACTGCATTCCCGGCACCGCAGAACATCACCGAACTGCAGAGGTTCTTCGGGATGGTCAACCACGTCGCAAAATTCATGCCAGGAACAGCACACAAGACGGAGCCATTGCGCCAGCTACTCCGTAAAGACACAACCTGGTCCTGGGATAAGCCCCAGGAAGAAGCCTTCCAAGACCTCAAAAGGCTTCTGTCGTCAGAGACTGTGTTGGCCCACTACTCGATAGAGAGGAAGACGACGGTGGCAGCCGACGCGTCATCGGTGGGCATCGGAGCAGTTTTGTTCCAAGAACAGCCTGATGGTTCACGACGCCCCATCAGCTACATCTCTCGCTCGCTCACAGAAGCAGAAAAAAATTACGCCGTCATAGAGAAGGAGGCTTTGGCAGCTACCTGGGCAGTGGAACGCTTCTGTACGTACTTGTTGGGCATGAACTTTACCATTGAGACAGACCATAAACCCCTCGTTCCGCTCCTGTCCAGCAAAGAGATTGCAAACATGCCACCCCGCATCCAGAGGTTCAGACTCCGGTTGATGCGATTTAACCCGGCGGTGGTCCATGTGCCGGGTAAAAACCAGATTGCTGCAGACGCCCTGTCCCGAGCACCAGTGGGCAAGCCGGACACAGCTGACATCAACTTCGTTGAGGACACTGCAGCCATGGTCAAACAGACCATCCAGGTTCTGCCCGCATCATCGCAGAAGCTCCAAACAATACGAGTGGCACAGAAGGCAGACGAGGTCCTACAGCAGGTGAGAGACTTCTGCAGCCACGGTTGGCCAGTGTACGTACCCGCCAACCCTCTCCTACAGCCGTTCTGGCAGAATCGACACCACTTGACCATGGCTGAGGACCTGCTGCTGTACGACGACCGGCTCGTGATCCCAGGACCCATGAGGATGGAGGTCCTGACCCGACTTCATGAAGGTCATCTCGGCATCACCAAGTGCCGTGCTCTAGCTGGGTCGTCAGTCTGGTGGCCCTCGATGGGATCTGCCATCGAGGAGATGGTCTCACGGTGCACCACCTGCGCCAAGCACCGCCCCGAGAAGCGTGAGCCGCTTCTCCCCTCCACGTTCCCGAGTCGACCTTGGGAGAGGCTGGGGATGGACTTGTTCCAGCTGAAAGGGGAGACATATCTTCTCATCGTGGACTACTACTCCAGGTGGGTGGAGGTCAAACACCTCACGTCCCAGACCAGCACAACCATCATCAGGCAGACGAAAGCAGTGTTCGCCACGCATGGCATACCAGATGTCATCATCAGTGACAACGGCCCCCAGTTTGCCAGCAGCGATTTCCTCCGCTTTGCCACCGAGTATGGGTTCGTGCACATGACAAGCTCCCCCAGATACCCGCAGAGCAACGGTGAGGCAGAGAGGGCCGTGCAGACGGTAAAAAACATCCTGAAGAAGGCCAAGGACCCCTATTTGGCCTTGCTCAACTACAGGGCAGCCCCGCTCCAGAATGGCTACTCCCCAAGCCAGCTGCTGATGGGCCGACGGCTCAACACCCGTGTCCCAGTCAAACCGACCGTCCTGCAGCCCACTACCCCAGATCACGAGGCCATCCGTGACGCAGAAATGGCCAACAAACAAAAACAGAAGGCGAACTACGACCGACGGCACGCTGTCCGCGCTGCTCACCCCCTCCAGCCTGGTGACGCGGTCCATGTCACAGACCTGAACAGACCTGGGCAGATCATCCAACGCCACGCCAGTCCCCGGTCATTCCTGGTCCACACCGACCAGGGCACAGTACGCCGCAACAGCCGCCACTTGGTCAAACCAAGTGAAGATCTGCCATCCCCGCGGGTTCTTCAGCAGCCAAGCGTGCCTTCACCAACCACGCTTAGCCAGGCGCCAACACCACCTGAGCCACGTCCAGCCACGCCAGCTAAAACCCTGACACCTCGCCGCTCTGGGCGCGACGTACGCAAACCAAGGCATCTGGATGACTACGTCCTGGGTTCTACGTAGAGTGATGTGTGTCAGAAGAGTCATCCGTCCAACAAAATTTTGTGAATAATGGCCTGTCACCAAATGGCAACAGTGTAGATAGGTTGACCATTTGGTCAGTACAACTTGTAAGCAATGGTATTTGTTTGCTTACGAAGTTTGAAAACTAGTCGTAGAGAGCAGCAGGTCGCTCTGTAGTCAGTGTGATCCATGGCCGGTACCCGGGAGCAGCAGTGTAGCTAGGCTGTCTCACCTGGTTTTAAGTAACCGTGTAGTTTGGTTACTATTATAGGGAAATTGTGTAGAGAACTAGAAGCGTTATTATAACAGTTGGGGTGCATGCTTTTCATTTGTTGTTGTTGGTTTTGTTTTGACGTTATGATATTAATAGATTTTGGTTAGACAGAAACGCTTTCCTGAAAACATTTGGGTATTACCTATGGAACTGTTTGAAAGGATATGCAAGTTTATTTTATTTTATTATTTTATTTATTATTTATTTATTTCTATTTTTCTTTCAAACAGAATGGAAAAGAAATTTATTATTACGTTTTGGGGGAAGATGCGTCAGGTTTCAGTATCTTGTCATTTGTATTAAGTTATAATGCTTATGCATAATAAGATCACTTCGTCAGAAATATTGATTAAAATGTTGGTTTCTATATATGTTTTGTATTATTGAACATTGACCTACTACGTTGTGGGTGGAACTCACAAGTTTTATTTAGAGATCAACTATTGAGCATCGGACAACCATCATAAATAACAAGAACAGTTACAGAAATTCATTGGTCCACAGTGGTTTAAGTTTAGTGACATTATGTGGGTTTGATAAAGAACTATCTATTCACAACATCGTTAAAAGTTATAACGTTAAGATTAAATGTGCATATTTAAGATTACAGACAGTGAAGATTTAAATTTTGTTCATGATTCATTCTATTATTTTCTTTAAAATGAGTATCATAAATTTAAAGATCTTGAGGGGAAGGTGTTGTATATATGTTATTGTTCTGCAGGGAAACAACCTGATATAGAGCTTGGTAACATCCGGGGCTACGGAATTAAATCATGGACGCCTGAACGTCTTTGTCTTGTTGTAGTAAGTGATGTTTGCTCTCTTACTCCCGTATCACACATAACACAGAAATCGGTATTATACCGACTGCAAAGGTGAATTTACGAAGGCAGCACAGGATCATTTAGTTCGTAAGTACAATTTTGTTGATATTTTACGCAATGCACAACTTGGATATACTCCATGCTCTACTTATTAACGTGCATAATATAAATATCTAAATATGTGTTAACCCGGTTCGGTTTCAATTAACATTATCGGCGCTCTGTCCAGATAATAACTTCGGAAAGTATGGAGAGCAGATGATGGCAAAATTGAACATCATGTCTTGATGTGAAAAGAACGGTATGAAATACATATTTTTCTTTGGAAATGAAGCGGTATTTGCAAATGTGACTCACGAACCCTGGCGCAGCAGACGTCGATTTAGCGTGGGATATAAATAATAATCATAATGATAACAATGGATCATAAATTTTATTAATGGTTATGTAAAACTTTGTTGTTGTAACACGTGTAACATTGAATCCAATTTACCTGAACTAACTTTCCCGACACAGATGTTTGAATTACTGTTTCAGTTTCAGTTTCAGTAGCTCAAGGAGGCGTCACTGCGTTCGGACAAATCCATATACGCTACACCACATCTGCCAAGCAGATGCCTGACCAGCGGCGTAGCCCAACGCGCTTAGTCAGGCCTTGAGGAAAAATAAAAGGTGAATAAATAATAGATAAGCGTACATAAATAAGTAAATAAATACATAAATAGATAAATAAATAAATAATAATTATAATATGAAAAAAGGTAGTAATAATAATAATAATAATAATAAATATTAAATAAATAGATATGGTTCATGGTAGTGAAATGAAAGAGAGAGGGGGGGAGGGGGGTTGGAGAAAGGAACAGGAGGCAGCAGGAAGGAGAGGGGGAGGAGGAGTGGTGTGGTGTTGTGTGGAGTGGAGGAGGTGGGGGAGGTGCGAGGAGGTGGGGGGGGGGGGAAGTAGTTTAACAAGTAGGAGGAGTAGAGGAGGACTTGGCAATGAAGGCCGCCTTACTTACTGTGCGCCACAAAAACTTCCAACCCACTTCGTCAGGGTCTCCCCCCCCCCCCCCCCGCCCCCCATCCCCACTCACTCTCACTCTTTCTCTCTCTTTCCCTCTCTCTCTGACAGTCAGATTGAGACAAGAGAGGGACGAGACACTAACACTGACACAGGTTTAATTGTCAACGAAGATCACCGGCCCAAACACAGCGGGGTGAGGGGGGGGATAAAATGGAGCAATTCAACATGCAGAAAGAATACCTATTTCGCTCGTCCCCCCCCCCCCCCCCCCCCCTGGAGACCTGGAGAGAGACGTAAAAGAGAGACAGAGACAGCATGTTCGTGAGAGAGGGATGTGAGAGACTCTGGGAGGGAAGAGAGAGAGACAGACAGACAGACCCCTAGGGAGATAGACAGAGGCAGAGGAAGAACAACAGAGAACAGACCTGGAGAGAGACAGAAAAAGAGAGACAGAGACAGCATGTTCGTGAGAGAGGGATGTCAGAGACTCTGGGAGGGAAGAGAGAGAAACAGACAGAGATAGACAGAGGCAGCAGAGACAGAGAAAGAACAACAGAAAATGCTTACCACATGGACCACAGTCCATCTCACCTTTTTTTTCTCTCTCTTCTTTCCCCCCCACCCCCCACCCCCACCCCCTCATTTTACACAGATTTACAAGTGTGCTTCAACATGTAGTGGCTGCTTTAACCTAACCCTGCTAGTTAGACAGTCATGCTAAGTTTTCGGGGATACATTCACTTCTAGATACAGGAACTTCATCGTCTGGACGTTCCCACCACACATGAAAAAAAAAAAAAAAAAAAAAATCTTCAGTGGTGGTGGACCAGAACTCTGTGGTTAAGCGTTAGCAACATAAATCATAAGATCCCAAACATGAAGAGTTCAAACCTCAAAAAGAAAAGAAAAAAAAAAGAAAAAGAAAAAAAAAAAGCGTGTCACAAGCAGGAAGGTTCCCCACCCTCCAACCAAAGAAACCCAGCAGCAACGCAGGGTCTCCTCTGGCGTGCGGCTTTGTGGCAGCCTAACAATGGCAGAGCCCTGAGGAATGTGGGTGTGAGGAGACTGGAGACGGGTGAGCCCAGTGAAAGAGGCTGTGTCACCAGCGTGTGCAGGGAATTCACGACAAAGGGTGTGATGAGTCACGCCAACGAGACAGCACCAAACAAAAAAGAAAAAAACAACAACAAAAAAACACCCACAAAAACTAGTTTACTTCCCCTCCACCCAACTCTGCCCAGTGGTCTGGCTGCCAGCCTTTCACGCCCAGCAAGCTGCATGCACTTTACACGCGCTGAAGAACCCATGACAGCGAATCAGACATTTCAGTCTATAAGTCAGAGCAAAATTCTTTGGCGCAGTAAGAAAAGAAGACACAAGTGACAACACATTCTGAACATCTCGCACAAGACATAACAAGTGACAACACATTCTGAACATCTTGCACAAGACATAACAAGTGACAACACATTCTCAACATCTCGCACAAGACATAACAAGTGACAACACATTCTGAGCATTTCGCACAAGACATAACAAGTGACGACACATTCTCAACATCTCGCGCAAGACATAACAAGTGACAACACATTCTGAACATCTCGCACAAGACGTAACACGTGACAACACATCCTGAGAATTTCGCACAAGACATAACAAGTGACAACACATTCTCAACATCTCGCACAAGACATAACACGTGACAACACATCCTGAACATTTCGCACAAGACATAACAAGTGACGACACATTCTCAACATCTCGCACAAGACATAACAAGCGACAACACATGCTGAACATCTCGCACAAGACGTAACACGTGACAACACATCCTGAACATTTCGCACAAGACATAACAAGTGACGACACATCCTGAACATCTCACACAAGACATAACAAGTGACAACACATCCTGAACATCTCACACAAGACATAACAAGTGACAACACATCCTGAACATCTCGCACAAGACATAACAAGTGACGACACATCCTGAACATCTCACACAAGACATAACAAGTGACGACACATTCTGAACATCTCGCACAAGACATAACAAGTGACAACACATCCTGAACATCTCACACAAGACATAAGTGACGACACATTCTGAACATCTCGCACAAGACATAACAAGTGACAACACATCCTGAACATCTCGCACAAGACATAACAAGTGACAACACATTCTGAACATCTCACACAAGACATAACAAGTGACAACACATTCTGAACATCTCACACAAGACATAACAAGTGACAACACATCCTGAACATCTCACACAAGACATAACAAGTGACAACACATCCTGAACATTTCACTCAAGACATAACAAGTGACAGCACATCCTGAACATTTCGCACAAGACATAGCAAGTGACAACACATCCTGAACATCTCACACAAAACATAACAAGTGACAACACATTCTGAACATCTTGCACAAGACATAAGTGACAACACATCCTGAACATCTCACACAAGACATAACAAGTGACAACACATCCTGAACATCTCGCACAAGACATAACAAGTGACAACACATCCTGAACACCTCGCACAAAACATAACAAGTGACAACACATCCTGAACATCTCGCACAAGACATAACAAGTGACAACACATCCTGAACATCTCGCACAAAACATAACAAGTGAAAACACATTCTGAACATCTCGCACAAGACATAACAAGTGACAACACATCCTGAACATCTCACACAAGACATAACAAGTGACAACACATCCTGAACATCTCGCACAAGACATAACAAGTTACAACACATCCTGAACATCTCGCACAAGACATAACAAGTGACAACACATCCTGAACATCTCGCACAAGACATAACAAGTGACAACACATCCTGAACATCTCACACAAGACATAACACGTGACAACACATCCTGAACATCTCGCACAAAACATAACAAGTGACAACACATGCTGAACATCTCACACAAGACGTAACAAGTGACAACACATCCTGAACATCTTGCACAAGACATAACAAGTGACAACACATGCTAAACATCTCACACAAGACGTAACAAGAGACAACACATTCTGACCATCTTACACAAGACATAACAAGTGACAACACATTCTCAACATCTCGCACAAGACATAACAAGTGACAACACATTCTCAACATCTCGCACATGACATAACAAGTGACAACACATTCTCAACATCTTGCACAAGACATAACAAGTGACGACACATTCTGAACATCTCGCACAAAACATAACAAGTGACGACACATTCTCAACATCTCGCAGAAGACATAACAAGTGACGACACATTCTGAACATCTCACACAAGACATAACAAGTGACGACACATTCTGAACATCTCGCACAAGACATAACACGTCACAACACATCCTGAACATTTCGCACAAGACATAACAAGTGGCAACACATCCTGAACATGTCACACAAGACATAACAAGTGACAACACATTCTGAACATCTCACACAAGACATAACAAGTGACAAGTCCAACTGTCACAGAAACAGACAGGCATTATTCAGACAGGACATTCGCACAGATGGGTGGGGGTTGGTTTCTTTTCTGTTTGAAGTGGCAAGTGTGAGTGTGAACACACACACACACACACACACACACACACACACACACAAAACACGACACATCACCACACACACACACACACACACACACACCAGAAAAAGAAAAATCCAAAAACTGAAACAACGCCACAGATGAGGGAACAAACAAGGTGAGAGACAAACGACGACACAGGCCCTTACCTGAGGGACAGGTACAGGTATAATCCAGCTCCCCTGAGCGGTGACACGCCCCTCCGTTCTGACAGGGGCTGGGAGAGCACGGGATGTACAGGTCCTCACAGTGAGTGCCCTTGAACTGAGGGGTGCAGTTGCACTGGTAGGTTCCATGCTGGTTTGAATTACTGGGTTTATAATAATGATAGTAATGAATCTATCATGCGATCCTTAGCCACAAACAAAGCCTGTGCAAAATTATGTATTTTATTAATGATTACCTAAAACCTTATGACATATGTAACATGGAACCCAAAATACCTAAACGAACTTCCCCACCCTGGATGATTTTATTTTTCAGAAACACTGCAGGCATTCTATTTTCACATCAATTCTCCCCAGTGTTTAACTGTTTAAAGTACTACTGTTCATCTTATTATGAAATGGAAATTGTATGATTTATGTCACTTGACAAAAGTTTTCCTCTTTACCTGAAGAATTGTGATCAAAACACCGGCTTCTTTGTATCTTTCTATTCGATCAATCAACAGAAAACTCATTAACGTTATCTTCACAGTGAACAAATATGTAGGATTGCAGAAAAACAAAATGTAATAAAAGTAAGTCTATGAGAAAAAAACAAAACCAAACAATAACAATAACAACTAAAAATAAGGAATTTTATTACCTGCGTAAAGCAGAACCGAAGAACATGTGTTCCGTGTACGACGGTCAAACCTGACTTCATCTCAAGCACTACTAAACGTGAAATGCTTCAAACTTAATTAATCTTAAGAAATCCATTCACAATCAATGTATAGTTTGGCTTTTCAGAACTTGTGTGATGTAAAATGTGGCTGTTCTAATCAAATTCTGCAAAACAATAAGCGCGTAGGGACTGACGTGTTTCCGATACAACGAATTTTTTCGTTCCACACTTCGTCTGTCTTGTGAACTGATAAACTACATCATTTCGTGATAAAACTTCACTAGACAACAAAAGCCAGAATCAAGGTAATTCATGGGGGTGATTTTCTACTTCGAACTTTGTTGTTTGGAACTTTTGATGCAACAAGTCTTCAACTGAAAGCAGTCTTATGCCCATCGCACACGGAGCGTCGCAGCAGCAAGTTTAACGCGACAAGCAGCAAAAACGTGCGGCGCCCCGTGTGCGAGGTATTCAGGCAGCAGGAGTCGCGCTTCCAAGCAGCAAGATCGCCGTTGCCGCGCGTCAAAATCCTCGTATTAGGACTTGTCCTATTTCCCCGCGACAAAGAGACGGACGCGCGTGGAACAACTAATCACAAGATCCGCTCGTTTCACGTGACACAAAATGGCTGACATCGCTTGGACTCGATTCATTCATTTGACGTTGCTCAATTAATCATGAAAACAAAGTGTTTTGGAAGTAAACGATTAGACTGTTTGGATGATAAGATTGTCATTATGTCTGAACGCATGTCTGTTTAAGAGTGATTTCTGTGAGTGCCCCAAAAATGGTGACTTTGTACTTTGAACAGCAACTCACATGGTAACGCATGCGGGAGGTTGCGCATGCGTGAGGATGGACGTGGTTTTTCTCTGTGGTGTGAAAATTTTCAACTAAAACTCGTTTTTCAAAGAATAATGTGATCAAACTAGTGAAGTTTTGTGCCGAAATGATGGTGTAGTAAACCAGTGTACTAGTCTAAGTCAAGTTAGACCAATAAATTCTAAAACTCTTCTAAAAATTATACTTAAACATTGTGATTGACTCGATGACTTTCAGTGAGTTGAATGTGAACACTGTGCTTTGTTTACTTCCGGACATGATCGACAGACCAAGGTATGTTTTCATCAAATATCACATTACTTGTGACGGTAGTGGCTGCCCTACTTTATAAAATTGTTGTTGGTGATAACCAGAAACCTATTGCCCCAAACCAGGTGGACTCTATTAATTTCAGAGAGAAGACTGTGTTCCGTGCACTAGGCACGGTGTACTGCGTGTTTGTGGATAGGATTAAGTTCCTAACAACTCGTACTGCATGACCCCGAGCTGGCCGGAGTGACGTTACAAGACAGAGACTTGTTCTTCTGTATTTAGTAGGCCTCCTACTCGCAAACTCCTACTCACCAGAACCAAATCCTGGACCTAGCTCCAATGACCCAACCTCACAAAATGACTCATCAAATATAGACCCAGACTCCCGCTACCCATGTGGTGCCTGTGACCGCAGTGTAACATGGGACCAACGAGGGGCTGCATGCGAGTCTTGTGGACTATGGTTCCATGCAGAATGCCAACATATCGGCAGTGGATCCTACGACCTCCTTGGCAGAAGCGATGTCACCTGGCATTGCGTTGTTTGCGCCAATGCCAACTACAGCACCATTGCTTTCGATCTGCACAGTGTAGGTGCCACCCATCTCAGTCAAGTCAGCGAAATTGACTCATCCAACAGCTCAAACATAAACAGCCCCTTCAATCCACTCCATACTTCCACGCCTTCTAGAGCAAGCAAGCAAGATAAACACAGCAGACGACCTCTCCGCTTCCTGAATGTAAACTGCTACTCTATTGTCGGCAAGGTAGCCGAGTTCAGCAACCTGGTCCAAGCCATAAGACCAGACATCATTGTCGGTACAGAATCATGGCTGACCCAGTACCACAAAAACGCTGAAATCTTCCCCAGGGGCTTCGCCATCTATCGCAGAGACAGACCACCAGGTGAATGGGGTAAAGAGAGTGGGGGAGGTGTCTTTATCCTCGTCTCAGAAGACCTGACTTCACACGAGATGCCTGAACTCTCTGCAGGTTACGAAAACCTCTGGGTAAAGATCAAAATGAAAGGACAGCGCACACTGTTAGTCTGCTGTTTGTACCACCCCCACACAGAGTATGCTGAGAGCATGAACGCATTTGTGAAGTCTGCCCGACTTGCTTCCAACTCATACAGGAACGCCATCATTGTTGCCGGTGGCGATTTCAATCTACCAGGCCCACCAAGACACTAAAAAAGGGATGCACCAAACCAGAAATTCATCGACAGTTCATGGACGCCA
Organism: Babylonia areolata; assembly: GCF_041734735.1. Lineage (NCBI taxonomy): Eukaryota > Metazoa > Mollusca > Gastropoda > Neogastropoda > Buccinidae > Babylonia > Babylonia areolata. Next base: position 24,196,507 of record NC_134904.1, on the reverse strand, counting down.
TCAATGATGTAGGCTGGGAGCAGATGGTAATGGAACCAACAAAAGAGAGCAACACTCTGGACTTGTTCCTCACAAACCACCCCAACCTTGTCCCAAGAACCGAAACGCTCCCTGGTATTGCTGACCATGACATAGTGTACATGGAACTTCAGATCCATCCCCCAAAGAAACGCCAACCCCAGCGACTCATTCCCATCTACACTGAGGAATGCAAGGAGCCACTAAGAGAGGCGGTGCAGAAGGTGAATGATTACATCATGAGCACCTTTGACGAGAAGAGCAATGTTGAGGAAGTGTGGACTGAAATGCGCACTGGCCTGAGTCAAGCCCTGTCAGATCACGTCCCCCATAAGCAAACAAGATCCAAGCCAAGTCTCCCCTGGGTTGACTATGAGACCAAGAAACTCATACGCAGACGAGACAGAGTCCATAGACGCATGAAGAAAAACGGAGATGAGGCCCTCAAACAGGAATTTAAGGCACTCAAGCACCTTATCCAGAAACGTCTATGTCGCGCCTACTGGAGACACGTAGAAGGCCTGATCTCTGACGAAGGAGAAAACCAGACCACCTCCAAGAAGAAGTTCTGGAGCTTCATCAAAGCAAGAAGAACAGAAGGAGTGGGCGTCTTCCCACTTAAAGAAGCCGGGAAACTCATCTCTGACCCCAAAGAGCGAGCCCAGATCTTAAATATCCAGTTCCACTCTAAGTATTCAGCCCCAAATACACCATTACAGCTGAAGAATTCGAACAGCAGTGCCCCCCTGGACCAAACCCCCTAGACTATCCATCATGTGCTGATATAAACATCACAGAAGATGGAGTTAGAAAACTCCTGCTCAACCTCAACCCCAATAAAGCCTGTGGCCCAGACGGCATTACCCCCAGACTTTTGAAGACGGTTGCAGAGGAGATCACTCCAGCCCTCACCCTGCTCTACCGCATTTCATACTCCTCCGGCACCCTGCCACAGGACTGGAAACAGGCCAACATCACACCTGTCTTTAAAAAGGGAGAAAAATACAAAGCTGCAAACTACTGCCCCATCTCCCTCACCTGCATAGCCTGCAAGCTGATGGAACATATTATCACCAGCCACATCATGTCCCATGTTGAGAACAATGAGATCCTCTGTCCAGAGCAGCACGGCTTCCGACGCGGACGGTCATGTGAAACGCAACTCTTAGGGTATGTGGAAGAAGCGACTAGAGAGATAGAGAAGGGAAACCAGGAGGACACTATCATCCTCGACTTCTCAAAGGCGTTCGACAAAGTTAGCCATACCCTACTTGTTCACAACTATGTCGTTATGGCATCAGAGGACGCACCAATGCCTGGATCAAGGACTTTCTCAAGGACAGACAGCAGGCTGTGGTAGTGGAAGGAACAAGATCCGACCTTCTACCCGTGGAATCTGGCGTCCCTCAAGGCTCGGTTCTAGGGCCGAGTCTTTTTCTTCTATACATAAATGACCTTCCTGATGGCATCAAGTCGAAGATCCGCCTATTTGCCGATGACACCCTGTGCAGCAAGACCATCATAAAGAAAAATGACGAGCAAGTGCTGCAAGAAGATCTACACTCCCTTACCACCTGGGAGAAGAAGTGGGCCATGGAATTCCATCCACAGAAGTGCTCAACGCTGAGAGTTTCCCGGAAAAGGGACAAGACCGCCCCTGCGTATGAGCTACATGGCCAAAAGATTGAAAACGTTAGCACCACAAAGTACCTGGGCGTCAACATTCAGGAAAATATGCAGTGGGAATCCCACATTGACTCCATCACCAAGAAAGCCAGCAAGACCCTAGGCTTCGTCCGGCGCAACCTCAAGATCGGCAACAAGAAGACAAAGGAAACTGCATACAAAGCCCTTGTTCGCCCACTTCTTGAGTATGCAGCCACCGTCTGGGATCCCTACACTGCAAACGAGGTTGAGGCCCTCGAGAAGATCCAACGAAGAGCAGCAAGATGGGTCTCAAATCGCCACCGCCAAACATCATGCGTGGACTCCATCCTCAATTCACTCAATTGGCCTCCCCTACAACAGCGCCGCAAAAAAGCCCGCTTGGAGATGTTCTACAAATTCCACCATGGTATCATCTCCATCAACTCCAAGTACCTGCCCAAGCCATCTAAGAGCAGGCTGAGCTGTAGAACGAACAACAGCCTGAGCTACGACATTCCCTCCTGCACAACACTGTACAGGCAGATGGCATTCTTCCCAAGGACCATACCAGAATGGAACAAGCTGCCTCAGGAAGTTGTGACAGCCGAGTCACTGGACTGCTTCAAGTCCAGACTGGCCTCTCATCTCTAAAAGTGAATTCCCCCCCCCCCCATTCCCCCCCTCCTCCAAACCACCCATACACCCCAAATCACCCCCCCCCCCCCCCGCCCCCTTCCCCCGCTCACAGCTGATGCAGAGGCTTGGCATCATGTCAGTGCACGCTGAACGTACACTGGCTGGCCAGGTCGCAAAAAGAAAGGAGGAAGAAAAGAGAAAAAAAAAGAAAGAGAGAATTTTTTTTTTTTTTTCCAATCCTCACAACAGCGCAATCCTCAGCAACCTCCCCAAACTACAACAGAACCATCAATAGAATGATGTTGGTTGTACAAAGGAAGAAGAAGAAGAAGAAGTAACGTTTGTAATTCCTGCCTGAGAATATTCTGAGAACGAAAGTATCTTTGACTGAAATTGTAAGGATAACTGAATTTCCAAATATCTTTTAGAGCTGTACACACTTCTTCTTTATTTCCACACTCACATCATGTGCAAGTAAACACACACACACACACACACCACCACCACCACCACCACCACCACAAAAATACGACTGAACATTCACACAAACCCTACTGAACACACACACACACCACACCACATACAAACACTACTAAACACACACATACACACACCACATCACACACTCACACAAACAGTACTGAACACTCACACACACACACACACACACACACACACACACACACACACACACTGTACCACACCACACACAAAAACATGACTGAACTCTCAAACAGTACTGAACACACACACACACAAACGCACACACACACACACACACACACACACACACACACACACACCACTGAACACTCACACAAACACTACTGAACACACACACACACACTACTGAGCACTCACACAAATACTACTGAACACACACACACACACACACACACACACAGAGTCATTCCTTCATTTACTCCTTCATCCTCATGCTCACTATGTAGACACTGAGAGCACATAAATAACAATAGACATAATAATACACGAATATGTAAAATCAAATATTTGAGTTCTGCAATTTTGACAGTTCACTGATCCTGAAGTAATGTGCTGGGATAACCAACAAATCAACTGAAACAAATATTGATTGCAACCATAACTAATTTTTTTTTTTTTAACTGGAGTGGTATTTTACCAATATTGATTACAAATGTTGGTTGCAACTTAAACTGAATGTTTGTAAACAGTCAGAATACAAATATCATGCTGACAGCAGCTAAGTGTGACTATTTCCCAATGAAATCACAAATATTAGCATGAAATTATGTCAAATATTGGTGAACTACTGAATTTAGACAGCATATTAACTTTTTTTATCAATCATAATTATGATTTATTTTGATATTATTCTAACATAACTTTTTATATCTATATTAGTTAATGGGCATGGCTAACCAGATATTACAATATTACAATATTACAGCAATCAGTTGTTTGTAAGCAGGCATACAGCATATGTTAAGCTGAGTAAAACAAAGTGTGAGATATATACAAGTGGTAAACTGACTGCAGGTTAGTGCGATTTTCAATTTATTTTCCCCCAAGTGAAACAAATACTGAATGCAGCATTATTTATTATGTGGAGCTATTTTCTCAATACTATTTACAAATGTTGGCAGCAACCTAAATAAAATGTTTGTAAGTGGACAGAATACAAATATTATGGGATTTATGCTGACTGTAGCTAAGTGTGACTATTTTCTCATACAAATAACAAATATTAACAGTATGATTAGTGTTTGGTAAACAACTGATTTCAGATAGCATTTTAACTTCACTTCCTGTCATAGTTCCAATTTGATTGTCTTTTGACATAGCTTATCATCCATCATAGGTCTGAGTGCAATCAAAGACTTACCTGCCTGATTTCACCTTCAGCCCCCTACCTTCACCTGAAATAAACATTAGCCAGCAGTTTGTTCTTACAGTGTTTGCCAAATGACTTGTCATTATGTATATCAGTGTGTGTGTTTTTTTATAACACTGTTTGATAACTTACACACCGTTGATTAGTATCAGTGTGTTTTGATGTTTTCAGTTTAGTTGTAACTTGTGTTATTTCATATTGGAGAACTGTTAGTTCAACACAAATATATGCTTACATAATTGATTTCTCCTTCATGGTCTGAATGCAGCTGTAATTTCTTTTCTTCCTTTTCAAATCATAGTTTGGAACTGCGTTTACTACATGCGTTGACTTGGTTCGAAATCTTACGCCAGTATCCGAATATTACCGCATCTCTCCATGAGTCAGAAATAGTGATTGTGTCTAAACTTAATTGGATGAGAGAAAAATGTACAAACAAACCATAACAACGACGAAATTAATATACACAGGTTTTTCTTTTTTTTCTTTTTTTTTTAATATAGCAACCACGGGGTACGAATGAACATATCGGAGATTTCCGTGTAACATATGTACATTTCACACACTGTCGGAAACAACACATTCTCTGAATCTGTGTTCAAACACCCACGATTTAAGGATGTTTGTCAAACCGATTTACGCTTTCCCGCGATGAATCCGCATGATTTATGTGAAAACAGTTCTAATTTTGTTTACATGTATATTTTTATTGGGTCGTTTACATGCACAGAAGTAACACAGAAAAGCGGAACTGAAAATTAATATGCGACGTCGATTGCATTTAAATAGTTGAATAGACTTTTTCCCCCAGAAAATGAGTGTATGTGCTGCAGATGATAGATGTGTTTACCACCTGTTGCAAGTAAAGAACATGTAGTGTATTCATGAATGTGCTTGCCTTTGAATGAATGTAAGAACACGTCAAGAAGAACGGGTTGTTTACGTCTGTCACGCGGGTTTTTTGCGTAATATTTCAAACTTAGTGTACCGTTTTTATTGATGATCAATGTTTTATTATCACAACAAATGAATATAAATCAGGTCTGTATGTACTGGATTTTAATCGGGTTTGTACTTATTTGTTTCTGACCACTTCATGTTCAGATACATTGCCATGTCACAAAATGGCGCCGAAATTTCGGATGTTTTTAATATTTTTCAACACAAGAACAAACCATATTCTCACAAAATTGTTGCAGGCATTTCTCTAATGAATTGCAGTCCTGATAACATGTGAAACATTTGAATAATCATTGTAAACATATGTTTATACTGAATCAGACTGAGAGACCCCCATTTCCAACAAAGTTCTGGAGACTGACCCATTTTCATCTTCCACGAAGTCTTCATGACTATCTGATGCACTTCATTTTGCCACCTTCATACTCCAGCCAGATACATTTTCTTTCCCACGCTAAACTGACGTGTCTACTGCGCCAGGGTTCGTGAGTCACATTTGCAAATACCGCTTCATTTCCAAAGAAAAAAAATCATACCATTCTTTTTACATTAAGATATGATGTTGGTCGATTTTGCCATCATCTGCTTTCCAAGTTTTCTGAATTGTCTGGACAGTGCTCCGACAATGTTCATTGAAACAAACCTAGTTAACACGTATTTAGATATTAATGTACTACACGTTAATAAGCAGAGCATGAAGTATTTCCAAGTTGTGCATTGCGTAAAATGTCAACATAATTGTTCTTACGAACTAAATGATCCCGTGCTGCCTTTGTAAATTCGACACCTTTGCAGTCGGTATAATACCGATTTCATTCTTTATGAAACGTCATGACTGGTAAGAAACTGTAAAATATTCATAAAAGCAAATTTGCGTTTTCTAACAATTTAGTATATAATAGATGAAATTAAAAATGTTTGTTTCCTTTTGACCCCGAAGAGTTCTCTTATTTTCTGTACGGTATCTGTCATCTGCCGCAGTGTCCTAACGGAGGTATAGGACAGCATCAGCGCGGCAGCAGTCAGTCACAAGTTCTGTACCGAGCTAAACGCTTTCCTCTGGCGACCCCCCCTTATACCGCGCTTGCGTAACCCTGGCTTGCTCTTGCCTTGCGACTCTTTGTAAGGGGCTCTCTCATGGCCAGAAGTGTGACAAATAATTATTAAAAACCAAAATCTAATCATGTTCTCGCCCACCTACAGCGGTCAACTTTATATCAGTGTGATCAGTATGATTTATTCTATTTTATCATGAAAAGAACGGTTTTGTTGCACACATTTCCGGCGACCATTTTTGTATCTGCCCTGGACTATTTTGACTGATTCTCAAACAGTCAGTGTGTTGTTGTGTTACGTATATTATTCGTTTCAGACACTTTGCTTAATAGATTAAGCACTTAACATGTAATCTGGTCACGGAAAAACCAGATGACCTGGCCGGCAAACCCGTAACTTAAAATATTTTAACGGTTATCCATCATCGTTTGGAAAGCATTAGTAGTTTGCTTACACAGTCCATGTGTTCGATGCTTTTCTTTTGCTTCTACCAAGAATCAAAGCCATATTTTATGCGCGATTCCTGCTGAACAAAAAACAAAAACAAAAGAAAGCGACAAAAGCAAATTCTGGTGAAATATTTTCGGCAGACACTCCGGGCAAGTCCATTTCTTTCGACGATTTGTGATTGGCGGATCAAACGCACATTTCTACTCCGAACAATACAAGATTTTCGTTCGTTCGGGAGCTTGCGGATTTGCCCATGGCCCTGTGTGTGTGTGTGTGTGTGTGTGTGTGTGTGTGTGTGCACGCGCGCGCGCGCGCGCATTCCGTGCGTTCGTGCGCACACTCACCATGTTTTTCACACTTGCAGGGAAAACACATGCGGCGCGCAAACACACACACACACACACACTTTAACATCACTCGGATACACAAACATATATATACACACAAGCGCTCATAAACCGCAAACGAAGACGTGGGCACACACTGCATGCACATATACACGGGTACACACGCGCACATACGCACACGTACGCATGCGAGCATGCACAAAACACAAACGCGCACACATAATCATGTACATGCGCGCGCGCACACACGCACATACAAACACGCACGCCCGGACTCTCACTTCCTAAACTATTTTCACACACGATCTCCATCCTTGTCAACAGGCTGGAGCTGTTGGTAATGCTGCACACAAAGGGCATGATCGTCATGGCTTCAGTTGTAACAGTCAGTGGATTATTTAGGCTTCCAGGCCATAGAGATTAATAATTTAGTCTATATCTTCCAGGCTGATTTTACATCAGCTGATTGTATGGCCATACATACGACTGCATTTCGTAAACGGTAGTTTGATCTGGATCTAAGCCGAAGTTCCAAAGATTTATACATCAGCTAAGGCATGGGCTGAAATATTTGAACATTCGCCGTCGGCTCTCTTGTGGCTGTATAGTCTGTATTGCATGACGTCACTCCTCAACTTGCCATTCGTGTCTTTGTTTGAGTACCGAGAGAAAATACGAATTTCCCTATGCCTTTGTCATATCGAAATCTAAAATCTACTTAATTTTCAATCGTCTGACACCAACATATGTTCAGGAACATTAATTCTTGTTTTAAAGTTCAAGCAGACACATATATGTGGGTTTTTCCATGTGGCTGAATAATCTGTATTGCATGACGTCACTCGTGCACTTGCCATACTAGTCTTCGTTTGAGTAGTGCAGAGAGAAAATACGAATTTTCCTGTGCCTATTTCATATGGAAATTTAAAGTTTATTCAGTTCTGAATCTTTTGACACAACATAGGTATTCAGGATAGCCTAATTCTTGTTTTTTTAAGTCATAGGCACACAAATATGTGTTGTTTTTCATGAGCTGATTTCTCCACTTCTACTCATTAGGCACACGAACTTTGAAAAAAAAAATCATAGAAAAAAAACCTCAGATAGATCCATTCTGGTTTTTAGTTCATTTTAATCTGTGATTTTTAAACCTGTAGAAGGTATACAAATGTAAGAAATGATAAATTGCGACATTAGCCGGGTTTTCGCGTGCTGCGTCACAAGTTAATGCGAATAATAAATGAATAATAAACAAACAAATGTATGAATGAATAAATAAATAAATAAATTAATTAATTAACTTAAACGAACACATACACATGCACACACGCACGCGCACGGTGACACTGCACACTCACACACACACACACACACACACACACACACACACACCTTCATTCTCACTCACGCTCTCTCTCATAATTCTCACTCACTCACTCTCACTATCTCACCCTCATTCACTCACTCTCTCTCTCTCTCTGTCTCTATCTGTCTCTGTCTCCATCTGTCTGACTGTCTCTATCTCTCTCCCTCCCTCCCTCCTCCCCTCCCACAAATAAATGTCATTAGCACAACATGTCGGCACAAATGAATGATAAGATTACCACTTCGTATTGCATATGTGTGAAGACCAAACACTGACATCAAATGACATTTCTAATATATTTAAATAGTATAGTTGAAGTGATTGAAGCTATGCTGATTTAGTGAAAGTACACTGACAGTATAGATTAGGTAAAGCTTATACTGTGTCAAAGTGACTCAAATGAATCAGTTTATTATGTAGCACTATACTGGAGTAAGCCGGATAGGAGAGAGAGCGTTGATAACTAAATTACAGTTAACAGACTGATACATATCAGGTGGTTTTAACCAATGACTGATATTAATCAAACACTATCTTGTAATCACCACAACAGAATACTACACACAGAGTACTGAGCATCAGTGAAACATTAACCTTCATCAGTGACAGCAAATGAGAAAGAACGAATCATATGCACCCACTAGAATATTCTCGAACAAACTATTAGTGTCCAGAGACGTCACTGACTGCGACGTTAAGAAGAATCAAATGGAACAACTGCTCCAAGCAAATGAGGACATGGCAATTATTTAGATCAATCATAGCCGAGCTGTGACTAGCATGTCAAAGCAATAACTGAACATACTCATATGAACACAAGTACTGTGTCAAACAATACAATTTACAAATCAACACATTCTACACACTAGTACTTACAGCGATAGGTATCGAGGTGTCAGCTGTTGTGAGAACACACATGACACACACTCACACTGCCCGCGACGCAGCAAGAGAGAGAGAGCAGCTCTGGTCAGATGACTGACCAGGCATGAAATGACCACTCATCACTCACTGTGCCAATTTATGCAAGTTAAGCGGACTGCAAAGACAGTCACGTGTGTTGCAAACCGATCCTCACTAATCTGGCCAAATCTGACAACTGTGTTTCTTACAAGGTGTTCAGTGACAGATTTCTAAATGATTCCTGAACCGATTTACGTCGGATAAGTTGCAAAAGAAAGAGCTCAACACCTACTTTATAATGAGTATAAAATGAAGTGTTGATTATTTAAGATGAATTTATAATTTAATTTAAGTCACCTGAACAGGGTCAGTTTTAACAAGCTCGTTGCTGAAAATTACAAACTGCGTTAAATCAGTTTAACGTAGACAAACATAAATGGAATAGATTTAAAGATGGAATCGCGACGATTCTGCCAGTATATAATACTTGTAGTTTACTGATCCGACAAAAGACAAATTAATGAAATACGGTAGTGCAGAAACACAGATTCCAGCTCAGCCAATAGTGTACCGCGATGCGACACTGGTCGAGCCGTGAGTAGGTTGTCTGGCGAGGAGGACAAAATGATGTAAGCGGCTTTGCATTCGAAGTGGGAGTGACGTCACACATTCTGTGCGGGAGGGGGGGGGGGGGGCGGTTAGTTGGGAAAAACGTCGTCAGATGTAGCTCGTGTGTGAGCAGTTTTGGAGCAAGCATAGCGCGCTTGGTCACGATTGTATTAGATACTGGTTAATAGTTACTGATACTAGGACACACACACGCACACCTTCATTCTCACTCACGCTCTCTCTCATAGTTCTCACTAACTCCATGACCTTCACTCAGTCACTCTCACTCATTCACTCTCACACACTCTCACTATCTCACCCTCATTCACTCACTCTCTGTCTCTCTCTCTGTCTCTCTCTCTCTGTCTCTGACAAATGAAAATGGCTCTGAATTTGATTGATATTAGTATTAATGAGGCTTTAAGTGTTTTCAATGACTGTATTAAGAGTGCAGCAAAATGTATGAAAAAGCAGATACGTGTAAGTATTAATGTGAAAAATGATGACTGGTATGATAAGGAATGTCGAGATTGTAAAAGAAATGTTCGTAACTTGTTAAAAAAGTTTCGTCGTACCTTGTCTCCACCCGACCGAGATTCTTTTTGTAGAGCTAGACGTGAATACAAACATATGTTGAAAAGAAAAGAGAAACAGTTTAATGATGCTTTATTAACGGAATTACAACGTTCAATAGATAATCAAAAAGAATTCTGGAACTCAATGCACAAAATAACAAGGAGGAGAAAACAACCTACGAATAATATTAGTTTACATAAATGGTTTCAACATTTTAAAGAATTGTTAGAAAAAAGTGAAGATCATATTAGTAATCTATCACAGGGGTTTGATGAAAATAATGAGAGCAACATTGATGAAGAGCATTTCATAGATAATGATGATAACGATAGTTTGAATCGTTGTATTTCAGTAGAGGAAATTTTGTTTGCTTTGAGAAAATTGAAGAAGCGGAAAGCTGCAGGACCAGATGGAATTATATGTGAATTGTTAAAGAATGCATGCAAATCTAATTTAGTTATAGACTTCCTGGTTAAGTTTTTCAATTATTTATTTGATAGAGGTATCTATCCTGAAAGTTGGACTGAGTCAATTGTTCTTCCATTGTACAAGAAAGGTGATACTAAGAATACCAATAATTATAGAGGAATTTCCCTGTGTAACGTATGTAGCAAATTATATAGCGCTGTAATAAATAGGAGACTCCAGGAATGGGTGGAGGAACACAATATTACAGGAGAATTTCAAGCCGGATTTAAGCGGAATTACACTACTGTGGACCATATGTTTACGTTAATGGCTTTCATACAGAAACAATTTTGTTTAAATCGCAAATTATATGTTGCTTTCATTGATTTTGAGAAAGCCTTTGATTCTGTCAATAGAAGTATACTTTGGTCTATTTTATTGAAAAATGGAATACGTGGAAAAATTTATAAATGTATTATGAGTATGTATGATTCTGTAAAGGCAAGGGTGCGATGTGGTGCTGCTTTATCAGAATACATCAATTGTACATCTGGGGTTAAACAGGGTGATATTTGTAGTCCAGTTTTGTTTTCTTTATTTGTTAATGAATTGACAGAGGAAGTAATTAAAAATGGAAGACACGGTGCAACATTCATAGGCGATGTTTTGGAAATTTTCATTCTTCTTTTAGCTGATGATGTAGTATTAATATCAGAAACAGTAATAGGGTTACAAAGTCAGTTGAATAGTCTACAACGAGCCGCTGCTGCTTTGCAACTAAAAGTGAATATGGGTAAAAGTAATATAATTGTATTTAGAAAGGGAGGTTATTTGTCTGTAAGAGAAAGATGGACCTATAACGGAACTATAATGCCTATTGTGAATGTATACAAATATTTAGGTATTTATTTTTCTACACGTTTGAGTTTTACATTTGCATGTAAAAACCTTGCAAGTAGAGCAAAAAATGCATTGTTATATGTCATGAAGAAATTGTCATTAGTACAAAATGAATCTCTGAAATTATTCCTAAAAATATTTGATTCTCAGATCCAGCCTATGATACAGTACGGGGCAGAATTATGGGGTCTTGACTCTGCTGCTATACACTGTGAAAAAATTCATCTATATGCTTTGAAAAAAATTTTAGGGGTCTCCCTTCAGACACCAAATGATCTCGTCTATGGTGAGACTGACAGATACCCAGTATCGTTGCTCTCTACTGTTAAATGTATTAAGTACTGGCTTAAGTTAACACAAATGGATGAACACAGATTGCCATATAAAGCATACAAAATGTTGTTAGACTTAGATAATAAGGGTAGAAGAAATTGGGTTTCAAATGTTAGAAAGAAATTATATGAGTACGGTTTTGGTTTTGTATGGCTAAATCAAGGTGTTGAAGATATAAATGTTTTTATTCGTGTGTTCCGCGAAAGATTGGTTGATTGCAGATGGCAAAGTTGGAATTCTCATATCCAGTTTTCAGTTTCAGTTTCACTTTCTCAAGGAGGCGTCACTGCGTTCGGACAAATCCATACACGCTACACCACATCTGTTGAGCAGATGCCTGACCAGCAGCATAACCCAACGCGCTTAGTCAGGCCTTGAGTGCATGCTTACATATTTGTGTACCTATGAAAGGGGATTTCATTTTACGTAATTTCGCCAGAGGACAACACTCTCGTTGCCATGGGTTCTTTTTCAGTGCGCCAAGTGCGTGCTGCACACGGGACCTCGGTTTATCGTCTCATCCGAAAGACTAGACGCTCAGTTTGATTTTCCAGTCAAACTTGGGAGAAAGGGCGAGAGCGGGATTCGAACCCACACCCTCACGGACTCTCTGTATTGGCAGCTGAGCGTCTTAACCATTCTGCCACCTTCCTCCAAAAAAGAAACGCCCAATGTGGGGCTCGAACCCACGACCCTGGGATTAAGAGTCCCATGCTCTACCGACTGAGCTAACCGGGCAGTGACAGATTTAAGCTATACAGAATGATCAATAATTTGCATAATGTTCCAATTTATATGCGTATGCATATTGCTAGAGGTTTGAAGTATTTAATGACGAAATTTAGGTTCGGTGTCTCTGATATTTTTACTCATCAGTATCGTTATAGGCAGTCAAACATTTGTAATTTGTTATGCCCATTATGCAAAGAATCAACTGAAGATGAGGTCCATTTTGTGCTTAGTTGTCCAGCATTGAGAAATATTAGAGAACGATTAATTCCACTCAAATTTTATAGACAGCCTTGTTTATTTAAACTAATTTTGTTATTGTCGTCTACGAACGAAACTATTGTACAACATTTTGCTTTATATATGCATAGAGCTTTTAAATAACGCAATGCTTATGTAACGTAATTTTTCTTTGTAGTAATATGTGACTTAATGTCAATTCCATGTGTACCCCCTTCTAAGGGGCTATGGCCTATATGAATAAAACATCTACATCTACATCTCTCTGTCTCTGTCTCTCTCTCTCTTGCCATCTGCAAAATTTGGAAAACAATGTAACACCACATGATAAATTTACCATACATTCAGATAACTGCATAGTTATTGACGCATGGTTACACACGGCCAATCTGCCCATCTCTGTGTGTGTGTGTGTGTCTGTCTGTCTTCTCTCTCTCTCTTCTTCCCTTTGTTTGTTTCCCTTTTGTTTGCTGTTGTATATGATAGATGTTGACACGGAAGTCCCTGCTCTTAATGTTCGGTGGTAGGATAGGCCATATTTTCTATACATCGCATGGGGAATCCCCAGCTATTCTTAGTCACTGTCTTTTCTGTGCTTATACCACAAGGGAATTTTGTACTCTAAATTGACTGGCAGTGAAAGGGTTAAATGATTCGAAATTGTCACATTTTGTTTACTGTGCGAACTGATTTCTTTTATCAAATTTGTTGAAATATGAAGTGAAGTGTTGGCCTGTCATAGTCGACAATGACTGGATTGTGCAGAACGTTCTTGTGCGCGCGCAGTTGTCTAGAAGTTGTGTAGACAGACAGAAGGTCATGGATGTAAGCAGGGGATGAACCAGCGAAAAAAAAATATGACAGAGCGTTGCAAGCTTATATTTAATCCATGCTTGGACTGGGAGCCAGTGAAGTGGTTGAGCATGATTATATCTTTTCGCTCGAAGAACGAGCCTTGCTGTGGAATTCTGTATCTTTTGAATCATGTAAAGAATACACTGTGGACAGTCAGAAAGGAGTGAATTGCAGTAGTCCAGTTTTGATAATACAAAAGCACAGGCACGGGTTTTTGCTGCTTCAGTGGCTAAATATTAATTTTACGTATAGAACTAATACGTCTTATCTCAACATATGCAGATTTACAAACATTTGAAACATGTTTGTCCAAGGACATGTGGTCAGAGATGATGTAATCTATGTTTCTAGCAGAAACAGCAAAAGATATTTCCGAAATTCCAACTTTGATGGATGTGGAATATGGATCAAGAAAACGTTTCTTGTTAGTCGTGATCAGAAGGGCTTAAGTTTTGTCGTCATTACACCATTGATACATGTCTGAATATTGCCAATGGTAGGTTGTATCTGGTCAGAAGAGCATGAGTCAAGAAGGTGGGTGTTATCAGCACAGGACTGGCTTGAAACAGAGTGTGATGCTATAAGAGAGGCAAGAGGCTGAGTATAAAGAATGAAAAGTACATGTCCAAGAACCGGACCCTGGGGTACACCATGATCAAGGCGAATTGGTTTTGAACACAGGTTATTGACCAAGGCTGACTGGGATCTTTGAGAAAGGTAGGACTCAAACTACAAAAGTGCAGTTTCTGAAATACCATAGAAGGACTGGAGTCGATCCAAAAGAATGGAGTGGCCAACAGTATCAAAGGCAGCAAACATATCTAAAAGAGTTAGTAGTGACACATCTCCATGGTCTAGAGCTATCAAAATGTCGTTTGTTACTTTCAATATAGCTGTTTCGGTGCTGTGGAAGGGACGGTAGGCAGACTGAGTGGGGCATAATATTATGAGATTATGGGAATGTAAATAAGAGAGATGGAGAACGACTTTCTCAATGATTTTGGACAGAAAAGGTAAGTTTGAAACTGGTCCATAGTTTTTAAGATTAAGGAGTTTCACAATTGCAGCTTTAAAGAGAGATGGGAATGTTCCATTTCGTAGACTGTCATTTACAATGTGAGTGATAGTGGGGAGGAGTTCATCTAAACATTCCAAAAG
Source organism: Babylonia areolata (assembly GCF_041734735.1). Lineage (NCBI taxonomy): Eukaryota > Metazoa > Mollusca > Gastropoda > Neogastropoda > Buccinidae > Babylonia > Babylonia areolata. The sequence continues at coordinate 24,181,443 of NC_134904.1, read as the reverse complement.
TAGAAGTGTCGGCAGAGGATCAAGAGAACAGGTTGCAGATTTGAATTTTAATATCAGGTTTTTCAAATAATACTCAGATATTGGGTGAAAGGCAGTAAATTTTGAACTGGTGCATGGATTTAAATCTGAAGAAATGGAAGTACTATGTAGGTGAGAGTCAAGTTCAGAACGAATGGCTGATATCTTTTGGATGAAAAAATTGACAAAAAACATCAGGCAGTTGGTTTGGTGGGTACGTGTTCGGCAAAGAACAAGAATTTCTGCAGATACCAAACAGCTGCGAAGCGCCGATACTGTCGGAAATCCTGGAGGAGAAGTAATTGAATTTTTACGTAAGACTGCGTCATTTCATATCGTTTTTACGTTCTAACATCTGCTGACCCATCAACTAGGACCCATCTGGAGTGCATTTGGCCCTGCTGTCTGGTATTATATCTTTCCTGGTCATTTCTACTGAGACTGCATCATTTCTGCATGATCATTTCTACGAATCTTCTCTCGTCAATTTTACACAGAAATCAGACATTTCATATCATGTCTATGTGAGGTTGCATCATTTCTGGCCATTTGTTCATGGGATCGGGCCATTTCAGATTCTTTTTTACGTAATATCTTGATTGCCAAAAACTGAATGGACAAATCCATCAGTGTCCGAGTGATGAAAGTGCAGTGGCGTCAATATCGTTGGCTTTTATCCTTTTTTTCCTTCTTCTTTTACTACATGTATTCCCCAGTCAGCAAGTAGCCCGCCGGCATTGAAGCTTGGTTCCAGCATTTGCCCATCTTACCGGCGCTGGGGCCAGTGGTGCGTACTTCAGCGCGGGGCTCACCACTCAGGTTTGACTCCTTCCCCACTGGCCAAGAGCTGTACAAGATACTGGCACTTGTCCAAGACGAAAACGCGCAGAAAACCTTTGCTGAGAACCCGGTTTCTCTTTGGAGATGACAGCTTCGCTGCAGCTTCTTAACCAGAGGCAAGAGTTTACACATGCGATAACTTTGAAGACAGGTCTCCAGTCCCATGCCCGGCAATGTCGGCACCTTCAAACACACAAATCACCAAGTCCCTTTGAATATCACACGCACACGCGCACGCGCGCGCGCACACACACACACACACACTCACTACGGAGTGTGAGCGCGCGCGCGCGTCAGCGTGTGCCGTGTATGTTTTGGTGAGTGTGTGTGTGTTAGGGAGAGAGGAAGAATCAGTCTCCATTCGTTCCACCTTTCCACCTCTGTCTCACTCTCTTCCTTTGTCTCTCCACCAGTCATTACAATGAAAGTGCCTATGTGTTTTCTAAACATAGACGTTTGATTTGGCACTTCAATATACCATGTGTGTGTGTGTGTGTGTGTGTGTGTGTGTGTGTGTGTGTGTCTGTGTGTGTTTCAAAGCGTATTATCGCTCTATCTTGCCGATCACTCTTCTTTTTCACGTTGTTCTCCCCCATCCTTATTAATCATCTTTATCTCTCCCATTCCCTCTTTCTTCTTCTCACCATCTTTTTTTGTTGTTTATATTGTTTGGTTGGTTTTTTGTTTGTTTGTTTGTTTTTTCCCCACCGTTATCTTCTTGTTCTCTGTACTTCAGGTTTAAGTATTCCTACATGCATTCTGCTGAGCACAGTTCACAATGATATAAGATTGATTATTTTTGGTTGTATATATGCTTCAGGCAGCGTGGTAACGGAATAGGTTGTTAGTGTCTGTTGCTGAGCAATGAGCTGGCACTGAATCAGAAGAAAGCCTGGTGAATTTGATTCGTGGGCGCGCCCAGCGCTGTCGGAAAACAGTAATGTTTAGAAAAGGGTCGTGTACTGTTAGCAGTGCAGCAGCAGCAGTAGTTGTTGCGATTCCGGATAAACATATGGGTACTAGTAGTAGTAGCATCAGGAGTAATTGATAATGCTCATAGGGTGCCGGAGAGTGAGACAAATGACAGTGAGTAAGTTTGACAGCGAGTAGGAAAGTGAGTATGCTAGTGAGTGAGCGAGTGAACTCAAACTGAGAGAAAATGGCTGATGGTCTTTCATGTCACTGCCTCACTTTCTCTCTATGAGGGGGATATGTATACGTGGGTTGGGCGTGGTGTAGTCGTGTGTGTGTGTGTGTGTGTGTGTGTGCTTGCGCGCGCGTGCCAGTGTGTGTGAGTGTGTGTGTGTGTGTGTGTAATGCCGAACCCTGATGCCGGGCTAAAAACTGATCTGATCAGATACTCCCAAATATAAATGAGGAACTATTGCCTACCGTGTGTCGTGTACCCGCGCGTGCGTTTCTCTCTTTGTCTCTGTCTATCTGTATGTCAGTCAGTGTCAGGCACTGTCTTTCACCGTGTGTGTGTGTGTGTGTGTGTGTGTGTGTGTGTGTGTGTGCGTGTGTGTGTGTGCACGCGCGCGTACTCTGTGTGTGTGTTTGTGTGTTACGTACGCATGCGTATACGCATGTTTTTAAACAACCCTTATTCACAGAAACACCAAAAGCAGCTATGCAACAGATAATTCGAAGCACAGGACACGAAGCTTGTTACCGTGCTTTAAAATGGACACTCATCAATAAACTGGCTACAGCTCTATAAAAGTACATGAAATGGACTGAAATACAGAAAATGATAAAAAGAAGTGAAACAAGCTGAAGGCTGTAGAGTCAAAATGACACATACACTACGCACTGCAAAGTCCAAGTTGCGAACGAATTAAGTGGAACCTTTACAGTCTGCAACCAGGATAATATTGTGCACGTTAATCATAACAATAGAAATAGCAGTCATCATTTTGTAATCATGCAGACATGTATGTGCACGCGTGCGCGAGCGCGCGCGCGCACACACACACACACACACACACACAGGAAAGCTTCAGCTGCGAAATTCGTTATCAAATCTTTCGCATATGAAACATTTTCAAAAGAAGAAGCTAATTTCAGTTCACAAAAAGATTTTGCTAAAAGAGCTAAGACGATACAATCCATTAATACATTTGCATCAGACATCATTAGTGCTACGGAATCAAAAGACAAGCAAATTGCAAAAGTACCTACTTTTTCACCAGTCCCTGAATGGGAGCAGTGTAAAGCTACCTTTGACATGTTTTATACAGATTTATCCAAGAACCAGTCACCATTTTTGTTAAAACCTGAAGTGCTCTCACATATAGAAAATCAATATTCAAATTATCTAAAAATATACACAGACGGATCTGTTCTAGAAGATGGTAATTCAGGAGCGGCTTTTGTACATTTAGAATAGAAAAATCATACTATATTGGTAGACAATATTCCATTTTCACAGCTGAACTTACAGCCATACTTATGGCCTTAAATTATATTTCAGACATTCCGAAAACTGCACGTGAAATTTTATTATGTGTAGACTCAAAAGTCAGTATTACAAGCTATAGAATCTCCAAATTCAAAGAAGCGAATTGAGATGACAATGGAAATAAAACATATTATTCACCAACTGACAAAACAGGGCATTAAAATAACTTTCTGTTGGGTACCTTCGCACTGTGGAATATCTTCAAATGAGTGGGTAGACCAAGCAGCTAGAAGAGCAGCACGTAATTTCGAAGGCGCAATACAACTTGACATCCAGTTAGATCTACATGAATGCATTAGCTGTATAGAAAATGTATCTAAAAATCGATTTAAGAAATTACTTATAGATTCAAATAATCAGTATTACCAATGTTGTGTAAACACAAAGAATGCAGCTAATCCCAAACATTTTCTAAATTCGACACCAGCAGCACATTCAAGACAAATTACAAGTCTAATGTATAGACTTCGTTTAAATGCCTTTCGTCCAAAAGTTTCTAAAAATATAAAATGTATATGCGGTAAGCAAATAACTGTAAGCCATCTACTCATTCATTGTCCGAGCATAAGACAGTTACTTCCAAAAGATGTAGCTGATGACTTTTCTTCCAATATTTCATTAGCCACTGAAAAGATTTTGTATGATTATTCATTGCTTAGAATGTTTTCAGAAATTTTAAACTCCAGTCCAGTTGGTATCCTCCTTTGATGTATTATATTTAATACTGCTATTTATATTTACATTGTTGTAGGTTAATACTTGTTGATATGCATATAAATATTCTCCTTCCCATGACAACTCATTCAATACACACCACAACCTCTTTAGACTTTTTCTTATAATATACTTTTCCTCTGATACATAACATGAACTTTTTCCTTTTTTTTTTTTTTTTTTTTTTTTTTTACACTAATGTTCACATGCATTCCCTTTCCTTTATACACTACTTTACTCCTTTCCGTCTAAAAACACTTATAGTGAATAGACGTTAAACTGAAGAAAACACACACACACACACACACACACACACACACACACAATCAATCCACTTCAAAACGTTCAGAAACACTCCCCCCCCCAAAAAAAAAAATCCTGACACAGATGTTTCTTTATTTTCCAGTATATTTTTGTCTCGTGTTCCAAATATGAGAGCTGAAATATCAGTTTTAACGTCATCTGGCATAATTTCAATTGTCTGGGCTCTAGCCTCATCGTGCAGAGGGCATTGCAACAGATAAATGAGGCGCATTTTCGACTGCAGAGCCACAAGCACATCAGGAATTATCTGAAAGTGCTTCAGATCACTCATTTCCAATCTAAACTTGCAAAAACACTATTTGTGTGGGTCTGCGGAGGTAGATAATATACCGTGATACTAAGCTATCGGTGTTGCTGAGAAAACATTTGATACAGCTTACTGTTTAATCATGTCTGATCGTTCCAAAGGGATGTTGTTGAAGGAAAGAAGGAAGATTTGTAGCATGCGTGTATGCATGCATATTCGCGTAAACACTCGTGTATGGTGTGTGTTGTGAGCATAAACAGCATAAATCAGTGCATTCGTGGGGTATTTCTTTGGCCCCCATCTCTGTGAGTTTGTCAACCAGCCAGTCTCGAGTCTGTCTCAGTCTTTCTGTTGTGTGTATGCGTTGGACCACGCGCGCCTGTGTGTGTGTGTGTGTGTGTGTGTGCGTGCGTGCGTGTGTGTGTGCGGCGAGCACGCGTGCGTGTGCATGCCACGTGTACTAATCTGGGCTACATGTGAATGTGTTTGCAGGTTTCTTCTTTTTCCTTTCCCCACCATCCCAAGTCTTTCTCTGTTTATCGAGGGATATAGAGAGGCAGAAAGTCACAGTGAAGGAGAGTGTCTTACGCCTGTGTTGTGAGTATTCAGTTTGGAATAAACACACTATTGAATGAGAACAGGTACTGCTGACGCTACTCAGAAGAGTGCAGGGTATCCTTTGACGCGTGGCCTCAAAGCGACCGAACATTCAGTGATAGCTCTGTGCGAACTGCCGCAGCCGAAGCTGGGTCTAGCTGGTATAACATTCGGGATGAACATTATAAAAGTTAAGCAAAAACATATAACTATATTCATGTATCCATCTATCTGCACACACACACTGACTGACTGAAACCATTTATTGTCAGATTAACTGTTTGTTGTACTGACGAACACACACACACACACACACACACACACACACACACACACACACACACATATATTAAAGTCAGTCGCGAGCGAATGAAAGGGCAAGATTTAAAAAAAATATATATATATATATCGATAACCCATCCCATCTTCTTGGCAAAACCAGCCCTAAATGATGACAAAATAGCTATTTCATCTCTTTGAATCTGTTTGTTGAATCTCTTTGTTAAAAACCTTTTAAAAAGGTGCGACGTTGATAATACTCTTTTTTCGACGCACCATCTTTATGCCATTCCCTTAGGCTCACCTACCTGTCTATCCCCAACTTCCCAATCAAACAGCATAGACGCACCCATAATGAAATCCCTGTTATGGTGTTACTTGGAACTTTATCAATCAAGACGGTGGCAGCTCTGAACCTTTTTTCCCACAATATGATCGCAACATAGATATCCACTTGAGAGAGCAAACTTCGGAATATAAGAAAACATCAGATGGTTCAGACATACCCAGTAAACCGCTGTCCGACGGTCGTTGAGACTCAATGAAACAATCCTCTGACCTGAACGCAGAGCTGTGTTGATCACCAATCAGCTGCCGGGTGTCGCAAGCCCAGTGATCGTTCTCTCGTTTGAAGGAATGGCGACCCCTAGAGTGATGACCGTGACTGTCCTGCTTCTCTTCATGGTAGGTCCAACAAGAAGTTGTAGCAATTAATCAAATGCCGTGACGGGCGCAATAGCCGAGTGGTTAAAGCGTTGGACTTTCAATCTGAGGGGTCCTGGGTTCGAATCTCGGTGACGGCACCTGGTGGGTAAAGGGTGGAGATTTTTCCGATCTTCCAGGTCAACATATGTGTAGACTTGCTAGTGCCTGAACCCACTTCGTGTGTATAGGCAAGCAGAAGATCAAATACGCATGTTAAAGATCCTGTAATCCATGTCAGCGTTCGGTGGGTTATGGAAACAATAACATACCCAGCATGCACACCCCCGAAAGCGGAGTATGGATGCCTACATGGTGGGGTAAAAACGGTCATACACGTTGCAGCCCACGAACGCAGAAGAAGAAGAAATGCCGTAAAGTTCTATTTTAGCGTCCTAAATTCAGGGACCTATTTTACCTGAAAAATTCGTGTATAAATAAAACGATTTTACGATTAGTAAATGTTGTAACCCATTTTTAGTGGTTTTCGGCTCTATTTTGAGGATTATTTTACTCGATTTTGATGCGGATTCATACGCTGAACGAACGTGCTACCATCGTGCTCTGTCTAGATTTGATCCCGCAAACCATTACAAAAAGATCCATAAAAGGGCGTTGGCTCAGGAGAGCCACCGACGGCCATCTAGCTCCACCGTGCTGTGTGCATGCCACACGCAGTTGGCCCCCGGGGTGTGTCTACCCATGCATGCGAAGTCTGGATCCGGCAGAATCTGCGGAAGAAACCTATCGGTTCAACGGAGAGGAAGGCGGTTACAGCAACGCACTGTGGAGTGCAGAGAGCAAGATGAGACACCGAAAGGATATCTTGGTCATCCACTGCATCCGTGCTCATCCTCCAGTCGTCTCGACTTAGTCTTGCCACTGGAAATTGGTGGACCCGGACGAGAGAGTGAGGTCGACGTTGCGCAACTCCTCTTCACTTTAAACAAACTCATTGCGCAAGTCATCAGTCATCCAAAATGACCTTTCATCCTTCATCATTTCATCACCCCCAAGTCCTGAGGCGACAGGCGAGCGACAAAATGACAGGTGTGGGTACACTGGCAGTCGCAGCCGCAGACCTGCACACAGGCGGCTCAGGCCATACGGTCGTTCTTCGTCGACAGGAGCAGCGATGGAGCTCGGCAGCCGTCTGAGCGTCTAAGCAGCCCTCTTTAGGAATGCACTGCTCACCTCCCTGGCATGAGGAAGGGGCTAGAAAAGGTGCCCTAAAAATTGCCTGCTCCATATCACCCTGGCCAGCATACCGCGGCTGGCGGGGACCCTACATCAGCGGTCGAAACAACAAGAAAGAAAAGAAAAAAAAAGGATCGTTCCTCTCACCATTGGTGCTTGGAACATAAGGACTCTCCTGGACAGAGATAACGCGCACAGACCCCAAAGGAGAACGGCACTAGTTGCATCCGAACTCGCCAGATACAACATTGACATCGCAGCCTTGAGTGAGACTCGGCTTGCAGGCGAAGGCGAGCTCTGTGAACAGGGATCTGGTTACACCTTCTTCTGGAGTGGACGAGGAAGCGAAGAGCGACGTGAGGCTGGCGCTGGTTTTGCAGTAAAAACAGCACTTGTCAGCAAGCTAGCTGGAATCCCAAAGGGAGTCAACGATAGGCTTATGACCATGAAACTCCCACTGGCATCTGGCCAGAAGCACCTCACCATTGTCAGTGCCTACGCCCCAACCATGACCAACCCGGATGAAGTGAAGGCGAAGTTCTACGAGGACCTTCACTCTGTCATTGCTGCTATCCCTGAAGCAGACAAGCTCATCATTCTTGGGGACTTCAATGCTAGAGTTGGCTCTGACTACATCTCCTGGGATGGAGTGATTGGAAAGCACGGTGTGGGCCACTGCAACCCAAATGGATTGCTTTTGCTTCAGACCTGTGCAGAGCACGAACTGCTGATAACCAACACAGTTTTCTGCCTCCCTACCGTAACAGGACGTCATGGATGCACCCTCGCTCAAAGCAATGGCATCTCATCGATTATGTCATCGTCAGGAAAAGGGATAGGCAAGATGTACGTGTAACAAAGACCATGTGCGGCGCCGAGTGTTGCACAGACCATCGCCTTGTAGTCTCGAAGCTGAATATTCGAAACCAGCCCAAGAGACGCCCCCAAGGCCAGAAGGCTCCAAAACGGCTCAACATCGCTAAGCTGAAAAACATCACCATCAAACAGTCCTTTGTGGAGCTGCTGGAAGATCGTCTGGAATCCGCCTCTCTGGACAACCAGAATGTGGAGTCTGACTGGAGGATCCTGCGTGAGCTGATCTATAGTACAGCTTCAGAGACCCTGGGACCCATGACCAGAAAGCATAAAGACTGGTTTGATGAAAACTGTGATGAAATCAAGCAGCTTCTGGATGAGAAACGCCGTCTGCATCAAGCCTACCTGAGCAACCCAAAGTCCACATCAAAAAAGGATGCGTATGATGCCATTCGCAGGACTGTTCAGCAAAAGTTACGCCAGATGCAGGATAAGTGGCTGAGTGACAAAGCTGATGAGATCCAGGGATATGCTGACAGGCACGATATGAAGAGGTTCTATGATGCCTTAAAAGAAGTCTACGGCCCCACATCCTCAGGATCATCCCCCCTCCTCAGCGCAGATGGGAATACCTTGATCACCGAGAAGGAGAAAATTCTCGAACGCTGGGCTGAGCACTTCAACAGTGTCTTAAATCGCCCTTCCTCCATAAATGATGAAGCCATAGACCGTCTCCCACAAGTCCCCATCAATGAAGCACTGGATGATCCGCCAGCACCTCTTGAGACCCAGAAAGCAATCCGTCTGCTATCCAGTGGCAAAGCACCTGGCTCAGACTCCATACCAGCAGAGGTCTACAAGGATGGAGGCACTGTGCTGACTGAGAAGCTCCATCAGCTGTACTCACTCATGTGGAAAGAAGAGACGATCCCCCAGGATTTCAAAGATGCATCTATCATTCACTTGTACAAGCGAAAGGGGAACCGGCAAGCCTGTGATAACCATCGGGGCATTTCCTTGCTCTCCATCGCAGGCAAGATACTTGCCAGGATCCTACTAAACCGCCTCACAGCACACCTTGACCAAGGTCATTTGCCTGAGAGCCAATGTGGATTCCGGAAAGAGCGCGGAACCACCGACATGGTGTTTGCTGCAAGGCAGCTGCAAGAGAAATGTCAGGAGCAAAATGCTGATCTATTCTCCACCTATGTCGACCTCACTAAGGCCTTCGACACCGTGAGTAGAGAGGGACTGTGGAAGACCATGGCCAAGTACGGATGCCCTCGGAAATTTATTTCCTTGGTCAGCCAATTCCATGAAGGCATGCAGGCTCGAGTCCAGGACAAAGGCGAAACATCTGCTCCTTTTGCTGTCACAAATGGTGTCAAGCAAGGCTGCGTCCTGGCTCCAACGCTGTTCAGCCTCATGTTCTCTGCAATGCTTACTGATGCCTTCAGAGATGGCGATGTTGGAATCGGCCTAAAGTACCGAACAGATGGCAAGTTGTTTAACCTCAGAAGGCTTCAAGCAAAAACGAAGGTCATGACAGACATCATCAGAGACTTTTTGTTTGCTGATGATTGTGCCCTCAACGCTGGATCTGAAGCTGACATGCAACTCAGTGTCGACAAGTTTGCCACTGCCAGCAGGAACTTTGGCCTTACCATCAGCACGAGGAAAACTGAAGTTCTCCATCACCCAGCGCCAGGGAAACCCTACGTTGAGCCCAACATCACAGTCAATGGTCAGAGACTCAGTGCGGTGGAGCGGTTCACATACCTTGGCAGCACACTGTCACGAAATGCGACCATCGACGATGAAGTGAACGTCAGGATTGCAAGAGCAAGCGCAACTTTTGGTAGACTCAATGCAAATGTCTGGAACAGAAGAGGCATCAGTCTTGAGACCAAGCTAAAGGTCTACAGAGCAGTAGTTCTCCCCACACTACTGTACGCCTGCGAAACTTGGACAGTGTACCAACGACATGCCAAGAAGCTGAACCACTTCCACACAACATGCCTCAGGAAGCTACTGAACATCAAGTGGCAAGACAAGACCCCAGACACAGAGGTGCTCGCAAAAGCCACCCTTCCCAGCATCTTCACCATCCTGATGCAGTCCCAGCTTCGCTGGGCTGGACACGTGGCCCGCATGCCAGACCATCGGCTGCCCAAAAGGCTCTTCTATGGCGAGCTGCAACAAGGCAAGAGATCACACGGAGGTCAGAAGAAGCGCTTCAGAGATACTCTGAAAGTCTCTCTGAAAGCGTTTGATATCAACCCTGACTCCTGGGAGGAATCTGCAGTGGACCGTGACAAATGGCGCGCTGCTGTGCACAAAGGCGCCAAGTTGTGTGAGGCCAACAGGACTGCTGCAGCTGTTCAGAAGAGGCAGGCCAGAAAGTCACGGGCAAACAAGCTCCCTGACAATGGTATGCCTGTCTTTGTCTGCCCCAACTGTCAGCGAACATTTAGTGCGCAGATTGGACTATTCAGCCATCTGCGCATTCATGAGCATCCTCCCCCCCACCCCACCACCACCCTCCCCCCCATCCCCCAGCTGGATGACAACGATGGTCATCATCGATCTCGATGGACACACACCACAAAAAGATGGCGGCATAAGACAAGTGTCGGTTCGGGTTATTGTTAAGGGTTATTTTGCGTCCTATTACATTGTGAAAGAAATGTCCACACCGGGCCCACAGGAGTGTTGGCATGGCTTCGAAAAATAGAAAAAGGTGGGGAAAGAAAATGGGGGAAAGGAAGCGGCATACACAAACATCCAACACACACACACACACACACAAACGCAAGCTCCCCACTCCCACCCCTACGCCCCCCACTCACAACAGCACAAATGCACACATGCAGGTAGCCTACACACACCAAACTAATGGCATTCCATCATGTAGCAACCTGACGTCAGTATTCGTGGCACCGTTCGGCACCGGAGGCGCGATACATTCGGTGCCTCGCGACTGTGCAGTATCTTTGCCTCAGTTTTTAGCTTATTTTCATTCTACTTTATGTTACTGTTTGCACATTTCAAGTCGAACACTGCTGAATTTCATTGTATTGATGCACATGCCGAACAATGAATTTCTGTCCCAGCTTCAGCTTATTTGCGTTGTCTTATTTTATGGTGTGCTCATTTGGAACAGTGAATTTCTGTAGCTGTGTGTAAACAACAACTCTGTCTTGAGTCTGTGTCTAATGCGCAGACACTTCTGCACTTGGGCAAGATGACTGAGCAGCCAGGCAGGGTTTTGGCTCTTCTGTGGTTCCTGGGTGAACGCGTCTGACGAAACGGGTGTCATGCACTATTCTACAAATGTTCAGAACTGCAGCAAACAGAAGTTTGAATTATACTCCCTGTTTGGTGATATATACGTACCATGTTAAACTGAAGCAAAATGGACCTGTTGGTTTATCCTGTTTGGCCAAATTTCGCGGTAACACAGTGGAAAAACGCCTAACCAAGTCCGCCCTGTACTCGCCAATCAAACACCGTTAACAGCTACAAGCGGTGACTCAATCCGTGGCCAGCAATGAACGCCCCATGTGATCCACGGCAGTGACCTCGGGTCGGACGGGCTGGCATTTGATTTTGACGTGGTAAGTTTATATCATAAAACAGGGAGTGTACTTAAAACTCCTCCGTTTGGTGTTAAATAGTGTACTAGGCATCAAACTGATGCAGAATTCAAAGCAAATGGAGGAGAGCAAACGCCTAGTGGTTCGCATGGAGAGCCTTTGTAACAGTAACAGTGTCAGCTGCGACAAAGGAAATCCCCTTGTTACCATCATCCCTGGTCATACGGAAATCCCTGAGGTAGAAGTTAGTGAAGGGATTCTCTGACCACCAGAAGGATGCCTCCAAGAAATGCTGCAGAGGCACAGAATGCTGAAAAGCGGTTGAAGTGGCAATGGCCTGCACCTCATGTGCTCTGGGATTAAAACAGCTGAGATCACTGTGAGCCAAAGAGTAAGCACTGTGAATGACCTGGGAAACCCAGCGATAAATGGTACCGACAGCAATGTCCTTGTAACTCTCATAAATGGAGATGAGCAGACGCCTCTGAGGAAGTCTGTGATGAGAGCTATCCCAATAGTATACTGGGCAGAGATGCCTTTCCTCATCATCCTGGACTAAACTATCGGATAAGAGTCTGATTCTCAATGAGGAAGAGAGCACATCTGGGCTCTGGTTTAAGGAAACGGAGTGTAATGGAGCCATCTCTGTGGAAGGCATTGTCGACAGGCGCAGTAGCCCAGTGAGTAAAGCGTTGGACTTTCAATTTGAGGTTCCCGGGTTCAAATCTGATTAACGGCACCTGGTGGGTAAAGGGTGGAGATTTTTCCGATCTCCCAGGTCAACATATGTGCAGACCTGCTTGTGCCTGAACCCCCTTTGTGTTTATAGGCAAGCAGAAGATCAAATACTCACGTTAAAGATCCTGCAATCCATGTCAGTGTTCCGTGGATTATGGAAACAAGAACACATCCAGCATGCACACCCCCGAAAATGGAGTATGGCTGTCTACATGTCAGGGTAAAAACGGTCATACACATAAAACCCCACTCGTGTAATATACGAGTGAACGTGGGAGTTGCAGCCCACGAACGAAGAAGAAGAAGACATTGTCCTGTGACAATCCATTAAGACCTTCTACACTGGCCTGTGGCCAGCAAAAGAAGAAAAGCCGTCTTGAGGGTGAGTAAGTCGAAAGGAATGGTGGCCAAAGGCTCAAATGGTTCCTTTCGAATAAAATCAAGCACAAGGAACACGTGCCACAGAGGAACTCTCTTTGGGTTTCTAGATTCTAGTGAGGCACCCCTAGAGACCTTTCTGAGAAGGAAATCAGCTTCAAATGAAGGACCCCCTACTGCCTGATAGTGGTACAGATAGCCGATCTGTACCCACGCACCATACTAGCCAACAGGTTGAGACTCGTGGAGCAGTGAGCTAGAAAATTAGCTAGCTGCATCTAGTAGGGTTGGTAGGGGGGACGTCCTGAGTTGTACACCACTGCAACCATTTTTTCCATCACAGGTTCCCAACCTCCTTGCCCCTGAGACTAAGGACTGGAGGTCAGAGGGTGCCCCCCCCCCCCCCCCCCCCCCCCCGCCCCCTTCACACCTCAGAAAGAGCTTCTAACACAGATGCTGACCAAGGGGCCAAAGGCTTCAATTTCGATAAAAGTAATTCAGACTGCAGAGTTATGACTTCGCATTTTTGAGAAGTAGTAACGATATCTCCATCTCTAAGATGCTCTCCTGCTCCTCTGAGCTGGGCACATAATGCACCCCAATTCTAGCAAGGACACAATCCAGTCATTGAGTCCCAGGTTGCGCCACTGTTGTGCATTTTGAGAGAGACTCCCTACTTGTAAGGGCCGAACGACTGGAAGTGCTGAATTGGGGCCAAGTCAATGGGGGTGTTGTCTTTTGGCCTTAGCTACACCCGGTTGTTGTGCCCGACATGAGCGGCCTTAGGCCTCTGGCGATGTTGCTGATTCTGCCACCTGAGCTTAGGCTGAGTAACACTGGGAGGAACCCAGGATGCAGGCCTCTTAACCTTCACCGTACTTGGTTATTTTCCCACTTATCCATATTTTGTGGGTCTCACAGACCCACACTCGCTAAAGAAGGAATCCAGAGCTTACCCCCTATTCATACATCGTGGGTCTGACAGACCCATACAAATTAATGTGGGCTTTTCCAACTTCAATAGACTGAGCAACACGTTCCTGTCATCAGATCTTTTCCCACCCCTCTTCCGGCCAATCAATAGCAGCCTCTGTATGTCTGTGTCTGTATCTGTGTGTCTGTGTGTGGCAGCCTCTGTATGTGTGTGTGTGTGTATGTGTGGCAGCCTCTGTATATATATATATATATATATATATATATATATATTTGTGTGTGTGTGTGTGTGTATTTGTGTGCGTGCGCGAGCGTGTAAGTATACACGTCAGGAGAGCTCTGTGCGCGCGCGCATGTGTGTGTGTGTTCGTGTGTGTGTAGAGGATGAGGTATGTGTGTGTTTGCATGTGTACTGTAGGAGCAACGGAATATTGGAATGTGCGGGTGTACACACACACACACACACACGCACGCACGCACACGCACGCACGCACACACACACACACACACACACACACATATATATATATATGTCATCGTCAGGAAAAGGGATAGGCAAGATGTACGTGTAACAAAGACCATGTGCGGCGCCAAGTGTTGGACAGACCATCGCCTTGTAGTCTCGAAGCTGAATATTCGAATCCAGCCCAAGAGACGCCCCCAAGGCCAGAAGGCTCCAAAACGGTTTAACATCGCTAAGCTGAAAAACATCACCATCAAACAGTCCTTTGTGGAGCTGCTGGAAGATCGTCTGGAATCCGCCTCTCTGGACAACCAGAATGTGGAGTCTGACTGGAGGACCCTGCGTGAGCTGATCTATAGTACAGCTTCAGAGACCCTGGGACCCATGACCAGGAAGCACAAAGACTGGTTTGATGAAAACTGTGATGAAATCAAGCAGCTTCTGGATGAGAAACGCCGTCTGCATCAAGCCTACCTCAGCAACCCAAAGTCCACATCAAAAAAGGATGCGTACGATGCCATCCGCAGGACTGTTCAGCAAAAGTTACGCCAGATGCAGGATAAGTGGCTGAGTGACAAAGCTGATGAGATCCAGGGATATGCTGACAGGCACGATATGAAGAGGTTCTATGATGCCTTAAAAGAAGTCTACGGCCCCACATCCTCAGGATCATCCCCCCTCCTCAGTGCAGATGGGAATACCTTGATCACCGAGAAGGAGAAAATTATCGAACGCTGGGCTGAGCACTTCAACAGTGTCTTAAATCGCCCTTCCTTCATAAATGATGAAGCCATAGACCGTCTCCCACAAGTCCCCATCAACGAAACACTGGACGATCCGCCAACACCTCTTGAGACCCAGAAAGCAATCCATCTGCTATCCAGTGGCAAAGAACCTGGCTCAGACTCCATACCAGCAGAGGTCTACAACGATGGAGGCACTGTGCTGACTGAGAAGCTCCATCAGCTGTACTCACTCATGTGGAAAGAAGAGATGATCCCCCAGGATTTCAAAGATGCATCTATCATTCACTTGTACAAGCGAAAGGGGAACCGGCAAGCCTGTGATAACCATCGGGGCATTTCCTTGCTCTCCATCGCAGGCAAGATACTTGCCAGGATCCTACTAAACCGCCTCACAGCACACCTTGACCAAGGTCATTTGCCTGAGAGCCAATGTGGATTCCGGAAAGAGCGCGGAACCACCAACATGGTGTTTGCTGCAAGGCAGCTGCAAGAGAAATGTCAGGAGCAAAATGCTGCTCTGTTCTCCACCTATGTCAACCTCACCAAGGCCTTCGACACCGTGAGTAGAGAGGGACTGTGGAAGATCATGGCCAAGTACGGATGCCCTACCAGCCGCCGTGGCGAAGTGGTTAGCGTCGCGGACTGACGGCTGGGAGGACGCGGGTTCGAATCCCAGCGGAGGTGGGTTTTTCGGCCCGTGGCCGGCTCCTACCCAGAGTTGAGTGTGCTGTGGGCTTAAATGGGGAGACTGGGACCACACAGTCGAGTGTCATCCACTTCAAGGATGCGTCTTTGGGTGTGTTGCTCTAATTACCTGACCAACACTGCAAGTGTCTGTATCTCTCGGGCCTGGTTAACGCCGGGATATCATTATGACAGGAAGCGTAGAGTACAGCCTTGTCACGCAGTCCCAAACCAAAATGGACCTCCATAGCAACATCGTCATCATCATCGTCATCCTCCTCCCCCTTCATCGTCATCAATATAAACAAAATAGTCTCAAAGTCTGTGACCTTTCATGCCCTGCTCTCATGGTGAACTCAGTTTCGATACCCCTCCACTTCCGTGCTTTGGGTGAGTCCTGTCAATGTCGTCAGTGTCGGCAGATTCATGGGGGGGCTGTTGTTTGAGGGACGTGGTGGCGGTCTCCACTCTGGGAGAGACGCTCGCTCAGTCTGGCTCCGCGACTAAGCCATTATTGTCGTTAGTAGGGGGCTTAGTAGGTGGTGTCCTAAGTACGTTAAAACAGAACAGGCACCACTGAACACCACTGAAGTGACTCAGCAGCAGTGCAGGGTCTCCTCTGGTGTGTGGCCTCCAGGCGACCTAACATCGATGGTTCCCTGTGGACTGCCGACGCTGGGACTGTGACGGACGAACCCGGGTGTGGCCGTGTATGGGGGAATCTAAATGAGCGGCGTGGGAGTATTGCCACTGAAACGGCGCAGATGATGGGGCAGCAAAACAAAAAAACAAAAACAAAAAAAAAGTACGGATGCCCTCGGAAATTTATTTCCTTGGTCAGCCAATTCCATGAAGGCATGCAGGCTCGAGTCCAGGACAATGGCGAAACATCTGCTCCTTTTGCTGTCACAAATGGTGTCAAGCAAGGCTGCGTCCTGGCTCCAACGCTGTTCAGCCTCATGTTCTCTGCAATGCTTACTGATGCCTTCAGAGATGGCGATGTTGGAATCGACCTAAAGTATCGAACAGATGGCAAGCTAACTTGATGGCAATTAATAAACTTGATAATCATCAAAATATAACTTGCCTGAGGCAATGACACCGGTAGCCTGCTGTACTGTTGTGTTCTCCGTGAGAGCCGGATGCGATGTGCCAGCCAACTACAGAAGCAGTGAGGTAGCCTATGTGTCATCAGTCATGTACGCACAATCACTTCGTTCCACGTAGTACAAAGGGATTATTGGTTTGTTCCCTTCTTTTGCGAGTATGGGTCTGAGAGACCCACGAATTACGAATAAGGGTACTTAGTGTTTTCTCTTCTTTGGGGAGTATGGGTCTGTAAGACCCACAACGTAGGAATGCAGGTAAAATTTTTCACAATTACGTAACTGATTAACTAATCAGTTAAAGTGTACATTAATTTACTAAAATGATGCATATGTTGTGACAACAAAAGTCATGAAATTTCAAATTAATCGGACACCAAATATATTTTAAAGGCATTTTTTAAGGCAAAAATGGGTCTGTCAGACCCACAAAGTACGGTGAAGGTTAAGCGGTAAAGAATCCTGACGACTTTGGGTGGTATTGGCCAATCTGTCCCACTTCGCCAATGTCTTGAATGAGAGATTGGCCAAGATAGGGAAGGTAGTGTGCTGCAGGACAAGCATCCTGTTCTGCACAGAGGGCTACGCCTCCATGTAGGCCAAGTGGTCAGGCTAGGGGTGTATAAAGATCACACCCCGCCATTTGAAGAATCCTTAAGATGCATTCCCAGGGTGAAAGCTCCTTGGGCTGAAAAGGACTCCTTACGGAGAAATGGAAGCAGCACCCCTGATGGTGCATGAAGGCTTATTGAGCCACTCCTGCACCATCTCTGGAACTTTAAGATGCCTAGTGGTCCTCAAGGTGACGTGGTGTTGTCTAAGGAGGGCTGAGGTGGATAGTCCTGAAAGGGAGGCTGTGGTGACCATGGAGGATGCATACAGGGAGCCAGAGATGCATGGTCCTGACAGAGAGACACTATTGGCCGAGGAGGTTGGCCTGACCGACAAATGGTCAGTCCCACTCGTCGGGGCAGCATGCACAGACCTGTAGGATGTGCTGTGCTGGTTCCAGGGAGTTGGGGGGACAGGACGAGGGATTACGCCCAGTCCTCCCAGCAGCCCAGCATGCACCAAAGATGCACCCCAATACGGATGGAGTGAGGGAATGTACACATGGGCGCCAGCCATCTTGTAACCCCATCCCCAAGGGTCACTGGCACCTTGAACTCCAGAAAGGGAGAATCCTTGCCAAGTCGGAGGGAACTGCCTGACACGCACAGGCCTCCCACAGAGCGGCGACAAGCCGGAAAGCGGGATCGCCTGACGTACATGTTATGGCCACGCACGCAGTATCCTCTCCTGTGGAGATACTGGGGTGACAGTCCGAGGTGGGCAAAGGACAGCTCCCCCACCCCACCCCGCACCCCCTGAGGCCAGGGCTTTCCACCCCACTGAGGGAGGTGGGAGGGGGCTCGGCATGAAGGGGATGAAGAGAGGTAGCACCCCAACTGAGGGCGTTCTCAGCACACTGAGATAAGGGGAGGACACAAAATCCCCTTGTGATGAAGTGTCCAGCCCCGTGTCCACACTACCCACAGTGGAATTGCTACTCCCCAGGAATCCCCCCTCCCACTGGGACAACTTGGGAGGTGCTGACGAAGCTTTAACCCAGCCTCATGGTACCGATGATCACAGGGTGGCGCGCGAGTTGCACTGAACCAGTGTATAAATAGAGTTGTCAAGGCTGACAAAGAGAAGGAAAGTACACATTGACTGAGAGTAAGAAACAAAGCAAATGGTGATTTGAGTGGGGACAGAATCAATGCCTGAGACAGTACAAAAGTTATAAAGACACGCCACCGCATGCGATAAAACAGCCACATCAACACGCTTAAAAGTCAACAAAAGCGTCAGACGAGATAAACTGGCTTGCAGCCGTTAAAGACGTTTGATTGGCGAGGGCAGGGCGGACTTGGTGGGCGTCTTTTCACTGTGTTGTCGCGAAATTTGACCAAGCACAGCGATCCGACAGGCTTTGTTTGCTTCAGTTAGACATGGAAAGTATATGACATTAAACCGTTCAATTTCTCCATCCCCAAATAGAAAGTTTCTGAATGGCAAGGAGTTCTCAGGGAAGTCCTTTGTAACACCTGGCCTGAGTCCCCCTTGGGCGCTCCATGATAGCCAGCTGAGGACTGAAGACCTGCTTGTGAAGACAACCACATTTCCGTTCTCATGATGTGATTACACATTTTCAGTTGTGCCTGGACGATCGTGGTATCCATTCCAGGCAGGTTTCCACAAGAAGCAGGTCTGCCTGCTGGTTTGGTTCTCTACCTTCCCAGCGGGTAGCCACCTTCCTCGAGGAGATGTTCAGTCAATGTAGCATGTAAACTGACAAATGAACTAACACACACAAATAGTATTCACACACACACACACACACACATGGTAAGTATATGTAACACCAAACATGGAGTATAATACAAACTCCTCCTTTTGGTGTCATATACTGTACCATGTCAAACTGATGCAGAATTTAAAGCAAGTGGAGGAGGGCAACGCCTACTGGTTCGTATGGGGAGCCCTTGTAGCTGAGACGGCAGTGTTAGCCGCGACAAAGGAAATCCCCTTGGAACCATCAGCCCTGGTTATATGGAAATTCCTGAGGTAAAAGTTGATGAAGGGATTCTCAGACCGCCAGAAGGCTGCCTCCAAGACATGCTGCGGTGGCACTGAGTGCTGGAAAGCAGCTGAAGTAGCTATGGCCCGCACTTCGTGTGCTCTGGGATGAAGACAGCTAATATCCCTGTGTGCATGAGAGTAGGCTCTACGAATGACTTGGGAAACCCAGTGGGAAATGGTGCCTGCAGCGATGTCTTTCTTGTAATTCTCATTCAGGGAGATGAGGAGACGCCTCTGAGAAGAACGCCTATGGCGAGACCTATCCCAATAATATTTGAGACACCGAACAGGGCAGAGATGCCTATCCTCATCATCTTGGGCAAGAATATCAGACAAAGGTCTGACCCTCAGAGAGGGGGAAGGAACCTCAGGGTCTTGGTTCTTAGCCAGAAACTCTGGAAGGAAACGAATAGTGATGGAACCATCTCTGTGGAAGGCCAGATCTTGTGGCATTCCACTAAGACCATGAATCTCACTTCTACGACGGCCTGTGGCCAGCAACAGAAGGAAAGTGGTCTTGAGGGTGAGGATGTCAAAAGGAATAGTCCCAATGGCTCGAAGGGCTGTTTTCGAATGAAATCCAGCACCAGGAACAAGTCCCACAGGGGCACTCTTCTGGGGTTTCTAGCTTCCTTCAGAGGGGCACCCCTAGCCACCTCTCTGAGCAGGAAATCCGCTTCAAAGGCGGGACCACCTAGCTGTTTGATTGTGGTACAGATGGCAGACCTGTACCCTCGCACAGAACCAGCAGACAGGATGAGAACCAAGGAGCAGTGAGCCAGAAAGTTGGCCAGCTGCATGCTCGTAGGGTTAGTAGGGGGAATGCCCGGAGCTGTACACCACCGCAACCATTTCTTCCAGCGAAAGTCATACAAAGTCTCCATTTCCCTGCCTCCTTGCTCTGGTGACTATGGAGAGGAGGTCAGAGGAGGCACCCCCCTGGGTCAGCGCAGCCGACACAGAGGCCGACCGAGGGGTCGAAGACTTCAATGGTGATGCTGACAGTTCCGACCGCACAGCAGCCATGCGTGCAGGTGGAGCAGTTGAGGATTGGAATGAGGAGTGCCCGAGCGAGGCTGCCTCAGCAGATGAGATCTGGTTTCGAGTTCCAGGGGTGGAACATGTGTCAAGGACTGAAGGTCCGGAAACCAGGACTGGGCTGGCCATTTCGGCGCAATGAGGATCAGCTGCGGGCGTTCCAATCTGTCTTTCCGTATCACCTTGGACAGAATTGAAAAGGGAGGAAAAACGCGGAGGCAATCAGACTGCTCCAGTCTAGAGAGACAGTATCCACTGCCCATGCTTCTGGGTCGGCGACCGAAGAGACATAAGTGGGAAGTCTCTTTTTGAACTTTGTGGCAAAAAGGTCCACCATCGGCCAAAACCACCGTTCCTAACACCCCCTGAAGGCTGTCCTTGTCCAGGGTGCACTCTGTGCATATGACACTCTTGGACCTGCTGAGAGCATCTGCCAAGATGTTGGCTTTTCTTGCTAAGTGTCTCGCTGAAAGTGCAATGCCCTTGCTGTGGCACCAACGGAGGAGAGCCTTGGTCCACAGGGAGAGGTCTGCCGAGTGCGCTCCCCCCCATTTGTTCACATAACATGCGACCGTCGTCTTGTCCGTGAACAAGCGGATGGTCTTGCCAGTGGCCTCCCCCATGAAGTGCAGGAGAGCCCTGCAAACTGCCTCCAGTTCCAAAACATTGATGTGGCATAGTCCCTGCTGCATGGAGTGAGTCCATGTGGGCTCCCCAGCCCAGGGAGGAGGCGTCTGTGAAGAGTGCCACCTGAAGAGTAGGTGGGGCTATGGGCACCCCCTGTGTCCGAAGAGGGGTGATTAACCACTCTGATGTCACCTCGAGGAACCACTCGCCCAGACATATCTGGGTATGCCATGGCTTAGTGCTCTGGGACCGGCGTAACCTCAGTGCCCTCTGGAGAGGGCATTTGAGAACCCTGCCCAGGGGAATGAGAGGTGCCGTGGACTCCATCATGCCCAGGAGGGAAGAAAAGTGTCCGCGCTGTTGCTTGGGAGGAGCGGCGCAAGTGGCTGAGGAGGCCTGCCAGACGATCCCAGCGTTCTGGCGTCAGACTATCATGGACCGCGTGTCGAATCTCATCCCTAAGAAGTCGAAGGACTGACTTGGGGACAGATCGCATTTCTCATGGTCCATGAGGAAGCCCAGTTGGGAGCAAAGGTCTAGAAGTCTGGCCGTATGACTCTGGCACAGGGCCTGCGACTGGGCCAGGATAAGCCAGTCGTCCAGGTACACCCAGAGACGAATGGATTCCAAGCGGACGATGGACACCAATTCCCGCACCACCTTGGTAAACAGGAAAGGGGCAAGGGACAGACCAAATGGGAGGGCTGGGAACTGGAACACCTTGTCCCTCCACACGAACCTCAGGTACCGACGGGATGCCGAATGGATGAGGATATGAAAATAAGCATCTTTCAGATCGATAGAGGTAGCCCAATCGCCTTGTTGGATGGTCTCCCGAACCTGTGCCTGTGTGTCCATCTTGAATTTGATTTTGGGGAGGAATTTGTTGAGGGGGGACAAGTCCAAAACTGGTCTCCACCCTCCCGAGACCTTTGGAATCACGAACAACCAGCCGTAAAAACCGGGGCCCGGGTCCGAGAGTTGAAATATCGCCCCTATGAGGAGTAGGTGCGATATCTCTTTCTCTTAAGATACTCTCCTGCTCCGTCGAGCTGGGCACATAAGGAGGAGGAGTGGATCTTAGAGGGGGGCGGTCTTCCGCCCAAGGCAGCATGCACCCCGACTCCAGCACTGACACAATCCCGTCATTGAGTCCCAGAGCACGGCACTGATGTGCATGCCGGGATAAGTTTCCTACTTGGAGGGGCTGAACGATTGGCGGTGCTGAATCGGGGCCCAGTCATTGGGGGTGCTGCCTTCTGGCCTTGGGCATGGCCGGTCAGCTTGCCGATGATTCTGCACACGCCGCTTTGACTTAGGCGGCATGGTATATGGAGGGGCCCTGGTGGCCGGTCTCTTCAATGGCATAGAACCCTGGAGCCCCTGAAAGGTGTGGGCCAAATATGAGGCCACCTCCCTGTTTGTCTCTGCCCTGTGGCTGACAAAATGGGGCGCATACTGGCTGAAAAGGGAGTGCTGCTGTGCTGGGATGGACTGCAGGGCAGCCCTCTCCTCCACAGGAATGTGAGATGGGCGGAGAATGGCATCACGCCACGCTAGCACAGTATTGAAGTGAAGGCTGGTAGCTGTGTCTGCAGCTGCCGCGAGACCAGATGCTACCCTATTGCCAAAAGCGTTTAACCTCTGGTCAGTGAAGAGGCCAGGCGGGACAGAGGAAGGAGACCCCATGTCCTGATTAACCGGACGCTGTTCCCACAGCCCATTGGCCCTGTGGAGGAACGCGTCAAAGAAGGTGTAAGCCATGGAAACCTCGAGGAGGCAGCGACGGGCCAATTTGTCCCACACTGATAACGTTTTAAAGGATAGGGTAGCTGAAGTGGGGAAGGTGGTGCGCTGTGAGACCAACATCCTGTCCTGTGCGGAGGGCTCTGCTTCCCTGTAGGCAGGGTGGTCCTGTGTGTACCAGGACCACACCCCTCCCTTGGAGGAATCTTTAAGGAACTTTCCCGGGGAAAAAGCGCCCGGGGCAGAGAGGGACTCCCTGCCTGGAGGAGGGATGGAAGCAGCACCCCTGACAGTGCGGGCTGGCTTATTAAGACATTCCTGCACCATTTCTGGCACTCTGAGTCGCCTTGTGGTTCTGGAGTTAAGTCACATGGTGTAAGGAGGGTCAAGGGTAACAAAGTAGCCTGAGGGACTGATTCGGCATACGTGACCCTATTGGGGAGGGTCAGTTCGAGCTCGGCAAAGTCCGAGTTTGGTGCAGGCTGGTCCCTAGGGAGGCGCGGGCTCAATCTGTCCCCCCTGGAATGTGGGCGAAGAGTGCTCATCTGCTTGTTCGTCCTCATCCGAAGACAGGGGCTCCCACTCTTGTTTGCAGTCCATCTCCTGCTAGGTGCCATCCCAAGTGGATGTACCCACTGGGGCGTCCTGTGAGCTGTGGTCAGCCCAGTGGGATGAGCTGGGACGATCCTGAGCCGGGACCATGGCCGCCGCTGTTATGTCCTTGACACCTGAAGCGGGTGGGGAGTGTGTGGACCATAGGTCCAACCATGCTTGGGATGGTGGGTGCCACACCTTTTCAGAGAGGGCATCCCTGGATGCAAGAGGGACCCACGAGTGCTGTGAGGGGACAAACACCCACACATCTCACTGTAGGACCGAGGGCTGGGTAGGTGGGAACCGCAGGCTCCCCCGGGCCGAGTAGGGTACCCCTCAGCAGCCGTCGGTCCTGACAAGGAGGCTGTTGTGACCGTGGAGGTTACCTGTAGGTTGACAGAGGCCTGATTTGTGGACAGAGTGGCAATATTGGTCGAGGAGCTCGACCTGGCCGACAAGAAGTTGATCCCACTTGTCGGGGCTGTGTGTATCACCCTGTGAGATGTGCTGGGTTGGGTCCGGTGGGGAGCGGACAAGGGGTTGGCCCTTGGTACTCCCGGCAACCCAGCGTGCACCATAGGTGTGCCCCAGTATGGGTAGAATGGGGGTAACCACCCGTGGGCACCAGCCATACTGTGACCCAAACCCCAAGGGTCACTGGCACCTTGACCTCCATGAAGGGAAAAACCTGGCCAAGTCGGAGGGAGGTCAGGTCCGACTTGGGTGTCAGTCCCGCCTGAAGACGAGCGGGCTGACTGCCCGGAACCGCCTGACACGCGCGGGCCTCCCCCAGCAGGGGAGACCGGCCGGATAGCGGGAAGACCTGCAGAGCAGGTTGCCACGCGCCCCGAATCCCCTCCTGTGGGGAGACTGGGGTGGCTTGGCCCGGGGTGGGCAAAGTAGAGATCCCCCCCCCAGAACCAAATTTTTCTCCCTCCCCAAAAGGAGGTGGGGGAGGGGGGTCAACAGAGAAGGGAGGAGGGGGAACAACAATGGGGCCCATGAGGGCCGTCTCCGAGTGGGGACCCGGGTAATGGCCGGGGGCGGCCTCCCCTTGGGAGTTCGCGCCTAGCTGCGAGTCCCCACCGCCAGGAGAGGACTTGCCACTCCCCCTTCTCCCTGCCTCGCGTTGGGACACCTCGGGAGGCAACGCTCGTACCTCTTTCCCCCCGGCCCCCTTCATGACCGTTTTACTGGTACGAAAGTCGACTCCGCAATCAGCGTCTAAAGACGCATCGCCACGGTCTGTATCGGGAGGAATCATGAGCTCCGGGCCTCGGAGAGTCTCCTGCCGAGTCTCAGTCCCAGCATCATGATCCCTGCCTTCGTGGTATGGCACACGAGGCATGGAACCCGCGCTTAGGCACCCAGCGAAAATCCGACCCCCAACAGAGAAAGGAAAGACAGGATCGACTTAGAGGTAGAAAAAAACCGAACGAATCGAGGGTGCCGAGTCGAATCGAGTACACAGAATGTAAGAATACAATAAACACAAGCCGCATGCAGCAAAATAAGGCCAAATGAATACGCTTAACAGCCAAAAAAAGCATAAGACGAGACAGAGCGTAAACCTGACAAGATGGCGTGGAGAGCCTTGGCCAAAGGAATGATTCAGCGCTTATAGCTTTTAGAGGCGTTTGATTGGCTGAGAGCGGGCGGGCCCATCTTTTCACTGTTAGCCGCGTGAAATTTGGCCAAGCAGAGCAAACCGATAGGCCTAGTTTGCCGATAGGCCTAGTTTGCATCAGTTTGACATGGTACAGTATATGACACCAAAAGTCGGTCTTTTATGTTTGTTCAAACAGGTTTTTGCATTTGATACTGAAAATTTCGACCCAAGGAACTGGACAAGGGAAACCACCACCAATGAACATTTGAAATACATCAGCCATAATCTGGTCTTTCTTCATGTACTTACATGAGGCAGTCATGTTCTAAAAACAGTTCACACACACACACACACGAAAAAAAGATAGATAGATAGATAGATTATGAACAATTTTAAACATTGTGAAAACTTTTCTTCAATAATCTAAATATGTCTTAAATTTAACAGGAAGCATAGCAAAATTAATTAATTCTCACTGTTGTTGTTGATAATGCTGTTGTAGTTGGGACTTAAAGACATGTTTGGTTTCCTTGTGGTTTCATGATATGACCCTAAGTGGTGAAAAATTGAAAATAAATTAATGAATAAATAAAATGATGAGTGCACAGCTGTCCGTGTGGTGTTACTTCTTTCACATACACGCACGAACCGTGCTCAATAGTAATGAGGGGAAGAAGGGAGGCCGGTCGCGCGCCAGCTGGCCGCCGTCTTGCGGTAGGCTACTGCCTGTCAAGCGAACGCCTCTCACTCTCTCTCCGAGTCTCTAATTAAGCTGGCAACTCCGTTGTAGTTGAAAATTACCTTGCTAGGTTGCTAATTTCTTGCGGAGCTCTCACGAACACGTCTGCTCTTTTTCGCAAACAGTACTCACCTTTCTTTTTCTTTTTTTAACAATAAGCACTCTTTCCCGTCCCAATTGTTGCAGTGTATTGCCGAACAATGATGAACCATTTTGCTGAAAATATCCACTCTACCACTGTCCAGCAGTGAAATGTACGCTGCCAGTCTCCCTTAAGATGGCGACCAGCTGTCACACTTGGTAGGCTGTTGTATTACTGTGGCCGCCACTCCTTCATATTCAGCTCAGTGACGCACGTACACACACACACTCACACTCACGGGTATCTCAGTTTGTAACAAACCTTGTGGTGCGAGTGGAACAGATAAAAAGGTCAAAAGTATGATTATAGGCAGAATAACA
Source organism: Babylonia areolata (assembly GCF_041734735.1). Taxonomy (NCBI): domain Eukaryota; kingdom Metazoa; phylum Mollusca; class Gastropoda; order Neogastropoda; family Buccinidae; genus Babylonia; species Babylonia areolata. Next base: position 24,155,164 of record NC_134904.1, on the reverse strand, counting down.
GACAAGCTGACTGCCCTGTTCCAATCTATCTGGGACAGAGGGGAGGTCCCCCAGGATTTCAAAGATGCTTCAATTGTCCATATTTACAAACGGAAGGGAGACAAAACATCCTGCGATAACCACCGTGGAATCTCTCTCCTCTGCATCGCCGGGAAGATCTTCGCCCGCATCATACTAAACAGACTGGTTGACCATGTCTCCAACACAGTCATCCCTGAAGCACAGTGCGGCTTCTGCTCAGGCAGGGGAACATGTGACATGGTGTTTGCCGTACGCCAGATGCAAGAGAAGTGCTGTGAGCAGAACAAGGAGCTCCACATGGTCTTTGTAGACCTGACTAAGGCCTTCGACACGGTGAACCGCCATGGTCTGTGGAAGATCCTCCTAAAGTTCGGCTGCCCAGACAGCCTAATCCAGCTGATTGTGTCATTCCACGATGGCATGCAGGCAGGAGTACAGGAAAATACTGACATGTCGGATCCGTTCCCTGTGGTAAAAGTGAAGCAGGGCTGTGTCCTGGCACCTACACTGTTCTCCATTCTCTTCTCTGCCATGCTGATCGACGCCTTCCAAGACTGTGACCAGGGCATCTTCATCCAGTTTCGTACAGATGGCAAACTTTTCAACTTGCGGCGACTCCACGCTAGGTCCAGGGTGTTTGAGGCACAGTTGAGAGAGTTCCTCTAGGCTGATGACTGCGCGCTTGCTGTACACACCCATGAGAACATGCAGTTCATTATCAGCAAGACCAAGTCCATGTACCAACCAGCTAGCTCACAGAACGCCAGTGCCTCCCCCCCACCTGCAATCAAGATCGATGACACAGAGATCAAGTCAGTCAACAAATTTTGCTACCTGGGCAGCACCCTATGCAGCAACGGAGCCCTTGATGCAGAAGTGACGCTGCGCATCACCAAGACCAGCTCCGCCTTTGGCAGACTCAACAACAGGCTATGGAACAACAAAAGCATCAGGCTCAGCACCAAAATTAAAACCTACAGAGCTGTTGTGCTGACCACACTGTACTGCTGTGAAACATGGACAATGTATTGCCGTCACATTCAACAAAACTGGAGCAGTTTCACCAGAGATGCCTACGAAAGATCCTCAGCATAAAGTGGCAAGACAGGGTCTCCAACCTCCAGGTCCTAGAGAGGAGCGGCCTACCCAGCATCGAAAGCCTGCTGATCCAGTGCCAACTACCCTGGACAGGACTCGTTGCCCGCATGACAGACAGCAGGATCCCGAAGATGCTCTTGTATGGCCAGCTGAAGGAAGGTCACCGTGAACTTGGAAGACCCTGCAAGTGCATCAAGGACACCTTGAAGACAAACCTCAAAGCCTGTGACATAGACATCACTTCCTGGGAAACTGATGCCTTTGACTGCTCTTGCTGGAGGATGCTGTGCTCTTGTGGCATAAAGACGTTTGAAAACAAGAGAACGCTGGCCATTAAGGAGAAGCGTGAGCGAAGGAAGCAGGGCTCAACTTCCGGAGATGTTTTCCCTTGCAACACCTGTGGGAATCGGCCTCTTCTCCCATATGAGGACACACACCGACAGATAAGCTTGCCTGCCTACTCGTCCGTCAGTCTGACGGGAGACTCCATTATAGGCAGAATAACTGTCATGTTGGTTGGCATATTGGCTATAGACTGTTGTTAATGTAAAAAGATCTGTAACAAAGATAAAACAGCTTAGTGGTGGTCCCGTTTTGTATGTGAATCTCTCTCCGGGAGAAAAGGGGTGGGGAGTTGAAATAAATGAAAAGAATGGCTGGGGTCAGCAGAATTCCATTCAACAATACAAGTTGGTTATGGTAAGATTTTAAGACCCAATGGAATCAAAAGTTTTCAGTCTATCAATCCCCAAAATTTTTTTCAGCCTGGAACTCAGTTATGGTTTTTTTGTTGTTGTTGTTTTTTGTTTTTAATAGTTTTTGTTTTTTAAATAAAAAGCAGCTTTTATATTTTGTATCCATTCCGAAGCATTCCACGTTTGCAAGAAAATGGTCACTAGAATTAAAAGGTTGGGTTAAAAGACTTTCGTGTATTAATATTTCCAAGGCATTTATCATACTGGGTTATTTCTGCTGCTCGAGAAGACTGAATGATCCTTTAGCCCTGAAACAGCCCCTTGCCTTCTGCTGAGCTATAAGCAAGGTGATTGATTTGAGAAATTTGATTTACAGAATTTCCACATTTCACTTTTACACAGAGGCATGGGCACATATGCACACAAACACACACACATGCACACACACACACGCTCGCGCAAATACATACATATACACACACACATGTAGGTCGTGATTGAAGAGTTATATATATAGCGTCTCTCTCCATTCTCTCACACACACAGAACCAGTAACACACTTCTCTCTCTCTCTTTTTTTAAACAAACAACTCACCTTGTAATTTCTATCAACATTTTTTATTCAGTTACTGAATTAGTGAGACTTAAAATGTGACATAAGATTAACAAAAATACCACAGAATAAACTTGTGATTTCAATAAAATGACTCATTTTCACAGACTTCCATTCATATCTTTTCAATGAAATAAGTATTCTTCAAAGAGCTCATTTCACATTTTTCCCTAAGTAAACTGTCTGACAAGTATTCAATCAGCTCAGCTGCCCCATGGCGGTTGCCGTTGGGGCGCTACAGATGACCTGTCAGCCAGTCCTCTCCATCCATCCCTGTCTTTCGCACATTTGACCGCCTCGCTCAGCTTCAGTCCTGTCCATTCTGTGATGTTGTCTTCCCATCTCTTCTTCTGTCTTCCTCTCTTCCTTCCTCCTCTGACTGTTCCCTGGAGCACTGTCTTGGCAAGCCCCTCTCCTCTTGTTACGTGGCCGAACCATTTTAATTTGCGCCTCTTGATGGTGGTGAGAAGGTCTTCATAGGGACCAATGGCTTGCCTTATTCTGTTTTTGACTTCCTCATTGGTTATGTGGTCTTTATAAGAGATGCCAAGCAGTCTTCTGAAGCATCTCATTTCTGAGGCCTGAATCCTCTTCTCCAATTCTGCTGTAAGGGTCCATGTTTCACAAGCATACAGGAGAACTGAGTAGATAAGTATTCAATCATCCATCTAATATTGTTCAGACTCAATCTCACAAAGCAGAGGGTGAAAAAACAAAGGAAGAATGGTGGGAACAGACAAAACAGTGAAGAGAACACCTACCTCTTGCAGTTGCACAATGCCACTAGTTCAATTAAAAGAAAAACATTGAAAAGAAAAGCATGGTGGTTCATTTGACCTAAAGACAAAATTCTGAAATCTGGATTTCTTGTGAGATCAAACTGCACTTCTTATGAGATCAGATTCTATGCCACCTGTGATAACTGATGCATTTAATATAATCTGTGTGTGTGGTTTTGTTTTGTTTTTATATGGGGCGCAGGCCACAATGCAATTTCTCATAATACATAAATGCCAAATTGCCGACTGATATCCACATAGAACTTTCCATATCTTAAGCACCACCTGATTGGCCTCCTGTTAGCTTTACAGGCCCTTTGACACCCAGACTTGGTTTAACTTGACATTTCAAAGCAAAAGAACTATTTAAATTTGAGCATAATGCAGTTACGTTGCTCATTTATGTTAATTTGATCCACACCCATTTCTCACTTTTCTTCAGAACACCTTCAGTGACTCCCATCTCCAGACTATAGTATTGAAACAAACCTGAAAGTCTGAGGTTCTGGGGGATTCCACAATAGCAAGCACACTGAATCTAAATTAACGCAGAGAAACGCACAATACAAATGCCATTCATTATCATCATTATTCCCTATAACTGAACAATAATGTCAGGGGGTCAGGACTTTGTCACTTACAGACAATCTGTCCAAGCCCCAAACATCACTGGAATATGTATTCCATACACAACACACATCCAGTACCTGGATCATCACTGCTTTACACCCCTCGCTGAGCTGTGCAGGTACAATGATGAGTCTAACAACTTTCCCACACACTGAGGGAGTGGTGGTTTTGGTGGGCACTGACTTCAGTCAGCACTGTTCAGGATCAGTCATCAGTTGTTTCTTTCATTGATTTCTGGGCTCAGTTACCATCAAAGTTGGAAAACTGACCTCAAAGAAACCAAAGACTTAGAAATTTCACAATGAACATCAAATCTCCAAATTTAGAAGACATTAAAAACAGCACATCAAGGTCCTGCAGAAAGAAATATATATATATATAATTAATCTTGCCATCTTCTCTTTATAAAACAAACAAACACACAAACAAACAAAAACATTTCCTGCTGAATACAGTGGAAAAGGTTTTACTACAACAGACTCTGTAGATGACTGATTATTTCTCATTGATCTTCTCTTTTTGTTTCAGTGAAAGCAGTCATTATAAAAGTATTATACTTCCTTGTGTATTTCTTTAGTGTATCCAAAAAGTTGGTGTGAGCTATTCGAAAAATATTACAAAAGTATAGAGTAAATCATACGCCCGCCCACCATGCATACAAAGTATGTGGAAAAGACACATATTCTTTCTTTCTGCCAAAAAACATTGTTTTGTATCCCCCCCCGCCCCACTCTCTCACATATGTGAACACACACACACAAATTGTGCATACACACACATTGTTTTGGGGGCTCAAAAAGAAACACACCCAAAGACACATTTATCAAATGAGAGATACAAAATAAATACATGTGATTTGATCAGCTTCCTTAACCAGTCCACACACAGGCTTTTCAGAACTTCACAGTATGCTACAATAACAAATAACACACCACCATCAACATCATTACTACAGATCACCTCTTTGAGATCATATGAATTGGAATAACAAGAAGTTCAACTGAGAACGCACACACCTGTACCCACTAACAATCAAACTCATGTAACTAAGAACACACAATTATATAAATTTCTAGGAATATGCATCCTCATGTAACTAGAGTTTACAAAATCCCATGTTTGTATGCTTTCACAATATTCAAGGCATATACCACACACAACTTTATCTTTCTTGTTTAAACTTGACTGCCAACAGAGGAAGAAGCTCAGCAGTTAAAGTGCAATGCCTCGTGTGAAAGTAATGTAAGCTAAGGCTATAGTATTACCTTTTGTTGCGTAAGAGTGTTGAAAGCTATGGCTATGGCATAGGTTTATGCTGCTCAAAAGATGGTCCACATAGGTACAGCATTAATCCTGATCTTCTTGAATAATCAACTGTAGATCCATTTACACTGACAATGAAACTTTTATAACACACATGATTATACAATTATTGCAAGATACCAAGATAACCCAATGTTTTAAGAAACATAATAAGTATTGGTAACATAAGATTATTTCTGAAAGTCCACTTCCATCAACTGCAAAACATATCCTCTCTGACAAATGTTAAATCAAAAAATATATTTCTGTGATGACTTTAACTTTTTAGGTTATGACTGATCTCTACCAAACCACACACACACACAAAGAAGTAGTATAAATAAAAAATAAACATGCTTTCAATTATACAACACACTGGTCCATAAATAGTACATAACAATATATTGTGCAGGTCTGATAATTCTGATCCCACTGAGAAATGTTTTTGTTTTCCTCCATCTTCCCTTTTTCTAATTGGCTTTCTACCAACCGTCCCTAACTGCCAGTATCACAGACGACAATCAAAGCCATAGTTCCTGTCATTCAGATTAGCACTTCTTTCCTAACTTGGTATGCTCCAGTTCCCACTGAGAAACACATCATCAAAGTGTGCAAGTGTGCAAAAACAAACACGCAATCAATGCACTCTAATCAAAACAACTAGTTCCCGTCATTCAAATCAGCACTTCTCTCCTAACTTGGTATGCTCCAGTTGCTATTGAAAAAACCTTTATCAAAGCGAACACACACACACACACACACACACATAGAGCACACATACACATACAGTGCTTTCACACACACATCACTATCTTCATCACTCTTTTCATCATCTGATAAGTTCCTTAACCTCCCAACACATCACCAGTCCACCTGCTTCAACCGTGACCAGCCTTTTTGCTTCTACACAATCCATTTTGACAAATGGCTTGTGACACTTGCAACAGCCTAACTGTTAAAGTGTTGGGTTTTCAAACTGAGTGACCTGGGTTAAATCCCAATATTGGTGCCTGGTGGACAAAGGGTGGAGATTTTCCTGTTCTCACAGGTCAATCCCCAGAAAATTGAGTTCGACTACATGGCAGGGGTAAAAACAGTCATACACTTAAAAGCCCATTCATCTATTTGAGTGAATTAGGTAGTTGTAGTCTGCCCCCTCCTCCTCCCCACCCTCTCCAACTTGTTCTGTCCCTCTGTGATGCCAAGGAAGACAGACAGACAGATGACTGACCACTAGCTCTCTGTGCTCTACCATAATCTCCCCTTCCCAGATATCAAAAAACAAAATAAAATAAATCCAGTGTTGGTGTTGACATTTCACCCCTGTGCTAAGCACTTTTTAATAGTGTTCCATTGTCTAGCTTATAACAAGACAAACATATTACACTGGAGAGAGTGACTGATTCCTGTAAAACTAAAAGGTTTGTGTTCTAAGTCTTGGGGCTACTTACCTGATGTACACGTCTTTATACTGTAACAAAGTAAAATGAAAGGATTTTCTTTTAAATCACCGAAACGCCAGTTCGGAAATAAAGCGTAATTTTAAAAAAAATACTGCCACTCATATTATGCATATGTACAGGGAGTTGAAAAATCTTGTATCATTTGGTGTTCTATTTATGATCAATGGTAAGACCAAAACATGGAGTTAGCAACATCCACTGTTTTGTTTCCAAACTTGCCTCCTTTTCCATTAACATGAGAAGAAATATTTCTTTATGAAATATTTTTACAATGACTGATACTCTTGTTTGCTCTAAATGGTCACCTATGAATAAGGAAAATGTATGGCTGATAACACTTGTGAATATTTTTTGATGAATGAAACAAAGCAAGTGTTTCATGCTTAAGACTGAAAGTTCTAGTTAAAAGATTTAAACAACATTTTTCAAAACATATCTGCCAGTTATTTAAAACCACTGGTAAAGGCGAACATCATTCACAAAATCAAATATCTTTTCTTGTTCATAGAACATGCAAAAATGCAATCATATTATAGTCTTATAAACTGGTCATCACAAAAGGGCAAATAAATAATGCCATAACTGACACAGATCTTTTCAATCAGAACTCACAAAACACACACCATACCATATCAAATCACCCCCACCCCACACCCTATACACACTCACACATGACACTTACTCCGTTGCCATAAAGACATAATTTACAAAATGCTTCCAAGCAATTTGTGTCCAAAAAAAACAACAACAAAAAACAAACAAAAACAAAAAAAAAACAACCCAAAACAGCAATCAATCATCAAAAAAAGAAATTTAATAAACTGTCCAGTTCAATGCAAAAATGAAATTCAGAGACTCTGACCTGAAAAACTGAAACCACATCACAAATGGATTACAATGATATGATTTTTTGAAACAACAAAAGAAGAGGTGTACTGTGCTGGTCTAGTCTGTAATCTTGTGCTGGCTGAAGATGATATATAATCATTAGTGTCTCATTCACTAAACGCTTCCAGTGATAATGTGCACAGCAGATTAAGTTTGCATAACATGAATGTCCAGCACAATTGAGGGTGTGACATGAGCCACACCAAACCCTCACTTTACTCGTTTCCCCAGGGGTGAATCCTGCTGCAGACTTGTGGCAGCAAGAAAAAACTATTATGTTAATATTGGCTAGAGTTGCAATAGCTTCTTATTGTGACATACACACATTCCACCTAACAGCACCTTAAATTCACAGTAACAATGGAATGCAATCACTTAAACAAAATTATAAATCCATAACTTCTTGTTGTTACTATTCTTTCATTTTTAGCAAATTAAGTTGATGTTGAAATAAAGGAATAAACTAGGTTAAATAAAAGGGAAAAAACGCCTTGCAGTCTATTGATATCAATTCTACAAGTTATTCACAAGCTGTGAATGTGGTTGCCATCTAAACTGAGTGGAGGATGACATTTGAACTTTCTCTTGTCTTAGTATCCAGGTACCAACTCTACACAGCAAGTGCAAGTGTGAACCGGTCATCACTTCTTTCTTCAGGCTTATGGGCTGCAACTCTCATGTTTATATTACAAAGCAGTTGTGTGTTTTTTAGTGCATGACTTCTTTTTTCTTCTTCTTTTTTTTTAACCCTACAATGAAGGTAACCATACTCCATATTTGGGGGGGTGGGGGGGAGGGAGGGGGGAGGGATGTACATGCTGGGTATGTTCTTGTTTTTATAAGCCACTAACCCTGATATAGATTATGGGATCCTTATCGAGCACATATGATCTTCTGCAATAATATACAGTGGGGTTCAGGCACAAGCAGATCTGCAATTCTGCACCCTTAACCCACCAGATGCTGTGACTGGGATTCAAACCCAGAACCCTCAGCTGTTGTGGCCATCATTTACTCCTCTGACAATTGCCCTCATTCTGAGCCACAAACACTACACTGACCAGGATGCAAACTTTAGAGCACTGACTGGTAACTCCTTGTCAGAACCTGTGTGTTTTCAACATGACCAGTCATCTAGACAAAAGTCATTATCAAGACTATGATGTGATTACTTCTTTCCTTTTAAGCATTAACTATGATATGACTGTGGTGTTCTAGTTCTAACTGTAGCATGACATCTATAATTAGTTTCACATCTTTACAAGAGACTGTCTTCACTACACAAATCTATCATTCTAAAGTTTACATGTGAACATGGCGTAAAGTATCAGCTGACTCTCCATCATGTTCGCATGTAAACTTTAGAAATGCACTGCAGCATTTCAGAGATCTATCACTGTTCGTGTATCACTGTCAGGGGGAACCAGATGGCTATACCTCACTGCTTGAAGACCAGATCACCACCATGGCTATAAGGGTTAAGTAAATCATCACAAGACAAAATCAGCAAAACGTCAACAAAAATTTTTTTTTAAAAATCCCAACAAACTTTACCTTTAGAAGAACAGAGCAACAATAAGTATGTTCAAATGAAAACATGTACATACCTATGTATGTACATATGTATGTATGCAAAGCTCCACACACAGCCTCAGCAGTTTCATGAGTTCAAGACTTGGCAGGACAGCTCTACACAGTGGCAAAACTGGACTCAGTCATCTAATCTTCTCTGCTGCAGGCTACTGTGCAAAAACTCAAAATCAGATGAACAAACGGCAACTATCAGTGACGTCATATGATGACATGCAGCTAAATTATATCATTTTTACTCCAGTGATGCTCTCATTCTGTCTGTGATAATCTGAGAGTTTAGCACCACTTTTTGGGTCACATGTGCAAGAAATTCCAAGTATGCAACGTTCCAGAAACAAGCCCCTGTAGTTTCATAAGTTCTTGTCACGAAAGCTCTGCAGAGCAGCAAAATTTGATGTCTTTGAGAATGAAAATGACTGGCAGATGTCACTGCTTGATGAATGCACTCCAGCTGACTAAATTTTAAAGTGAGGCAACACAGTATAATTGTGATCATGAACTTTCTTCTGACAAGTGGAATAAACTGAAACCATTAAAGTCATCAGCTTGAGCACGGTCTCCTGTCAATGTCATGTGTTGAACTCATTATGCTAACAGCTGAAGGACAGAAAGCTGAACTGGATCCATTGCTGATTTGGATTTGTTTTTGATGCAATTCTGCTATGTTATCAGATTATTGCATGAAAGTGATTTGATGTGCATGTGTGTGTGTGTGTGTGTGTGTGTGTGTGTGTGTGTGTGTGTGTGTGTGTGTGTCCGTCTGTCTCTCTCTGCGTGTGTATGTATGCATACATACATGCAAACTTTTCAAACTCAGCTGTTCAACTATAACACTAATACTTCAGTAACAGTTCATATCTTTGTGTGACAATACTTGTGGTACTAGCCATCCCATTTCATCTATCACCTCCTGTTCATATTGTTTGGAAAAAGACATCCACATTCCCACGAAGTAAAAGGCAACACTAGTAACATGAAGTACAGAATGGGCACCTAATATTGCCCGCCCCACTCACACATTATTGCTTACGGATCTGTGTGGGCCATGGCAATGCTGAAAACACTGATCAAAACCCTCTAAAAATAAGACAACACCAGCAATACAGATCCCACAGAACCTGAAAAAAAGAAAAAAAAAACCCCAAACAAAACAAACTCAGCCAGCATGAGAAAATCTGGCACATTTTTTTCATGCATGTGTGTAACTTAAAAGTAAAACTAGCCTCTGCCATTTATCATTCCAACAATTCCCACCACAGGATTAAAGAAAAAAAATCTGAAATAAAAAAAATAATCATATATAATACACAAATCTATATATCTATAAGAACAGGCATTATAAGGAATCAAAAAAGGAAAAACAACAACAACAAAAATAATCAGAAAAAAGTACCAACAGGCAACTCACACATCAAGGCATTAACATTAATAAATACTGCTCATATTAACAAAAGGGACAAAATATCAAGTCCAGAAAGACTTTTCTTTTTAATATTCAAGGCTTTCTAGGAAAAAACAAAAACAAAAACAAATTCCCAGGTGAACAGACTTGCAACAGAAAAGAAATTAAAAGAAAGGAAGTGAAAAAGTTGAAACCCTCATGGCTCATGTGTGTTTCCTACTGAAAACAAAAAAAAACATATGAGGAAAAAGGACAATCTTCACAATTAAAAAACTGTTTAACCATAGCACCTACACTGTGTTGGAAGCATGCGTCTTTGCTAAAGTTCACTTGACACACATTAAACCTATACCTTGATTTTTTAATTTTTTTTTTACATCCAGCACGAGTTTGTCTTGGAGCATACATGTGCCAAAAGGTTATGCAACAATCTTGACATCCACATTAATTTTTTTCAAAAGTAAACAACCAACAGAAATCTATCTGTGTTCCACTTTCAAACATACTGTACACACACAGTAATCACACCAGGCAGATTGGATATGTTCTCCCACTCCCAACAGTTTTATCATATTGTCATCTTCAATATCAAAACAGAGAAAAGAAGTATGCATACTTCTCAAGTCATCAAATGTAAATACCAAAGCTATCTGAACCTCTCTTAGCACTATGTTTTTTTTTTTCCACATGAAAGCTAAGAAATGACGACCCACTGTCAAAATGCAAAATTAGTGAAAAAGCCAATGAAGAATTTTTCTCTCAACTGTCCAAGGGATCACTGAAGTTATGTATATTTCTCAGTCACTAGAAGTCACGTTTGATTCATTACATTGTCATATGTACTGACATCTGATAGCAGATGTTTTTTAAGTGGTGTGAGAGGGGAATTGCCCAAGGCTGTGAATGAATGTTTTGGGTATTTGCCCAGCAGCTTTATACTTAAAAAAGTTTATTCCTTTCTTTCTTAACCTTTCCCGTACGTCGTGGGTGTGAAATCACCCAGACAAGTGTTTTTGCTCTGTAACTCAAGTAATATTGAAGCCACTTCCACATAATTTCATGACTTTGTCCATAATATAGTTTACTACATATCCACTGAACATTATTTTCTTTTATACATAAACAAAGAAGTTATTAATCAATTAATGTCCCAGTACGTCGTGGGTGTGACGACACCCATACTCCCAAAGAATAAACCTTGCACGCCGTACGTCGTGGGTGTGGAGCCACCCATGCAAAGCTTGCGCGCCACGCGTTGTCGACATGACGTCACTTGGGCTCGCTACAGAGAGAGATCAGAGTGACCTTGTCTTTTGTTGATCGTATCCCGGTTCAAGTCTGCGGCAAGTTTTACTCTAAAGTTGTAACTAATTTCAGAAAACAATATTTATTGCACTAGATATCTTCAACAATATTGAATGAACTGTTTTTCTTGTAGAGAATGATCGGGAGCAACTGACTGATAGCTTTTTATCTAGTTGGAATTAAAGTGCCTTTCTAAGAACTGGATATTTTTGTAAGTCTGAAATCAATTGATCTAAAATCTAGTTGATATAGAAATTTTATTCTTATCCTAATCTGTTCAAAGTAGAGAAAACCCGACTATGGCTAAAAAAAGAAAGATAGTTGATATAGAAATTTTATTCTTATCCTAATCTGTTCAAAGTAGAGAAAACCCGACTATGGCTAAAAAAAAGAAAGAAAAAAAAATGCCAGCCAGCCAGCCAGGAATGCCGAGATCTAGGCCAAGGGAAGGGGGGACTGATACCAGGCTGTTGCTGCTATGTTAGGGCATCTGCCTTGACAGAAAGAGGATGGGCGTGTAGCCGCTAAAAACAAAACAAAACCAACAACAAAAACAACACACACACACACACACAAAAACAAAAAAAAACAAACAAACAAAAAACAACGTTTTTTGTAAGTAACAACACTCTCTTCTCACGGGCAAAACTTATTCACAATGCGCCTGGTCAAGCACTGGAGTAAATAGCCTACACGCACAAGTGGAAACTGCACATGCAAGTCTGCTGAAGAAAAGTCAAATTTGCTTTACGGACAGGTGTGGGTTACTGTGCACCCACGACGTACGGCAAGGTCTTATTTCTTCAGTGAAACCATGGGTGCCTACACACCCACGACGTACAGCGAAGGGTTAGTTCGTACACAGAAACCATGGGTGCCTGCACACCCACGACGTACAGCGAAGGGTTAGTTCGTACACAGAAACCATGGGTGCCTGCACACCCACGACGTACAGCGAAGGGTTAGTTCGTACACAGAAACCATGGGTGCCTGCACACCCACGACGTACAGCGAGGGGTCATTCCTTCTTAGAAACCATGGGTTTCTGCACACCCACGATGTACGGCGCGCAAAATTTTAGGCGACGTACGGGAAAGGTTAAGGCATCTATTTTAAGGTTTCCTTTACATGAAAAACTTTTAGAAAACATTCTCTTTTTTCCTTTTTTTTCTCTGTGTGTGTGTTTTTTTGTTTTTTGTTTTTTAACAGACTACAGGCCTGAAAGCAGAAATTCTACATATCTTACATTTAGTGCCTGTTAAGTTCAGCAGAGATGAGTTCTAATCAATCTGTCAATACGTTAGATAAAAGCGCTACAGCTTTGTGAAAAAGAATAAAACATGTAACAGTAAATTGACTGTTGATTTGCTTTTTGTTCCTTCACGATGTTTTGTGCCTTCCCAGAAGTGCATTTCATTACAACTGGAATGTGCATAAAGAACTGATAATTTTTTCTGTCTCCAAACCAAATTTGGCATTGACAAAGTATTTCCAGAGAAAATTAATTTGTTAAAGTTTACCATGAACACACACAAACATATTTATACATACAAATGATTTTTACAGACACATGGACAACTGAAACACAGGTTTCTTACATAGACTCACAATGTTTACATACATAAACCAAAAAGGAAAAGGCCCAAATCAAAGAAAGCAACAGAAAAGATGAAATTTCTATCACAGAATTTCAAAAAGGTGGGACACACTTCATCACTGACACACCCTCCCAGTATTTACAATCTCACTGCTTTCTCACAGAAAAGAAGTTCTGCCAGCACCTGAATGACTGCACAGGTAATGCATGGTGGTAAACTGACCAGCAGGCAGAAATAAGACAAGAAAGGCAAGGCCTTCAAGACTCACTTGTGATACACTTTAAAAAAAATCCAAGCTTTTTATGTATTGAGTATAATGCATTTATTGTTATATTTATATTTTTTGTATTCTCTAAACTTGGCACTTTGATCTGATATTCGACCCAACAAAAGATCTATCATCATTATCATTTTTTGTTCAAACAGGAACTTCTTTTGCTGAGCATGGAAGTTTTATTTATTGCAAACATTTTGGTGTAGACAGTAAAACAAGGGAAATTACTCTGCTGGGGGAACTTAGTTTGCTTTAAACTGATCTTTCTCATCTTAAACATTGCATTTTGAAATTATACTCAATACATAAAAGCTTGGATTTAAAAAAAAAAGTGCATCACAAGTGAGTCATGAAGGCCTTGCCTCTCTTGTTTCAAAATGCAATGTTTAAGATGAGAAAGATCAGTTTAAACCAAATTAACTCCACTAGCATTACAGAGTAATTTCCCTTTTTTACTATCTGCACCAAAACGTTTGCAAAATAAATAAAACTTCCATGCTTAGCAAAAGAAGTTCCTGTTTGAACAAAAAATGATAATAATGACTGCTCTAGCTGTTGGGTCAGAATATCAGATCAAAGTGCCAAGTTTAGAGAATACAAAAAATATAACAGTAAATGCAGTTTGCATATAATTAGGCTTCATTCTTTATTTTTTTGTGCCCCTCCCAGAGGCACAGTATTGTTTTAAACAAAATGACTGGAAAGAACTGAATTTTTTCCTATTTTTATGCCAAATTTGGTGTCAACTGACAAAGTAGTTGCAGAGAAAATGTCAATGTTAAAGTTTACCACGGACACACAGACACACACACAGACAACCGAACACCGGGTTAAAACATAGACTCACTTTGTTTACACAAGTGAGTCAAAAAACCAGTCATCTGACAGAAAAGAGAGCATTCACACCTTCCCATACCCAGTAAATGGGGCTACAATATGGACTGGACAAAAAATCACCCATGGCAATCCTACAAGACAAGTTTTACAACACATTCTTGGACATCATTTACAAATGGCATCAAGGGGTCCTGTCCATAATCTGGCTCTAACAAATCCTGAGGAGCAGTCATCTTCAAGCCATACACATGGCTCAAAAACTCACTCCACAAAAAGTCCATCCTTACATGGTTTTGGAACATGTCTGAAGGGTCACCTTCATTTGTAAAGAGTCTCAATGCCTCGATCCTTATACTGTCCAGTGGTCATCTTCAATACCAGTCTAAGGCTGGCGTGGTGTTATTTTTGTTTTTATCAACACTTTTCAGGCAGTCACTCCCAGCACTATTCAGGCAGTCACTCCCCTATCTAACCTTTACCTGAGCACTATCACCTTGTGTCTGTGTGCAGAATAGTCTCCAGGAAATCTGGCAAACAACAGTCCTTGACATAATATAGCCTGTGGGTAGTTTGAGAGGCCTTGAGAGGATAAGCAAACTGAGCAAGAAAGTAAACCAACAGTTTGTGTCAGCTGTACATGGAGATTTTGAAAAAACTACCTGGATGTTGTGAACAATAGTGTGAGCCATAGCACTCTTGCAGCATTGAACATTCTTGACGACATCAATGACATCTGCCCATATTCATGATACTGTGAATGATAAAAAAATTACTGATGTGAATATGTCCATGTCCTTAAATTTATTGAAAGATTATACAAGTTTCGATATCTGTAATCTGACATGATGACAATGCTGACAAGAAAAACAGCTCTCTGAGTGTCATGTACCTCAAAACTCTGATGACATGATGAGGAGGAGGACTGTTAATACATCAGTGAATGGCCAAGCACCTTTGAGGCCACTCCTGAACACGATTTGATGTTGACAGCACTGATGATGCACACATGTGGCCAAAAGCAATATCAGGCCACACCTGTCCGAAAATGCAGCATAACAATGTACAACACTTAAGTGGCTAAACAAACACTCGGGCCACTTTTGAACACTGACCAGTGTGATGAGGATCACAAGATGAAGAGTAGAACCCCCAGACAACCCCCAAAGCAGGATTGTTCACTTTATCGCAGAGGACTGAAAAGACACAGACAGCGAGTCATCCAGACTCCAAGCCTGTGTCATTCACAAGAGATCCCTACACACCCCCAGACAGCTGGTCACACGGAGGCCTCATACGTGGTGATGGTTCCGGCCCCACTGCGGCTGCTGTCTTTACGTCCTCGTTTCAAGCGCACACTGGGGGGCTGTCCTGATTCTGTGCACAGGATGGGGTCCAGGTTTGACACAGGTCCATCAGCTTTGTCTCTGGGGAATGGGTTGGGTGGGGGCAGCTTGGAGGATATCAACGACTTCCCAGTTGACCCTCGCCGTCTGCCAGATGGCAAAGAGGCCAAGGCTGAATGGTAGGAACTGACACTGGTGTCTTGAGGAGGGTCACACCGGTCTTCACGGCTGTTGACACCTCCCCAAAACTGATCCAGTTGTTCCCTGGAGCCCAGTATGTTCTCCCTGGACCGACTGAGGCTCTCGCGCGATTTACTCCTGGAACGGTGGTACAGTTTGGGTCTGTCTCTCACCACTGTGGGCACTGAAGAGCTGGTAGAGTTCAAGCTTGCACCGTCTCTCCCCAGAGGTGAGGAGGTCAACTCCGATGCGACCCCTGCTGATGGCTGTGAAGTCACATAGGGAGACATGATTCTGATGGGCTGAGGTTTTGGGGCTGGGTCCATTTCCAGGTAGCGCCTGTCACCATGTCCGCTGTTCTCCCGGGAGACAAGTGCATGGTGGGGGAAGTCTGAGTGAGAGCGGCTAGCCACCATGGTGTGTTGAGTCGGGGGGGAGCGAGGACTGAGGTCCTCCACAGTCCCAATGGGAGCACGGCGCTCCAGGGCAATGTGAGGAGAGTGGAGACGCGGCACCTGGCTGCTGTGTGTGTCTCCATCCCGCAGGCTGTGGCTGCTGTTGGCACGGCGACCCACTGCCTGAGGGGGGGGTCCCGCTCGGTCCAGGCTGCAACTATGCGGCAGGGAATGCTTGAAGAAGGGATGGCTGGCTCCGTTTTGAGGCACGGCAATGGGGGAAGGGTACGTATCAACTGAATGGCTGCCTTTGTGAATGTCATGGTCAGGTGTGGATCGACGGGCCTGCAGAAAAACACATATCTGTCATGCCACTTCTTGTTTCAGGGGGTGTCGAACTATACCACATTCACTACAGGTCTGCATACAAAAACGTATGTCACATCAGTTCTTGTCTCAATAGGTGTCATACTATCACAGTCACTACAGGCCTCCATACAAAAACATGTCATGTCTTGTTTCAATGGATATCATACTATACCATACTAAGCACAGGTCTGCATACCACATCTGCCATATCACTTCTTGTTTCAATGGCTATCATACTGTACCACATATGTAATGGTTACCTTGTGGTAATATGTCTGCCTTGCAAGCAAGAGAATCTGAGTGCGTGGGATCAAATCCCACACTCACCAGAATTTTCTCCCCATCAACTACACCTTGAGCAGTGGTCTGGATGCTTGTCATTCAGCTGAGATGATAATTTGAGGTGCTGAAGCATGCACTTAGAGGACATAAAAAAGCCCACTGCAACAAGACAGTTATCCCTGGTACACTGTAAAGTTCTAAAGAAAAATCTACTTTAAAATGTAAAACAAACAGAAAAAAGAGAAGATTTTAGAAATGGGTGGCGCTACATTGTGGCCATGCACTCTTCCCAAGGAGAGCAGCTCAAATTTCACAAAAAGAATCTGTTGTGATAAAGAAGTAATACAATACAATAAAGTACTATTATATAGTAACTACAGACCTACATAGTACATACAAATACATTATCTCATGACTTAAACCACTTATTGTTTCTACAGGATATTATGCTATGTAACAGTAATTTCGACACAGGAATCTACACTGAAGGTTGCCTGTCATTCTGTAACTGTTGCATTCATTGTATCTGTACTGTGAAATTCAGAAACAAAATATTGTTTAAATCAAACAAAATTATGCCAGACACATCATGAAATGTTTCAATGACTTAAAAAAATTCGTTTTGAAACTACATACAGTATGTTCTGAAACTACATACGGTAGAAGCATAGAAACGCACGCACGCACACACACACACACACACACACACTGCAGAAACTGGAAAGAAACATAAATACAGAAAGTCCAAACAATCCTGAGAAAGACAGTCAAAGCATAATGATAATCTGTCTTGGCGATCATTATAATCCTGGTGGATATTCATGATGAGCTCTACCTCCATAGTACAGTGACTCAAGTGCTTACAATTAACACTGATGAGCACAAATACATTGATCAATTTTGTACCAAGACTGAGCTTTCTGAGAGAGAGAGAGGAGGGATGAACAGGCGAAGCAGGTATAATGGTCAAACTCTCAACAGGCCACTGAAGGTGGCTGCACACTCAAGCAGTGGGCAAGATGGTAGTGGGTTAATCAGACCAGCTCTAAAATGGGAATGGGAAGATCACTGTTCACTCGCCTGACAGGCTGACATGTTTTGATCTCTTGACGTTTTATTGTGTACTGTGTGGGTTTTACATCGTCCTTACTCAGCATTTTTACATCAACCTGTTTGTCATGGACTGGATTTCATTCTGGATGTCATTGTTTTACCTTGCCTTTGGATTTAAGAATGGTGTGGTTAATGTTTCTTTTAAAAATGGCAAACGTTCTTCTGTCCAAGTGTGCGCCCAAGCTGTTCAGTTAAGCCTTTCACTTCTGACCACAGATATAGCTGCGGTTTATGGGTAACTGCATAATCATGTGTCCAGCCACTCACTTGCACAAGCTTACCTTCCATGCAAATGGTGACTGCCGTGACGGGTGTCTGAAACAATTTCTTGACCAGTTTTGGCTTGATTCTGATGTGGGGGTTTTTTTGTGTTTTTTTTTAAAGCAAAAAGCTGTTGAGCATGTCAACATGGCTGCCAGAACATATAGTACAGAAGAGGTGGCTAGAATTTTGTTTATTTTTCCAAAAATTGTTGACAATAGCAACTATGAAAATGTGACAGAAAACAAAAGTAATATTGCTGTTGGTCAACTTGAGTGATTCTGGTTATCCTGATGATGATTACATGCTACAAGGTACATCAACAGGAAGGGGTTGGGGTCGTGTCAGAAGTTGGTATAGAAAAAAACAACAATATTTTGGCTTGAAGCCTTCATTTTGGGGTTTTCATCTACTATAAAACCCTCCAGATAAAGGCTTCAAGCCAAAATATTGTTTGTGGTGAGTTTTAGTGTTGTAATATTGTGTGTGTGACAGCGTTTGTGGGTGTTTGGGTGGAAGGGTGTGTGTGTGGGTGTATGTGAGTTGTTATGTATAGTGTTTGTGTTTAAAACAACATGATAGTGCAGGAAACAACATAATTGCACTTGGTTGTTGTGTCTAATACATTTGCTAATATTTCAGCACTATTTCCATCTGTAAAATAAACAAACTTGAATTTTTTTCTTCTTTTTTTTCTAAAAATATTATGTGTATTTTTTTAAAATCCAAGTCATCTTCCCCTTATTGAAAGTTATCTCATCCTGTCAAAATTGAAGTTGTCATATTCTCCATTCATTTTCCTTCAAGAAAACATATACCTTTAAATACTTTTGAGCATAATTTTAATTTCTGTGACTTTTGTTTAGAGGCTGGTGATTATATAATCACAAATAGTTCCCGAAGTGAAAGGGTTAAATGGATGTAATGTTCCAACTGCAAAAATTGTTTGCAATCTTGATGTTCACTTAGACCAGACTCTGTCTTTTGAACAGCAGATTTCCTTGATCTGTCAAATGCACTTTCAGTCTCAGGATGCATCCAAAACCCTTGTCTGTTCCCTGGTCCTATCTAGGCTTGACTACTGTAATTCTTTGCTCGCTGGATGACCCAACTACTTGTTATCCAGACTTCGGAGAGTCCAAAACCATACTGCACGGCTTATCTTCCATTCTCCCAAATCTGTTCATATTACTCCTCTCCTTCATTCCCTCCACTAGTTACTTATTGAGAAAAGAAAAGATTGCAAACTCCCTCTCCTGTGCAACAAATTTATGATTAGCATATCTCCTTGAGCTTCTGCATTACTATTCTCCATCTCGCCAGCTCCAGTCATTAGGTGACGACCGTATCTTAAAAATTCCCTCCTACAGAACCCGATCATATGGAAAACACATTTTATTTTTTCCAGGCTTCTTCCGCATGGAACTTACTCCAATTTCCTGTCTGTCTTGCTGTTTCTTGCCCCTCTTCCAAAACCTCTTTGAAAACTCACTGATTTCCAGCCACTGAAATCAGTAAATAACTTCTTGTCTTCACTTTTATGTTTTAATCAAGTTAATTTTTTACTTCTATTATTCTTACTATTTTTAAACCTACACATGTTCATATGCCTTGAATGGCCGTGATGTGCTTGCACGCACGTGTGTGTGTGTGTGTGTGTGTGTGTGTGTGTGTGTGTGTGTGTGTGTCTACATCTTGTGTGGAGTGGGTATGGGTTTGTGGGTTGGAGTTGGAGAGAGATGATCTGTGTGTGCGTATGTATTTGTGTGTTTTAGATTTCATTCGTCACTGTATTTTTCCTTGTAAAACGCCCAGGTCTTTTGTATCATTAGATTGGGCATACCAAATATCCTTTTATCATCATTATTATTAAGACTTGTTTGACAGTGATATTTTTATTTCTGGTTTTACGCCAAGGGAGCATCACTTAAACAGAAGAATCATGTAAGGCCTTCAGCTTCCTAATACATATATTTTCATGGCATGTACCATTGGTAAGGTATTTCCAATTTTTTTGTAAAATAATGTGTAGAGTTTTTGTAAAGTTCAACTGGTGAAATACTTTTCTTTAAATGTACAGTTTGGGGAGCAGTGATGTAACATGAAATTAAAGTAAAATCTTTGAAATAAAAAAAAAAAGGATTAAACTTTCCTCCATGGCGCACATACATCTGTGTGCGACAAAGTGTTTTCCTACCTACATGACACATACACTGGTATGAGATGGTGCCAACACCAGCTGCCTGTGTTGTGCATGTCACTGTGTATGTTCTGTCAGAACATTCTACCACACAAACTCTACTGGTCTGAAGAAGTAACACACACCAATACACACCAGAATATAGAGCAACAAACACCAGTCAGCAGTCACAATATTTGCCAATTCTGAGATTCACTGAACTTGCACAAAGACACTGGTTTTATATTCTTAAGAACTCATTTCAACAATGCAACAGCAGCAAGGAAAATGAAAAAAACAAAACAAGACAAAACAAAAAACCTCCACAAAAACAGTCATTCTCTCTTGACATAAATCAACTCCACTTCTGAGCTAAAGACATGTAAGCATCAGCCTGTATGTGTTTTGCACATATGCATCCTTATTTGCGTGTGTGTGTTTGTATCTGCATCTCTGTGTAGCATGTGGGTGTATGAATGTACAGATACGTACAAGACAGAAAAGATACTGCTTAGTGTACAATACTCTAGTCCCCATTCCAATTTTCCAAACATGAAAGCTGTTTGTTAGCCCACTGAATCTGAATACTTCAGCTGTGGAACAGCAAAATCTGCACTACCTATAGTAAAAAAATTCAGCTGATTCCAAAAGCACACCAACTTTCAACAAAGCAAAACACGAGCCAGAAATAAAGCTAGTTAGTCTGGTCACAGTGTACATATTTACTGAGCTGGCACTTACTAACTTGGGGTTTCCAAATGTGCATGAACAAGGAAGATCGAAACCACACAATGGACAAGCAAGCTTATTTGAGAAATGAATTTAAGGCCTGATTCTGGTTTCCTGTTGTAGAAAGCTACATGATACAGCTGACAGTGACTGGCTGAAACACACTGTGTCTGAGTTCTAGCTAGAGATTACCTGATCATGACAGCTGTATGGCATCATGTGACACATTACTTTGTTGACTTTAATCTTGGTAACCAGTACCTGTTCAATCCACACACTTCACAACTTGAGTTCCCTTTCAGAGACAGGAGCATCCAGATTTTGATTCTGTTTTTTTTTTTTTTTCAAATTATAATAATCCACCCTCAACTTGTCCAAAATCCCGCATCCACAGCTGCACCTAGGCTTCTTCTGTTGCAATTTCAGCACAGCCATCATTGATAAGTTGCCTTGAAAACACATACCTGAGAAGACCTTGCACTTTAGTGAAGTCACTTCAGTGGTGTTCAGTAGTGCCTGTTCTGATTTAACACACCCAGGACACCACCTGTTAACCTGCCACCCCCCCACCCCCCTATTGTGGACAGTGATCATGTAACAGTGAAGACAGGCTGAATGAGCACCTCCCTGGGACTGAAAGCTTCAAATGACAGTTCCCATTAATGACTGGCACACACACACACCATGGGCAAGGAAGATGGGGTAACATGACAGAGACAGTCAGTGATCAAGAGCCTAGACCTCAACACCTGGGACAAATCTGGTAAATGTTTTAATGATGATGGATGAGGATGATGCAACAATGGAGATCCATTCAGGTTTGTGACAGCAGCCTTCATTTCCTTTCTTCATGTCAACCAGGCCCAGGGGAGTACAGACACCTGCAGTATTAGTCGGGAAATTTGCACAACACACCCAACTCTAAAAAAATGGATGCCAGTCTCTCTCAACAAGATTTCTGAAATGGTTTATGTGTTGGCTCCTTGACCACCTACAATTTGTCCAAAGAATGACAAAACAGCAAATTCAATAAAAACAAACCTATAATCAAGCAGACAGTGCTCTTGAAGCACCATGACAGCACTTTTACATAACAGCCCATCATCCGTCATCCACATTTTCCCCAAGAGTGATAACACAGCATATTCACACATCCATAGTTTGCCTCACACGGCTATACAACTGCACACACACAAACCCCGTGAACTCACCACAACACTGCCCAGCACAAGCATGTGAAAGAGATGGATGACAACAACACCAACAGAGAGTGCGCTGTCCACCACACACTGATCTGAAGAGGTACAGCCACCAGCACAGGAAAAGAGCCACCGGGAAGATGGGGAAAAAAGGTCTACAACCTGATCAGTTACTCACGCTTTTGTTGACCACGGCGCTGTGGTGTCCCACCCCATTGATGGCTGCGCCAGCCTCCATGCTGATCTTCACGTCCTTGTCTGAGGCCACGTACCTCACTTGTGACGCATCCATATGTAACGTCCGAGGTTTGACCGTGTAATTTGATAGTCTGCAAAGAATGCAACCACTTGTCTGTTTCAACTTCAGCCCTGTCATTCTGGTGATATGTAACAACTATCTGAGCTACATCAGTTTTAGTCTATGTGCTGATCTATCTGTCATTTGATTACTGGTAGTTTTGCAACAATCATTCTATTATAGATGTAGCCATGCGCTCAGCTGGCTTCAGATACTGCTTCACACACAAGCTGTATAGCAGATGCCTTTTTTGCAACAAACACGCCGGTCTTCAACGACTCGTGCAGAATGCAGTGCCATTTGAATTGTAATTGCAAAGTGTCTTTTAAACAACTGCTCCTAAACGTCTATCAAATCAAGTCTCTGTATCGTTCGCTGCAATATCATATTTGTTGTGCTTACACACACACTTTAATCAGTTAGAAGCATATTTGATTTCAGTTTAATCGTTCGTCGTAAAGATATAAACTGACACTAACCTTACGTCATTTTGTCTTTCTCGTCACACATAATGCTACAGTTACAATCCTGTATGTGACTGCTGTTGGAAACTAAAACCACACTACTGAAGTGTTTGGATGAGAATAGATCAGGTATTTAGAAGATACAAAGCCGATTTTCACTGTCAACACTTAACGACAATCACTCCACACCTACCGTTGCTTGACAGCTTTGGCTGAGTTGAAAACCATGTTTCTGACACACCATTTTTTTGTTGTTTTTTTGTAATCAACATTTAAAATTTTTTTCTTTTACATGTAGACAAATATGCAACAACAAAAACAACAACAATTTCACACCATATACCATTGTAATAAACTAAAGACATTAATAATAATAATCATAAGTAAAATAGGATAAAGTAGATAGGGCATAAGTCAATGGATGAGTTTTGCTAGAGTCAGCAACGACAGTTTACCCCTGAATCAAAGAACAACAAAAAACAAAAACAACAACAAAAAACCAACAACAACAAAAATACCCAACAACAACACACACACACACACACAAACAAAAACATCATCACACCAAAGATCCCATGGGAAGAAGTGGTTATAAAGAGGGCATTTGACAGTAATACAAATATTAACTACTGGGGAAAAGAAAACATTGGCTTATAAAAGTTCCATTGCACATCAAATCTGGACACTTCATTTTTTACATACGCATTATGCCATTCAATTTTATACCTCGCATAAAGCTGTTTTAGAAAGGCATGCAGACCTGGTGTGCATTTTTCAATTTTGCATTTGTAGACATACAGTTTTGCAAACATTATAATGAAATCCAATACATTATCTGTTTTTAAATGCTGTGCAACGCCGAACAGTACTAAACTGTAACAGATCTTAATGTTATAGGCATTTTCACATTTTTCATTAACCCCTAGGCTGCCTATATGACGAGATAACTTGTCATGGAAAGTATGTACGCTTCGCTGCCACAATGACGAGATAACTCATCATCGAAATATTCTGACTTCTCCCTGCTTTGCATTCAGTTTGTTGACAAAAATGCTGGTAGCTTTAGCTTGGGGAATCTTTCTAGATTCTATTCATAGCTAGAAACAACATCTGCATCATAAGGCAGTCTTTTATTTGAACGTTTTGGTTGGGTTACTGGCCGCAGTCTTTGCCTGGCTCCTCTCCTTGCTCGCTCAACAAAATGTCGGACTGACTCCGTGCTCAAGACATGCGATCGTGGCGAACTAAATCAACCAAGATTACTTTCTTTAGCTGATGCTCAGAAAGAATTGAAGCATAAATTCGAAGGAGAAGACAGTGGTGAACATTTATAGGACGATTTGATAGAAAATAAAGGGAGCAATCAAGAGAGTGGCCAAGATACAACTATCATGTCAGTGAGTGATGCTGGCTGTTCAGCTCTAGCAGACGACAGAAGTCACTGAATTTTTAGCAGTGTGAGTTATTTTCTTGGCACTCAACCAGCACGGTCTGATGAGAACTGGATAAAGTGACTGTGTGAGAGGGGTGAAGAGGAGGGGGGTGGAGACTGAGGGGGCGTGGCCTCACATCCATATTATCACCCGCAGAAGTCACAATGCATTATGTATCTATTTCTTTTTCAGCCTTTTTATATTGTAGTTGTTCTAGTATGATTTTGAGTGTGCAGATATCTATTTGTCCAGAAAATATGATATTTTAGTGCAAATTACCAGACTAATGTTTGTAATGAACAAGTTGAAAATGTGACAAAAAACAAAACACTGATTTCAAAACAACAGCATGTCACTAAAAATACATAAAATGGGAAAACATCAGTTTTGTATTCTTTATTCATTTCCCTTTCAGAAAATATATACTTGTATGGGTCTTTCTCCAATAACAAAGAGCACAGAATTTTTTGAAAATTTATACCCGTTTTTTGTGAAAAAAACTCTGGCAAATAGATTTGACTTAAATCTTATTTTCCTGGCAGCGAAAGGGATAAACAATTTTTCTAAAGAGGTCCAAAAGGACTGTATATGTATACAATGCCACAAACAATGCTCTATGGAGTCTCTTGTGTCATTACACAGCATGCAGTTGTTTGTATCAGATACTCCCATAGCATTTAAAACAATATTAGTTGCAAGAATTCTATGAATGATTCTCATTTGCAGCCATTTTAACATCTTTAATCCTATGGATTTTATAAAAGACAGTTTTCCAATGAACATCGATATTGAATTTATTCACCCATTTTACACAGCATTTGGGTTTATCATCATTTTTTGTTAATACATCGTACAACAGTTTTGATCCCTTCTGTGCATTTTGAATAAGTGTTAGTGGACACACCATATTTAATTAAATATCTCTTTTGTCGGATCAGTAAACTGCAAGTATTATATACTGGCAGAATCGTCGCAACTCCATCTTTAAATCTATACCATTTGTGTTTGCCTAAGTTAAACTGATTTAACACAGTGTGTAATTTTCAGTGACAAGCCCACAAAAACTTACCCTTTTCAGTTGACTTAAATCAAGATTATAAATTCATCTTATATAATCATCACTTTATTTTATACTCATTAGAAAGTAGGTGTTGGGCTGTTTCTTTTGCGACCAATCCGATGTAAATCGGTTCAGGAATCATTTAGAAATCTATCACTGAACACCTTGTAACAAACACAATTCTATTCAAATTTAGCCCGATCTGAGCCGATTTGCTTTGCAGCACATGCGAGTGTCATTGCAGTTCGCATAACCTGTATAAATAACGACAGAGTGTGACCACTGGTCACTTTCACCTGGCCAGTCACTAGCTAGAGCCTGCTCTCTCTCTCTCTTGCTGTGTTGCACGCAGAGTGTGTGTTGCCACAATGGCCAGCATCATCGCCATACGCTGTAAGTACTGTGTGTAAAATGTGCTGATGATTTGTAAATTGTATTCTTCCACACAGTACTTGTGTTCATATGAGTATGTTGATATTGCCTTAGTTTGGATTACTTGGTTGAATTATTGCTTTGACAGGTCGTCACAGTTCTGCTCATGACTGATCTAATCGCCATGTTGTCATATGCTTGTAGCATTCTTTTCAACGTCACAGTCAGTGACGTCTCTGTACACTGATAGTTTGTTCCAGAATGTTGTAGTGAATGATGCCTTCTTTCTCATTTGCTGTCACTGATAAAGGTTAGGTTACTTATCCAGGGGTGCAAGTGGAAAAAAGTGGCAAGACTGAAGTCCGGTCTAGGGGGTCTGGGGGAGTGCATTTTCCTGCTCTCTCAGGGCCTCTCAGAGTGCCTTTCAAGAAGAAAATATTTATATTTTTGGCAAGGAAAATTTATGGATTTTAGGTAATGCTTTTAATGGACTAAGCACGTGCAATGCCGTGTGTCAGGTAATATGTTGCTGTTAGTCGGGACATGTGAAGGCTTTCTACAGCCTTTGTGTCTTTAGCTGAAGTCTTTATTAAGTCCACTAGGTCTTCAGAGAGACTGAATGGAAGGCAGTGTTCAGAGAGAAACAAACAAATTCTGATCTTAAGGTCCATGACTTTATCCGTCAAACTAGGGCCAGCAAACAGAGGTTTTGCACAAGGCATTGTGGAGGTGTGCGAGTAGGAAGCGAGCTGTTGAAGATGGTCTGGATCCTCACTGTGTTTTACCAACGATCTCTTTCCGTTTTTTCCATAGTTCAGTTTTGTGTTGTTACAGCATTTGCAAATAGCCAAACCACTTGCGTCAATTTTCGCGCACCACATCGAGAATTTCCGTTTCAGTTTGTCTTCATGGTTGAGCCATTCATTTTTCCACTTGTTCTTACAATCTTTGTCGATTTCTTGAGCTTTTCTCTCGTCAGAAACTTCCAAAAACGGCATTCTGGCATGTGAAAAACTTGCAGTTTTGCTTCCCGCTACCCGAAGATTAAAGCAAAGATGCTTCCCCTTCGCAAAGACAGAGCTTAGGCTAGCGCGGGAAGTGAAGCCAAACTGCTGGCCCTTGCATTTCAGAAAATAGAAAAACAGCAAATCAGATTCGAGAAGCTGACGATCACGCGGTAAGCACGCTGAAAGCACATGCTTAGAGTCACGTAGGCCAGCCACCTATACTGACGTTTCATTAAAAAAGTGATGCCTCCTTTGGTTGTGGGATATACCACTCTGTGTTTACTTTACTCGAACGAAATAGGGGGTGAAACAGTAATGTCTCTCCTCCCCCTTTCATTTTTTGTCCGTCCCGGGGACGGACTGCTTCTATGATTTTCCGTCCTAGGCGATTTTTTTCTCTCGGTAAAATACAGAGTTTCATGGCTAAGTAACAGTGTGTGTGTGTGTGTGTGTGTGTGTGTGTGTGTGTGTGTGTGTGTGTGTGTGTGTGTGTGTGTGTGCCTCTCTCTCTCTCTCTCACACACACACACACACAGACACACATTCTCTCTGTTCTCGCTTTCCAACGAACAGTCCCATCCGGATTCCAGCGGCAAAAATGGGAGTCGTACACAGCGCGCGCGGCCAGACACAGCTGGCGCTGGCTTCAGTTTAGCTAAGCACTGGTCAACCAGTCAAGAGAGTTCCATCTTCCGGTGAATAGTTCAGTATTCAAGTTCCGACCAAAACTTTCCCGGACCAAAAGCATAGGGACAAAAAAAAAAAAAAAAAAAAAAAAAAATCGAAATTTCATCAAGACGGAAATCCGTATGAGACGGAACCATTTGCACCTCTGCTTATCCCATTTCGGCGGAGGAGATTTAGATGTTGAATACAGGCCATGTTTACCATGCTTATGTTTGATGCAACTAATTACTTCTGTAAGTTAATTCACCACTTAATGGTCAAGCCATGATAGTTTTCCAATCATTTTATTGAGCACTGACTATCTGGTCTCTGAGTGTGCTCAGTACTCTAAGATGTGTGTAGTATTCTGTTATGATTATAAGATAGTGTTGGATTAATATCAGCTATTGGTTAAAACCATCTGATATGTATCACAGTATGTTAATTGTAATTTAGCTATTATGATTTTTCTGATATAGCTTACTCCAGTATAGTGCTACATAATAACCAATTCATTTGAGTCACTTTGACACAGTATAATCTTTACTTAAATTACACTATCAGTGTACTTTCACTAAAAGGAAACTTCCTTCCTAATATTATGTTAAAGTAACATACTTACCGTGACCCACTAGTGCAGACTCCGGTAGGGGTCTGATTCTTGTCCTGTGCAAACTACTACCCGCCTATGCAGAGAAAACGAAAGTAGCTACGGCTGATAACCTCCCGAAGTAGGTTACCTCCCCTGACTAGCGCCCTCTTTTTATGGCAATTCGCTGCAACCAGCGCAGCGTGCAGGGAGAACAGAAAGCGGGGAGAAATGGGAGGGTCTTAAATGTTGGTCATGGTAAGTATGTTACTTAAACGTAATTTTCGGAAGAAAATTTCCTTTTAATTACACATACTTAACCGTGACCCACTGGAGCAGAATGGCATGAAAAGGTGGAGGGCTCATCTGTTCTATTGTCAGTGTGCTGCGATGGCCTATTGTGTGACCACCGCAGAGTCAACGCCTCTTGAGTCATCACCCCTAAAGCGATAGACGTCCCTCAAGTAGAATTCAATGAAGGTAGCAGGGTTTTTCCAGCAAGCAGCCTCGTCTTGTAGCTGTGCTGACTGGGCAAAGGCAAAGGAAGAGGGCCATGCTCTGACTTCATGAACTCTGGCTGAGGGGGCATGCACTAAGGGGTCTGAGTTTGAGTCGGTGAGCTGGCAACACCACTCACCAGGGGCGATGGGGCTCAGAGATAGGGTGTACTGCGTCACCTAAGGATACTGGTGCGGACAAAGAAAACTGAGGCCCGCAGCTGTATTGTGGGAGAGGTCTGTGGATCACAGCTGTGCTGATAATGTAGTGCAAAGAGAATCGGGTCAGCGTGTTGAATCCACACTTCCAATCAAAAGAAGGAAAGGAAACACGTACCCTTTTGGGTTGTCTCACTTGAGCGTCAATGCAAGGAGGTGCACATGTGGCTTGATCTGATGATTCCACATCGGTTGTGGGCTGATAGTGGAAGTGATATAATGTTTGAAGGAAACTGTGGCATGAGACAGAGGTAGCCCACCATGCTGGGCTTGTCTTAGGCGTGACAACCAGATCTGTAGAGCTCCTCTCATGTGAGCCGACTGGTGATGGGCGCTCACCCCGCCACTTTTTTGTCACTGCCAAAAAACAGCACCGGTATGTTGCCTATGCACAGAATGGCGGACATTTGGCAAGAGACTTGAGGTCCCTGGTATCTCTGGGACAAGGCTGTGTAATTGCCCAGGCAAGTACCATCACAAAGGGGCATACAGAAGGCTTGGTGGCTTCTCTACCTGAGTATGGCATGTTGGAGCAACCTGCAGAATGTTGTCAGCAGTCAATGGCTGGGTTGGATCAGGCTGTGGGAGTGCACTTCATGTGCCTCCAGGTCACTAAGTCTCATTCCATGGTAGAATTCCTAATGGAAAATTTTCGCTGAAGGTACTTAGTGAGAAAGGGGACCAGATCCATGACAGGCCTCTGGCTCTGTGTGGTACGCACTAAGTCTGGGATGGAACCGGGCGGGGGTAGAGAGAAAGGTGGCTTTAGATGTGTTGTACTGGCCATTTACATCAAATCAATGATCTGACATACATTAACAGTATGGCCAACAGCAAAGTGAGAGCTGTATTATCAGTGGTTTTTTAATTGCAATGGGAAATCATTTGCAGCTTAGTCTTTCATGAAGGACAATGTCTCTCACACTAGAAGTCAAATTGCACTGGGACTTAGTGCTGTAGCCTTGGGGGCTAACTAGCCTTTGGGATCCGTCCCAATGGTGACAGTCCTAAGGCCCTCTTGATCGAGGGAGTGGGGATGCAACTTGGGCAAAACACTCTCTACTATAAAGTGTATAATCGAATTCCAGCCCAGATAGTCGGGACAGCAGTTACCTCCTCTGCTGTTCTGATGGTCATTGTCTTACACGACTGATTATCATGTACTGGTCCTAGGACACCAATCAGCATGGGTAAATCAGGAAACAGCTGCTGTGTGCTTGAGGGATGAAGGTGTCCACCATGCAGGTTCTGCTGAAATGTAAGGAAGCCGGAAGGATGTGACAGGGTTTTGTGGGGCAACCATGTGTCTGAAAGACATGGTGCTGCTTCCAAAGTGACAACAAAGTCATCTTCTGACAGGCCCTTGACTGAAGACTGGGGGTCAATGATGGGATAGCCTGTCTAGGCTAAAACCCCCTGGAAGTGTCTCATTGGAAAGACAGTGCTTGAGAAGGAATGCCCATCTGTAACCACAGCAGTGGTTGTGTGTTGAGGCTGAAAGGATCAGGTAGGGAACCAAGTGCAGAAAGTGCTTTCCAACGCCAATTGTTTGAGACATCGATGCTGGATCTCTGTTCAAGCAGGGTGATGGGCCGAACTAATGGGCTTGAATGCAGCATCTGCCGTGCTGGTATGAGTGGGCAGAAAGGTGCGCCCCTGTGGCTAATCAACGGTTCGTTGTGCTTTGTGAGACGCATCCGTCCTCATCAATATGCCTTTCTCCCAAGTATAGAGGAAAACAATTATTACCCAGGCCTTCTGCTACTGGTGAGGAGTGGAAGAGATTGTCTCCTGCCCAGTGGGCAGTTTTTGGGCCTGCTAAAACTTGGAAGGCAAAGACATACACCCCTTCATTGGAGGGCTGGCTAGGATGTAGGGCCCGTGTGGAGCTGTTGCCACAACCACAGTGGTGCAAACCAAGGGTTGTTGTAGGCAAGGGAGGTAAGAAGGGATGCCTTACAAACCTAGAAGGAATGAAGGGCATGTGTGTCCTGAGTGGCACCTCTAAGTTGGACTGCCTCATCCCTCCTTGTACCAAGTTAGGGCATCTCTAGCCCTGTGGATGAGGAGGGAGTGTGTGTAGGTCCCTTGGGGCCAGCTACAGCAGAGATGTGGATGTGGCCAGGAGCATATGTTCGAACTTGCGCGAGACAGTTGTGTCTCTGTATGTAGTATATGTAGTAGTCCTCCAAAATGGAGTGAGGAAACTCTATACTAAGATGTGTACAAATAGGATGTACGTCAGGGTCGAAGTCCGAGGGATGCCACAAACTTGGACATCTGGCGAAGATCGCCTACTGTCCCCCAGAGCTTGGTGTCGAGGTCCGCACCCCCAGGCCAGGACTGCTGCCACACCTTCTCATACAGGGGGCAGTCTTGGAGAATATGGGATGGGGTCTGGTCAGCCTGGCCACAATCAAATAGGGATGTGGCTGCCACTCCAATCCTCTTCAGGTGTGCTCGGAGGCCGCAGTGTCCTGTGCGAAGGCGGTAGACTGTAGTCTGGTGTCTCCTCTCCAGCGTCCTGATGGGATCCTGGTGTGCCTGGTAGCCTCCATTCAGGGTGACCCAGCCTCTTCGGAATCTGCTGCGGAGGACAGTTTTTGCTTCCTCATACGTGGCAGGAACGGTCAGCTGTGTGAGTGGCTTCCTTCCTTAGTGGTCTGCACGCTCGTTGCCTGGGAGGCCTACATGGGCAGGCACCCACTGGAGGGTTGTTGGGGCTGTTTGGGTAAGGGTTGCAAGGGAGGCCTTAAGGGACTGGATCAGTGGACCAGGATCAGGGGAGTCAAGGGCCTGGAGTGTGGACATGGAGTCAGCGAAGATGGGAGATGCTGCCAAGTGGCTTTCCACAAGAGGAGAGGAATTCTGCTGCCGTTTTAATGGCCAGGACTTCAGCTCTGAAATTGGAACAGAGCTTTCATCCAGGAGTGCGATGCTGCTGTGCTCTCCATCGGGAAATCTGATGTAGGCACCACTGCCTCCACTGTGTGTGTCTTCCTCTGCTGATCCATCCGTGTATACATGGGTCCAGGAGCTGGCTGGTAGGACTCCTCTATCATGGCCAGAGTCAGGATCTTGAGAGTAGCTGGTTGCTGGTCTTTGGTGGTGATGCCAGGAACTCTTGAGGTTGATGGTGGCCTCTATCTCTTGGTCGAGCCTCCAGTCAGGCAAGGCAAGGTCAGTGCAAGACTCCCCTTTTGCCGCCAGAACATCGCTGTGCTGTGCTCTGAGTGCTTTATATTGGTGGTTGAGGCTCTGACGTTTGAGACGGTTCTTGGTGGGCTGCTCCAGTCTGTGGTGTAGGTGGTGTGAGGGCAGTCTTCTGAGCTTCTCTCCCTGCATCAGGACTTTCAGGTCGCATCTTCTCTCCAGGGGCTCGACGTTAGCAGTTTTCTCCATGTCATGGATCAGCGTGGACCTCATGGCTCAATGCCTTGCTTCAGCTCCTTCATGGTAAACGGTTCGCTCGTACAGCTGTCATCTATGCCATGTGGGTCTGATGTCATTAGTTTCGTGGTTTCCTCTCGTACCTGCTTGATGTGCTGTCTGGGCATGTGGATTGTACTCTCCTCTCGGTACAGTTCCGCAAAGGTGTTGGCTGCAGCCTTTTCTGTTTTCAGCTGGTTGTCCTGCTCGATGATGGTCTTGCCTCTGCTGGGGTTGTCAACGTTCAGAGCCCCTGCATATCTGCTGCATATCTGTCTCCATGTTCAGTGTTCAGGGAGGATGTCTTGTCTTGCCAACTCTTGTATGTTGCTTGCAGCTTTTCCTTTATGAACACAGCTTTCGCTCCGTTGTGTGTCTACATTCTCGTCAGCGGAGGAGCTCTCCATCATGTCCCTGGCTTCACTGAGGGTCTTGTGCAGGGTGTTGAGCTCAGGTGTCCAGTAGGGACGGTAGCTCCTGTGTTTGCCTCGTGGAATAGCTGCCTACACTGCATCTAATACTGCCTTGTTAAAAATCTTAGAGTTTTCGTTGATACCACGACAGTGTCAGTGCAGAAGTTCTCTTGTCTGCCTTGTGCTTGAACAGGTCCCAGTTTGCCTTCTTGTAATTCCAGCTTGCCGGGAGCCTGGTGGGATGGGTTTCAAACTGTCTCTGTACTATGATGATCACTGGCCTGTGATCGCTGCCTCCAAGCTAGGGCAACACCTCCCTTTGGGCAATGCTATGGATGTTGTCTGTCGCGAAGGCCTGGTCAGGAGTGCTTGTGGTCCTCCATGTTCGTGAGTAGCAAGTAGGTGGATCTTCTGGACTGTTGAGGAGGATCAGCTGGTTACTGATTGCCCAGTTTTCCACATCTTCTCCCTTCTTGTTGAGATCTTGGTAGCCCCAGCTGGGTGAGTGGCTGTTAAAGTCTCCTATGATGATCCAGCTGTGGGAGTCAACGAGGATGGAGTTGAGCTGTATTTGGTTTGTAGGTAAGTAGACATTGAGGACTGTCACTGATGTGCCTGGCAACACCAACTTGACACCCAGAAATTCTGTGTCAAGATCAGCTTGACCAGAACTCTGGGTCTCTGCCGCTGGGATGTTGAGGCCTCCATTTGGTCTGTTCTCTCGGTCCTGTCTGAACAACTCATAACCTCTTATGAAAAAGCGGTGAGTGTTCTTGAGGTGAGTCTCTTGGATGCAACATACATCGATCGCATTTTCACGCAGAAACTGCTGGAGCTCAGCCTTCTTCCGCTGTTCTCCTTCCACATTCCAGTGGACGATCCGAAGTGCTGCTTGCCCATGTGCTCCAATCTGTTCTCTCCGAAGAGTTTGAGAAGCATCGTGTCCGTGGTTGGTAGTTGTGGATGGGCCCCTTTGAGGCTGAGGGCCTGGCACCGTCTCCCCCCGGCCATGGTCCAGGAAGACAATACCACATCGGTCTAGTGTTGTCTGCGTAGCCATATGTCGTAGAGTGCATGCACAGCCGGTTTTGACTAGATCACGCCCCTTAGAGAGGCCACTGTGGCACCATCTTCGGTGATCTCCTGTTCTGGTAACGGTTTACAGTTGGCCAGGTTTTCTCTTGGGAATTTTCCTTCTCTTGGATGGACTGCCTGCTGAGGCTATCAGACTCCATCTGCCCGGGTTTGAGATCAGAGTTGTATTTCTCCCAAACTATGTGGGTCCACGGCACCTTATTCCATATCATTTGGTGCAACCCCCAAAGGGAGGGCTCCCCCATCCACCACCTGGGGGACGTGCCCCTACACTGTATAGTCCCAGCGCAAGGGGATGTATGTCAACTTCAATGAGAGAAGATGTCAGGGAATGTGACCATGCCTACAGATCAATGCACGAAAAAGGACACATGCACAAGCATATATGTAGCAAACATGGACATGCTCAAGTAAATGGGAATGTGAACTGAAAGAGTAATGCAAAATGTCTAATAGATATGTACATGTGAAGATTGTGCCTCTATGTAGATGCACAGTCCTGAGCCTCATGTACAGAAGTGTGCAAAAAAAAAGAAGTCCATATTTTGTTGCGATAGAAAATGTCAATGTATAGAGATATAAGTGTAACAGTACCTGTCGATATGGAGAATGTATGAACATATTGCCGAAACGCACGCACATATGTTGAAACAATGAGATATGTGCGTGCATGGATTTGTGCATATTCCCTTTTTTCTTTTCCTTTAAATTTTAATTCTTTTTTATTTATTTTAAAAAAAAATCTTAATTTATTTTTCTTTTTAAAGAATGCAAGATTAACAATAACAAATGTATTATTGTTTCTTTTTTTATTTCACTGTTATTGTGTTTATCAAGGAAAGAATGGTAAATGGACTGGTTCCTTGTAGAGCAATATATGTCTGCAATTGCTGGGGGGTGAAGAGCCCAGAAATTTGAGTGGCACATGGCCTGAGAAACAGAGGAAGGACAAAGGAAATTTTCTATCTAAAATTACGTTTAAATAACATACTTACCGTGACCCAACTAGTGCAGACTCCAGCAGGGGTCTGACATTCCTGTCCTGTGCAAACTACTATCCGTCTATGCGGAGAAAATGAGAGAACTACGGCCAATAACCTCCCGGAAGTAGGTAACGTCCCCTTTGTCCCCCTGGCTAGCGCCCTCTTTTGATGGCAATATGCCATCAGCAGCGCAGCGAGCAGGGAGAACAGGAAGCCGGGAGGCCAGGAGGGTCTTAAATTTGGGTCACGGTAAGTATGTTATTTAAACGTAATTTTAGATAGAAAATTTCCTTTTAATTACACATACTTAAGCGTGACCCAACTAGTGCAGAATAGTGCGACAAGGTGGCGGGCTAGCCTGTTCTACTGTCTATGTGCTGCGAAGGCCTGCTGTGCAACTACCACAGAAGCGATGCCTCTTGAGCCATCATCCCGCAGGCGTGCGACGTCTCTCAGGTAGAAGTCGATGAAGGTGGCAGGATTTTTCTAGTAGGCGGCATCCAAGATGTCTTGCAACCGTGTTGAGTGCGCTAAGGCAAGAGAAGAGGACCATGCTCTGACTTCATGTGCTCTGGCTGAGGAGGCATCGAGTCTCAATCCTATGTCTGCATATGCACCTTCAATCGCATTGACTATCCATCGAGACAACGACGTTTTGCTAATGTCACGTGGATGGTCCAGGTTCCAGCTAATGAAGAGGCGTCGCTTGGACGCTCGGAAGGGATGCGACCTTTTGAGGTATATGCGCAGGGCCCTGACCGGGCAGAGGAATCTGTCCTCGTCATCATGGGCTAGAATGGAAGACAGCGGTTTGATGAAAAGAATGGGAGAGGGTGTACTGGGAGTCTGAAGAAATTCAGGGAGGAATCTAAGTGAGATAGATCCGTCCGGCTCAAAGGCTATATCCTGTGTGACACCACTGAGGGCATGGACCTCACTACAACGCCTGCCTGAGGCGAGTGAGATGAGAAAGAGTGTCTTCATGGAGAGTAGCTTGAAGGGAGCTATAGCAAGGGGTTCGAAGGGTGCCTTGCGGAGGTATTGTAGGACCAGAAAAAGATCCCAAGAAGGGGTCCGGGGGGATGTATGTGTGTGACTGAGGGAAGCCCCTCGGACCAGTGCCCTGAGCAGGGGGTCATCTGAGAAAGAGGGTCCGCCTAGTTGCCGAAGAGTGGAGCTGATTGCAGCGCGATGGACGCGTACTGCAGAGGCGGAGAGGCCTTTAGAGGAGGAGAGGAAGGCAAGAAAGTTGGCGAGGTCCATATTGGATGGGTGTGTGGGATTGACTGAGTGGGTTGAGCACCAGGAGAGCCAGCGATTCCAGTGTGCAGAGTAAACGCCTTGAGTGCCTTTGCGATGTGACCTGCACACAAGGTCAGCTGTGTCATCGGAGGCGCCTAGTGCTGACAGAGATTCCCGCACAGTAGCCAGGCGTGTAGGTTGAGAACCTCTGGGTTTCCGTGGAGAATGCCTGAGCGGGGCTGGACTAGGGAGTGTCTGCCGATGTGAAGGCGGAGTGGGGGAACGTGAGTGAGGTGGAGAAGGTCGGGGAACCACGGCTGTGCTGGCCAGTGGGGTGCGATGAGAATCAGGGTGGCACTCTCCAGCCTTGCCTTTCTGAGGACTTTTCCCATGATTGGAAGTGGGGGGAAGGCATACCCCGAAAGGTTGGACCAGCTGATCGACAGGGCGTCCAAGGCCCAGGCCTGCGGGTCTGGGACTGGGGAGACGTATGTCGGAATGCGGAAGTTGAATCTTGTGACGAAGAGATCCACATGTGGTTTGTGCCAATGGTCCCAGATCGGCTGAAGTGTTGAGTGTGACAGGGTCCACTCCGTCTGTATCACTGTGTGGGATCTGCTGAGGTAATCTGCTAGAATGTTGAGCTTGCCTGGGACATGTCGTGCTGTCAGGTGGATGTTGTGCTCTTGACACCAGAGGAGGACTGTCTCCGCATGCAGGGACACCTGGTGTGAGTGAGCTCCCCCCTGTTTGTTCAGATAACATGCTACTGTCGTGTTGTCTGTGCATAGCAAGATCGACCTGTGCGAAACATGGGGGAGGAAGTGCTGGAGGGCAAGGAAGACCGCCTCCAGTTCCAGTTTGTTGATGTGCCATGACTTCTGATGTGGGGGCCAAGTCCCCGACGCTGTGTGGTTCTCCATGTGAGCACCCCAGCCCATGTTGGAGGCATCTGTGTACAGTTCTGCATCCGGAGTTGGGATCGAGATGGGAACCCCGGCGTTGAGCCATTGCATGTCCATCCAGCGCTGGGTCGACTGTAAGAACCATGTGCCTAGAGAGATGCGGGTGTCCCATGTCTGAGAAGACTGGGACCACCTGTCCTGGAAGTGACGCTAAAATGGATGTTTGTGTAGTCTGCCCAAGGGGACAAGTGCAGCAAGGGACTCCATGAAGCCCAGCAGAGAGGCGAGTTCCCTGGCCAACGCCGAGGCTGCCTGTGATAGATGAGAAAGGAGGCTGTGTAGCCTGTGGAGGCAAGGCATGGCCGGACGTATGGTCATTGATACTGAATCAATCGCCATACCCAGGAATTTGAACTGCTGAGAGGGCTCCAGTTCCAATTTTTCTGTGTTCATTAGAAAGCCCAGTGATTGGCACTGGTTCCTGACAAGGTTCAGGTGATGCTGGCAGAGGGCCCTGCTCTCTGCAAGGATCAACCAGTTGTCTAGGTAGACCCTCAGGCGTATGCCCTTGCTCCTGAGGGCTAAACATAGTTCCCTGACCACCCTGGTGAAGACCCACGGGGCTGGCACAAGGCCAAATGGAAGGGCTCTGAACTGGAAGGATTTGCCTTCCCATGAGAAGCGGAGCCACTTGCGGTCCCTGGGGTGAACGAGGATATGGAAGTAAGCGTCTGTGAGGTCTATGGAGACTGCCCAGTAGCCTTGTCTGATGGAGTCCCTGATTGACGCAGGTGATTCCATGCAGAATGATTTGTGCTGGAGATAGCTTTTTAGAGGAGAAAGGTCTAGGACTGGCTGCCATCCGCCGGATGTTTTGGGAACGACGAAAATGCGGCCGAAGAAGCCCGGAGAGAGAGGAGGAGCTTCTTCTATGGCCTCTTTGTGGAGAAGAGAGAGTATTTCGTCCCGCAGGGCTGAGCAGGCTGCGTCGCCCTGTGGGGGGGGGGGGGGGGGGGGAAAGGGAAGAGGAGATAGAGTGAGAGGTGCCTTGGAGGAGAGCCAAGGCAGGCGGAACCCTGACCCTATCACCCGGAGGACCCACTCGCATGCTGGAAGAGACAGCCATGCTGGCTTGTGCCTGGATAGGCTTCCTGCTGGCTGTTGGTGCACGAGTGGCGGGTGAAGGGCGGGGGCAAGTCATTGGGGGTGGGCCGGTGTGGAGTTGGCTGCTGGCCTGCGTGGAGTGCGGAGTGTGTGCGGCTGGCGCCTGTACGGCCTGGGCTGGCCCCTGGGTTGTGCCCTGGGTTGTGCTCTGGCGTTTGACGGTGTGGACTGGCGCGGGCGTGGTCCGAAGGAGGTAATGTTGCTACGCCTGAAGGTGTAGGGCTGATGCCATTGAGCGTGCCGCGGGTGTGCCGGAGTGCGGAGAGGGCCTGCGCCAAGGGCAAGGTCCCTACCCAAGTCTGCGCGGCGTTTTATGGCCGCAGTGGGGAAGCCCTGACCAAAAAGGGAACCGTCAGTGGGAGGAAGCGCTCTGAGGGAAGCATGTTCTGGCAGAGAACGCACGTATGGAGAGCGGTCGAGCACAGCGTCCCTCCTGGCCAAAATCACGTTCATGTAGGCCTGTGCTTGGATACTGGCAGAGCGCATAAGGAGCTGGGTGATCTGCTGTACGAAGGGAGAGAAGACCGAGATGTCAAGGCCGGCTGGTAGATCAGCTGGTGTTTCCATCAGTGCTGTGGCCAGGCCCGCCAGGAAATTGTCTATGGCTGCAGTTGATTCAAGGGATAACCTGGCAGCTTCTTCCAGGTCCATGAGGAATCTGTCGGTCAATGTGACTGTGCGATTGCCCTGTGAGTTGTGTGGGAGGAGTAGTAGGTCTTCCTGAGAAAGAGGCAGGGGCCTTTGCGGGATAGGACCCGGAGCTAAGAGTGGGGGCTTTGAAGTGGGTCTGGCCTGGGTTTTTAAGAATTTCCCTCGACCCATTGCTGCTGGGAAATTGGGGACAGAATCAGAGGGGACCTTGCTGATGGGTTGTCCCCTGATGCGTGCGAGTGTATTATGCAGGGCGTCAAGTACCATGGGCGACTGTGTAAAGGCACAGTGAGGGCCATGGGAGGATCTGTGGATGCCCATAATTTCCATAGCACCGCAGGATTGAGGCGTGCCCGGTGCATGAATTGTCTCCACCCTGTCTGGAGTGTAGGAAGCTAGGTGGGCTAGTGCTTCCTGCAGGGAAACCAACTGGTTTTCTTCCGAAGTTGGTTCCTCTGTGTCTGTGTCACCATCGGAAAGTGTCTCTTCAGTGGCATAGGGTGATGGTTCAGGCTGTGTGCTGAGCACGTGGCCAGTGCTCTGAGTGTGCCCTGCTGAAGTGGAGGGGAGCTGCTGGTAGGTGGCAGGGGGTGGTGGAAGGAGATGTGCTGCATCAGAAGAAGGGGCAGTAGCAGGAGAAGGTGTGGCACCAGGGAGGACAGTGGAGCATAATTGCTGCAGCAAGCTGATAATGAGCTGCTGATTGTTTGGTAGAGCAGCTTGCTGAGAGACCGTTTGTGGCTGGAAAACAGCAGCAGCCGGTGAAATGGCAGATGTGGACATCACTGCATGGCTTGCTGGAACCGTGCACGCGCCTGCACTGGAGGCAAGGGGCAGTGCCGGTGCAAGGGAAGTAACTGTGGCGGTCACCGATAAGGGAACCGAAGCAGGAGTTGCCTCCCTTGGACTGGAAAATTGCGACAAGGGGAGGGGTGCACGCGTATGGGCAAGCGTGTCCCCTAGTGGTCCACCTTCCTCCCTGCACATGGGGAGGGCATCCCTACACGCCTCGGTCGCCAAAGGATCCGAGACGGTCGAGGCATGCCGCATGGGGGGCTCGTGATCCGATGTCACGGCCGCCACCACGGACGCATCGCACATGGGGCCCAGACTAGCGTGCGGATCCAGAGCAAGTGTATTGTGTTGTTTCCCCAAAGGGTTTGTGCTGTAATCCCTTGTTGAGTCTGTGGGCATGGGGAAAGGGATAGAGGAGGTCGACTCGGGTACTGCCAACTGGCAGAGCCGAGAAATCGCGGATCGCGACAAGTCCCATCGCGGATCGCGACGAGTCCCATCGCGGATCGAAAATGGAATTATGAATGGTACCACTGACCTGTGCATTGGCTAACAAACCTGTAGAAGTCGCCGGAGGAGGCGTAGTGGGTAGTGGGGGTCTGGAGTCGACCGGAGGTAGCGGAGGAAGTGGAGGTGGCGTGGGGTTGGCGTTGCTGAGAGAGCCAGAGGTAGAAGGCCCAGACTGATCGCGAATCGATTGCGATCGTGCCTTAATTTTAGCCCGATCTCCCAATCGAGCTACATAATTGTGCGACCTGTTTGAAGACATAATTGGACACAAAACAGAAACGCCAAAGAATCGATAGACAGATAGAAAATGCGAAAAACTTAGCCGTATGAAGTGCACAGGAACAGGTGTCGAGATGGCTGCCGGAAAAAGAGGGCACTAGCCAGGGGGACAAAGGGGACGTTACCTACTTCCGGGATGTTGTCGGCCGTAGTTCTCTCATTTTCTCCGCAGAGGCGGATAGTAGTTTGCACAGGACAGGAATGTCAGACCCCTGCCGGAGTCTGCACTAGTTGGGTCACGGTTAAGTATGTGTAATTAAACAGAGGTTGTCAGTAGCTGATAGGAGCTGCTGCATAAAGTAGTGGGCAGCAAGGTCCTATGAGAATGCAAAAGAACAGCGCTAGTGGTCAGTAAAGGGGGCTGGAGTGACTTGCTGTGTAAGTGCAAGGGAAGTAACAGCGTTGCCTACTGCCCAAGTTTCAAAAGCGGAGTTGCCTCCCTTGGCACCAAAAAATTGGTGAAATGGAAGAGGCCTCTGCAGCACATATCCCCTTTGTTACACTTCTGCGCTGTAGAGGGAGTAATGTAATGTTGCATGTGGGAGTCCGTGATGTGATGCCACCATAACTGATACGGGTGAAGTGGGCCACAAGGGAGGTAATAATAACGTCCTTGGTGCCGTGGTCAATGCTGAGAGGAGGTGCAAATTTTGTGTTGAATGTCCCCCTAGCGGACCACCTTCCTCCCTAAGTAGAGGGAGGGCTTCCCCGTCTGAATCGGATGCCACTGGACGCGAGACAGTTGAGAGCATGCCACGTGACGGAGCCACAATCTGTCATGTAATGCAGACAGTATGAGATGCTGATTGTCAGCTGGGGCTTGTGTCTGAGCCACCACTGGTTGGGTAACAGCAGAGTCCAGCAGTGTGGCAGAGGGAACTGCCACCGCTGAGGTTGGAGGGACCTTGCATGTACCTGCGGTGTGGGCGAGGGGCAATGCCAGTGCAAGGGAGGTAACCATGGCGCTCACTGGTGGGGGTGCCAAAGCAGGGGTTGCCTCCCTTGAATTTGAAAATTGGAGTGAGGGGAAGGGTGCACGCGTGTGCATGTCCCCTAGTGGGTCACCTTCCTCCCCACCTAGAGGGAGGGCTTCCCTACCCGAAACAGTCCGGGTGTGGACTCGAGATGGTCGGGGCATGCCGCGTGAGTGGTGCGCAATCTGTGGCCACGGCCTTGCTCACGGACATATGAGATATATATACAGCGGACCGAGTGTGCGAAGTGGAGGACGTTAAGTCCGTGTTGGATTCCCTGAGAGGGAGCACACTTGTTCCTTGAAATTGTGGGCATGGGGAAAGAGACAGAGGAGAGCGACTCGCACACTGCCAACTGGCAGGGTCAAGAAAACGCGGAGCGCATAGAGACCGATCGAGGATCGATTGAATGAAGAGAAACACCTCCATTGACCTGATTATGATGAAACAAGCCCTGAGAAGCCGCCAGAGGAGGCATAGGAGGTGGTGGAGGTGTGGAGTCGACCGGAGGGAGTGGAGGCAGTGGAGGAGGTGGAGGTTAGCGTTGTAGATGAAACCTGAGGTTGAGGGCCCAGTGTCAGATCACATCCTGTCAATATGAAGGCCCTTAGGCCTGTAAGGCCTATTGCCCACTGAAAATGGGGGGAAGTGAGAGCCCCCATAATTGTATTGAGAGATTTTTACAATCTGATAGTGCGCAAGACTGATTAATGATGCAAGGCTTAATTTCTGCCCCAAATACTGTACCTGTACCTATAGGTAGAGGGCCCTTACGACTGAGACTGCGCCATAATTTTAGCTCGATTGGCAAAACGAGCTTAGTAAGTTTGTGACCTGATACAAGTCTTCGTCAGATACAAAACATGAGAGTCAAAGAATCGATAGACGGACAGAAATATGGAAAAAACTTAGCCATATGAAGAGCACAGGATCAGGAGTCAAGATGGCTGCCGGAAAAAGAGGGCGCTAGTCAGGGATGTACAGGGGAGGTAACCTACTTTGGGAGGTTATCAGCCGTAGCTACTTTCGTTTTCTCCGCATAGGCGGGTAGTACTTTGCACGGGACAGGAATCAGACAACCTTGCCGAAGTCTGCACTAGTAAGTCATGGTTAAGTATGTGTAGTTAAATCAGCTTAGCTTTAATCACTTTATCTACACTATTTAAATATATTAGAAATGTCATTTGATGTCAGTGTTTGGTCTTCACACATATGCATTATTTTATGTTGTTGCCTACTCCAAACCAAGTGACAGTCTTTCCACTGCAATATAAGATGTGTTTACTATCCACTTGTATCTGACAATACATGTACTTATTGACATGTTCTTGTTTGTGTTTTCCAGGCACGGTCTTCTTGATCTTTTTCTCTTCTTTACTTAATATTGTAATAAAACAATAGAAAAACCCTTTTGTGACTGGCCTGCTCTATTCCCCTGGCCTACGCATAGATCTTTTCTATCCTTTAATACAGAAAATCAGTAAGTCTTTTGTAACGTCCCCTTTATATAACAAACTACTTGGGAAAGTGGCTACTTAATGATCATGACGCAAAACACAAACATATTTGACAAGAAAAAAACTTTTTTACATGAAAAGTAATTCTCAGTTATATTATTAAAATTTGCATATTGATGGTTACTTTTTCTTGTTCTTATTACTGATGCTGCTGATGTATGATTTGAAAAGAATGTTATCTAAAACAAAGAGTTTTCTTTGGTTGATGCTCAGCCTGCACAGAGGCAATGTAATCACTTTGCACTGAATGCCTGAGCAGTGCTAGGAAGAAGAAATTATTATTTGAACTAGAAATTATAACATGATGACTGCTATTCAACCAATGTGTCAATATGTAAGATAAAAGTGCTGGAGTAGAAAAGAAATCAAACTGTAACAATAAAATTACTGTGAAAATATCTATTGATTCTTCACAATTTTTGTGCCCTTCCTAGAAAAACGCACTGTCATTGTAATTAGTATGTATGTAAAAAACTTTTAAAAATTAATTTTTAAGCAAAATTTAGTGTCAACAAACTATTTCCAAAGAAATCTAATCCATTAAAGTTTTCCACAAGCATACACACACATATACACACAAATACATACATGTACACAAACATATACACAACTGAAACAGGATTATAAAAACTCTTGTGGGTAAACACAAGTTCGCCAAAATATGTTAAGTTGACACGGACAGAAAATTCAAGCTAAAAGACTTACTGCGGCCAGCGTGGTCCACATAAAATATAACAGCAGTTTTTCCAGCAGCCTCTGTGAAAAGGGTTCAATCCTCCTTTGAATTTGCCAGTAACCTGCACATCAAATCAAAATG
Organism: Babylonia areolata; assembly: GCF_041734735.1. Lineage (NCBI taxonomy): Eukaryota > Metazoa > Mollusca > Gastropoda > Neogastropoda > Buccinidae > Babylonia > Babylonia areolata. The sequence goes on along the minus strand of NC_134904.1, from coordinate 24,111,237 downwards.
TTACAATGTCTCTGCACACATGTCACACACACACATATTCCTGTGAATATTCACAAAGACACATGTAACTCAGTGGCTGGCTAATTAATCTTATCAAGAATATTCACAGACACATGTAACTTACCGTTAAGCTTTAATCTCATCACATTTTCCAAGCTGTAAGTTGTTTTGAGTGATAAGATGCACTCCCTGATTAATTTTTTCCATCTATGTCTTTCTTAGCAAGATAAACAACAGTACATTCCAGTACTAAGTCAAACCAAAAAAGGGGCTCATATGATAAAGTCCAGAAATAAACATGAATACCAAAAAAGGGGCTCTTATGGTAAGTCCAGAAATAAACATGAATATGTAACCCTCAGTTTGTAATATCTCTTTTCACTATCATCATTGCCACAGCCAGCATTTATTGCATGCCGCAAGTCCTCAGAAACCTACCTTTAAATTCAGTTAAATGTGATTCAAACACAGTGAGGAGATCATGCGCTGTCATATGACCTTGAAATAAAAGTCTGCTTACCTTGGGCTGGAAAAAACCCAAAAAACTCTGCTCATTTTTCAAACTATCAATTTGCTCCTTCTTATCCCACACACACAACTCTGACACAAAACCCAACACACTTAGACTTGTCCACAAAGGCACTCAAACCTAATTCATCTTTTGCCTGTTAGCCCTTTGACTTCCGGAACTATATGTAATTTTTGCACAAAAATACACAAAAGACACCAACCTCTAAAAAAAAAAAATCACAAAAATTATTGCTCAAAAGTATGTAAAAGTATGTTTTCTTGAAGGAAAATGAATAAAGAATATAAGTATTACATGTTCAATGTTGACAGGATGAGATTACTCCCAATCAGGGGAAGATTACTCAGCTTTCAGTTTCATATAGATGGTTTCATAGTAAATGAACACCCCAAACTGAAGGTTTCAAGCTAATATATTGGGCTTTTTCAACAACAACTTCCATGACCCCATCCCTAACCTGTTGATGAATTTTGTAGCATGCCGTCATCAACGAATAACCAGAATCACTTCAGTTTAACAACATATCCCCAACCTGTCGATGAATTTTGTAGCATGTAATTATCAACAAATAACCAGAATCACCCTAGTTGATTAACAACAAGATTACTTTTGGTTTCTATCACGTTGTTTTTTTGTTGTTTTTTTTAACTTGATATTGTTGACTTGCAGATATTAAACCAAAATTCTTGCCACCTCTTCTGTATTGCATGTCCTGGCAGCCATGTCGACAAGCTCAATAACTTTTCGCTTTACAAAACGGAAAAAACAACAACAAACAAACAAAAAAAACAAAAAAAACCCCATCAAAATCGACCCAGAACTTGCTGAGATATTACTTTAAACATGCATCATGGCAGCCGCCACTTGCACAGAAATAAATGTAATCGCATGATCAGCTGGACTGTTGATAATGCAGTTACCCATAAAACACAGATATATCCGTGCTCAAAAGTGAAAGGTTTAAACACAAAGAGATGACAAAGACTATGACACAACCCCAAAATTGCTTTCCCTTTTTCATCCTCAGTGAGCATTTTAAACAAATAATGACCAAGTGAGCAGACAAGGGCAATAAACTGACCTGTTCATTGGTGGTTCTGCCCCTTGACACCAGCATGATGTGGAAGCCAGTCAAACCAAAGACAGGTATTGCAGTCAGCACTATTATGCAAACCACTACTATACTGTCATCTCTTAAGGACTGTTTTGTTTCCAGATAGCTGTCAAAACATGAATAGGCTTTAAAGACTTCCACTTTCTGCATTATAATGAATTTTCTTCCCCACAAATTTGTCAAGGCCTGTTTCATTTTTCATACAACTTGCTCCTGTTTACAGGAGTAAACAAGTGTCAGTATACATTATAAAAATATGGGTAAATGACTAATTATCATTTAAGAACATATGCATATGGATAAGAAATCTAATTACAGATAAATAAATATAATTCCTTTATTTCTATGTGCATTTGTGGGCTGTAACCCCCCTCACTGGTGTTAAATTGCACGTGGGCTTTTACTTGTATGGCCCTTATTACTCGACCATACGGGAACCATACTGTTTTCAGGGGTGTGCATGCTGGATATGTTTATTTCCATAATCCACCAAACATGGACATAGATTTCTGGATCTTTAACAAGCCTGTTTGATCTTCTACATGTGTATACATACAAAGAATATTAAATCACAAGCAGGTCTGCACATACATTGAGCCCAGGACCCTTACACTTAAAGTTTAATACTTTAACCCATTTGTTGCCAGAGAACTATGTAAAAAAAAGTGCTCTCCCCTTGCCAGGGAATTTTGCGGATTCAGGAATAATTTTTTCAGTTTTATAAAATTCCAGTACATAAAGAATAAGAGAACAGAGATACAGGACAAAAGTAAACATTTTTGTGAAGGAAAATGAATGTGGCTTTTTTCTCCCAATCATTTTCAATCTAGATAACTATTTAGGCATTTCAAAGTCAAGACAATAATTTTTATGCATTATAAGAGTCCATTTCCACTTCCAAAGAATGACACAAAAATAGAACAAACAAAACACAACTAAAAACAACATGCTCATAGTCAGATCATACCTGTAGAAGAAAATTAAACAGGTTATACATTTACAGCATTAGAATGCTTGTTAACATGCAAGTAAATAACTGTCTCAACAATGACACAAGAGGGTTCTGTCAAGATAAAAGTCAATAACGTTCTCAGAAACGAGCAGTCACGCTTCATTTCTTTTTTTTTACACCAAATATCATCCCCCTTTTAGAGGGGGAAGCTCTTTGATGATACTTACTCCCTTCTGATTGCAACTGAGCCAACAAGTGTCCGCACTGAGTTTGTCAATTAGTAAGTGACAAAAAGCAATAACAAATAAAAATACATGATTCCCCTCCATTGTCCATCAACCCTGGATTTCATGAAAATCATGGATTGTTGGCTGTTGTCCAGTTCCTACAACAGGAATACTCTGAAGGAAAGTTTGCTGTTGTCACGACCATGCCCAAACCCACGCCTTCTGTCTGGTCTTTGACTTATAATCTTACACCATTCCTCTCTCTCTCCACCCCGTCTTCTCAAATCACGCCAAAGTACTGCAACCATACTGTCAGTCATTGTCAGCTGCTCAGAAACTGACGTCTGACTGAACAAATGGACTGGACAAAGCGTCGAATATTGCTGTCAATTTCATCACTGTCATTGTCATCACCTTCAAGTTCAACCAATCATCAGACAAGATGGATAATTCTCTCACTGTTATTACCATACATAATCACCTGCACAACCTACTTAAGTTGTGTAAATCCATAGACAGAGCCCACTGTCTTTGCTAAAAAAAAAAGTTTCCCATGCCCTTTTTGTATATGATGCATACCCCGTGGCCCACTAGTGCAGACTCCGGCAGAGGTCTGACATTCCTGTCCTGTGCAAACTACTATCCACCTATGCAAAGAAAACGAAAGTAGCTATGGCCGATAACCTCCCGGAAGTAGGTAACCTCCCCTTTGCCCCACTGACTAGTGCCCTCTTTTTCCAGCAGCCATCATGACTCCTGTTTTTAAATAGTATGTTTATAATCAAGACACATCAAACTAACCTATCAGGACCTGCTTGTGTTCACTGAACCTAACGCCGATGAAGCAAAAATCAGAATAGATACAGGAAGTCAGTAGACATCTGACAGGCACTATGACAACATTTTGTGTAGGATGTCAGCTGACATCTTATGGCCACTCAACTGGTTAACCATTCTGCTACTGCACCCATCATTAAACGTTGCACACCAGCTGCCAAGGTGAAGTGGTTAGTGTCACAGACTGATGGTTGGGAGGACATGCGTTCCGATTCCCTGCAGAGGTGGGTTTTTTGGCCAGCGGCCAGTTTTCACCCAGATTTAAGTGTGCTATGGATTCAAATAGGATGACTGGGACTATGCAGTCGAATATCATGCATGTCAAGGATGCATCTTAGGGTCTCAGATTTCCTAACCAACACTGCAAGTGTCCGTATCTCTCAAGCCTGTTTAACTCCCACCAGTTCACTTCCTTAATCTCAAACTTGAAAGTATGATGGAAAATTCCGAAGTTTATTTCAGACTAACTATTTTCTTGTCTCATGTATTTAGAACTATATTTCAGTATCACTTGAGTTCTGTCAAGACTGAAATAAACAAAAAAAGTAGAAATTGTGTTAGATTTATTCATTGGAAAAACTCTGAACTGCTGGACATGGCACTTCTACCACCTTGGATTTTTTTTTTTTTTCCCAGACTCCATGATGTGCTTGCTTTTGCTTAATTTCTCTTCAGCCATGATTTTGTCTGACTCCAGATGTCAGATAGTGAGTATTCTGACAACTGGAACCCTGATGAGGACGCTTGAGAGGGGAGTGGAAACACGGAGCGGGGAAATCTGACCGGACCCCATTTTAACCCAGAAACGTATGTGTCAGAAAGTAGGTCGGGCAAACGAAATCTATGTAAATGTTGCTCCTCTGTTCAAACTCAAAAGTCATGCTTCTGGATCTCTGGATCCAGAATTTGTTCCTTGCATATCAGCAATGTATATATATATATTTTTTTACAGTGTTTTACACATTTGAAATGATTGTTTTTAAAATTCGAGGCTATATTTTGACGATATCAAGTGTTGCTATGGATGCAATTCTTTTGTTTACATTCATTCGTGAACTGTGTTACAGAGTTTCTTGCTGGTTGGTTTGAGAATGGGCAGAATTGAAGTATTTAGACTAAACTCTTGTATACAGTGCTGTCTTATTTTATACTTATTATGTTTTATATCTGATTTCAGAGCAGGGAGGTACGACAATTCATATCCAGGGCCAAGCCAGCCAGTGAATCAATTTCAGCCTTCAAGTGTGCCTGGATTCCACTTACCTGATGTCAGGACACGTGAAGATTCAAGGACGTTCACCACAGCCACAAGTTTTTTTTGTTTTGTTTTTTAATGTTTTTTTGCTGTGGAATTAGTATCCACACTTTGTGAATATACTAATATGTATGCACAACACCATGGTCCTGACTGGTCCTGTTCGCTCTGTCTGGAGTGATGTTAGAAGGAACTGTAACTGCTGTTACCTACTGGGAAAAAAAAGAAAGAAAATTTTCTGTGAAGTGTGAAGCCTGTGACACATTCAGAAAGAGAGGAACTGTCTTCTTCTGTCACACAACTAGGCTGTCAAGCTAGGTTGTCAATCAGGTTGAACAGTGGATCACAATTTATAGCTTGCCAAAATATACATGGCCTGTACTGTACTTATTTTTTTTCAAGAACATTTCCTTTACTCTGATTCAGCTTATCTAGACATTTTTAGCAGTGCTGTGACTGCTTATTATTAAGTGTTGAATAGTAAGAACCAATCTGCATAATTTGTAATTGGTGGTCTGTGTTTGCCTACTGGTATTGTAATGTGCTAATTTTAAACGTTTATTCTGATAATGAATACTATGTTGCTAAGTACTAGAAATGTCAAATACCTGTCAGCAGAAAACAAGAACTGTTTCTGGTATCATTTTTTAGTTTGCATGAAATACCCTGAATAGATTTTGGCAATGCATCTTGTTGATTGTTTTTGCTTTTTTGTACTCAGTTTACCATATACTTGAATGTGTGAGAACCATTTGATTAGATGCCATTTATGATTAACTATAACAAAACTGATTTCACGTGAAAGCTTCTTCTATTTTCTTTTATTTGATATACAACATGGGTGGTTTGCATGCTTATGAGTGTCTCATATTGTGTGTTGAATGATGTCAGGGTGGAGATTATCAACATTTTTGATGGTAATGGGTGCTATCTTTCTGTGTGCTAATAATGTCATATATCTAATAACATAATAACAAATTGTATCTGATACCATTTTGTGGTCTATGACTATGACTGATTTTGAACCTTGCAGAAAGAAAAGAAAAAAACAATTGTCCTTTGAAACTTTTTGATTAAAAAACAAAACAAATATTTCTACTCATAAGGCCTAATTTGAGTAGATGCCATTCATCTCTGATTCATGTTATCAAAAAAGCATGGATTTCATGTGAAAGAGTATTCAACTGTCTTTCATTTGGTATATAATATCAGTAGTTTGCATGTTGGGAGTGTCTGATATTGAGTCTTGAATGACGCCAGTGTGGTGATTTTAGTGAAACAACGTTTTCCTCGAACTGATGAGTTAGCGCTGAGATATCATTATGAAAGGAAGCGTAGAGTACAGCCTTGTCACGTAGTCCCAAACCTAAAATATACATCCACAGCAAAATTGTCATCTTCCTCCTGCTCCTCTATATCAACAACAACAAAAACTGGCCGCTGATGCCTTGCTCTCAAGATATCAGTTTCCATCCCCCTCCACTTTCGTGCTTGGGGTGAGTCCTGTCAAGGTCTTTGGTATCGGCATAATCATGGGGAACTGTCATTGAAGGGATGTGGTGACTGTCTCCACTGCAAGGGGGACACAGTCTGGCTTCATGACTTAGCTATTATTGTCATCAGTTGGGGGTTTAATAGGTGGTGTCTAAAGTATGTTAAATCAGACCAGGCACTACTGAACTTCACCAAAAGTGACTCAGCAGCAGTGCAGGGTCTCCTCTGGTGTGTGGCCTCCTACTAACCTAACATTGATGGTGCCCTGTGGACAGCTGATGTTGGGACTGCAACAGAAAAACACAGGTGTGGAGGTGTATGGGGGACTCGGAAAGACCGGCATGTGAGTAATAAAGATGCTGGAACAGCAACAACAATAAAATTAAAGGACAATATCCAGCACAGTAACAGAAAGACCTCATACAAGGAGCACATTTACCCAAGACATCAAACACGAAAGAACCCAAAGGATACGCAATAATGGGTCCTGGTTCAGACAGATGGTCTCGGTGATCCAGGATGTAGACGATGCTTTGTGCTGAAATATTCAGCATGTGAACTGACAGCGAGGTCAAGGTAAGAAAGTAGTAGCGATAGTTGCGCCGCCCCACACAGTTGTTGAGCCAGGGGCAGTGGTGGTCAAAGGTCTGAAAGTTCAATTCTACTGCCATCAGTCAGGCAAGTGCAGAGAGGACTGCGTGCATCAAAACAACAAGTCTGAAAGGTTCAACCGACAGTAGTCTGTCAACCTGTCAGATAGACACTGTCAGTCTTTTCAGTCTGTCAAAAGTATGACAGTTTCAGATCGTGTGGTAATTTCAGTCTGTTAAACAAATGTAACCAAAATAATAATTCAAGTCTTTTTGAAAGTACCAGTCTATCATTATAAAAAAAAATATGGTGTTTTCAGTCTACTAATAAACCATGACAATCTAAAATCATAAATGATAATACTTGCTTTGCTTTTCTGATAACAAATTTCCTTCAAACTGATTGCTCCAAAAATCTTTTGACACAGCCTAAAATCCTGAAGAAAAAGGCATATGTCTAAGTCTTTTGTACTGACAACATTTTATTTAGAAAGTTAATGGTACAGAGACAGAAGGACAGCTTATTACCTAGTGATAAAATATAAGGAAATTATATAAGACTGTGTCATATCAAGCCATTTTCTTTCTCAGTAACTTTTCATTTTCACTGAAGTCCTTGAGGTTTTCTTGATTCTTTTTTCTTGGTTCTCTCTTTTGTTGCGCAGAGTCAGGAAAAGGAGGAGTTTGTATTATACTCCATGTTTGGTGTTAAATATACTTACCATGTCAAACTGATGCAAACTAGGCCTATTGGTTTGCTCTGCTTGGCCAAATTTCGCGCGGCTAACAGTGAAAAGACGGGCCCACCCGCTCTCAGCCAATCAAACGCCTCTAAAAACTATAAGCGCTTAATCATTCCGTGGCCATGAACAAAAATGCCCCATGAGAACCACGGCGGAGACGCGGGGACGGACGGGCGGGCATTCGAGTTTGACATGCTAAGTATATTTAACACCAAACATGGAGTATAATACAAACTCCTCCTTTTGGTGTCATATACTGTACCATGTCAAACTGATGCAGAATTTAAAGCAAATGGAGGAGGGCAACGCCTACTGGTTCATATGGGGAGCCCTTGTAACTGAGACGGCAGTGTTAGCCGCGACAAAGGAAATCCCCTTGGAACCGTCAGCCCTGGTCATACAGAAATTCCTGAGGTAGAAGTTGATGAAGGGATTCTCAGACCGCCAGAAGGCTGCCTCCAAGACATGCTGCGTTGGCACTGAGTGCTGGAAAGCAGCCGAAGTAGCTATGGCCCGCACTTCGTGTGCTCTGGGATGAAGACAGCTGATATCCCTGTGTGCATGAGAGTAGGCTCTACGAATGACTTGGGAAACCTGGCGGGAAATGGTGCCTGCAGCGATGTCTTTCTTGTAATTCTCATTGAGGGAGATGAGCAGACACCTCTGAGAAGAACGCCCATGGCGAGACCTATCCCAATAATATTTGAGACACCGAACAGGACAGGTGCCTATCCTCATCATCTTGGGCAAGAATATCAGACAAAGGTCTGACCCTCGGAGAGGGGGAAGGAACCTCAGGGTCTTGGTTCTTAGCCAGAAACTCTAGAAGGAAACGAATAGTGATGAAACCATCTCTGTGGAAGGCCAGATCTTGTGGCATTCCACTAAGCCCATGCAGCTCACTTCTACGCCTGCCTGTGGCCAGCCACAGAAGGAAAGTGGTCTTGAGGGTGAGGATGTCAAAAGGAATAGTCCCCAATGGTAGGAAGGGCTGTTTTCGAATGAAATCCAGCACCAGGAACAAGTCCCAGAGGGGCACTCTTCTGGGGTCTCTAGCTTCCTTCAGAGGGGCACCCCTAGCCACCTCTCTGAGCAGGCAATCCGCTTCAAAGGCGGAACCACCTAGCTGTTTGCATTGTGGTACAGAAGGCAGACCTGTACCCTCGCACAGAACTAGCAGACAGGATGAACCGAGGAGCAGAGAGCCAGAAAGTTGGCCAGCTGCATGCTCGTAAGGTTCGTAGGGGTAATGCCCTGAGCTGTACACCACCGCAACCATTTCTTCCAGCGAAAGTCATACAAAGTCTCCGTTCCCTGCCTCCTTGCTCTGGTGACTATGGAGAGGAGGTCAGAGGAGGCACACCCCTGGGTCAGCACAGCCAACACAGAGGCTGACCGAGGGGTCGAGGACTTCAATGGTGATGCTGACAGTTCCGACCGCACAGCAGCCATGCGTGCTGGTGGAGCAGTTGAGGATTGGAATGCGGAGTGCCCGAGCGAGGCTGCCTCAGCAGATGAGATTTGGTTTCAAGCTCCAGGGGTGGGAACATGTGTCAGGGACTGAAGGTCCGGAAACCAGGTCTGGGCTGGCCATTTCGGCGCAATGAGGATCGGCTGCGGGTGTTCCAATCTGTCTTTCCGTATCACCTTGGACAGAATTGGAAAGGGAGGAAACGCGGAGGCAATCAGACTGCTCCAATCTACAGAGAGAGCATCCACTGCCCACGCTTCTGGGTCGGCAAACGAAGAGACGGAAGTGGGAAGTCTCTTGTTGAACAAGGTCCACCATCGGCCGAAACCACTGTTCCCACACCCCCTGAAGGCTGTCCTTGTCCAGGGTGCACTCTGTGTGTATGACACTCTTGGACCTGCTAAGAGCATCTGCCAAGAAGTTGGTTTTTCCTGCTCAGTGTCTCGCTGAAAGTGCAATGCCCTTGCTGTGGCACCAACGGAGGAGAGCCTCAGTCCGCATGGAGAGGTCTGCCGAGTGCGCTCCCCCCATTTGTTCACATAACATGCGACCGTCGTCTTGTCCGTGAACAAGCGGATGGTCTTGCCAGTGGCCTCCCCCATGAAGTGCAGGAGAGTCCTGCGAACTGCCTCCAGTTCCAGAACATTGATGTGGCATAGGCGCTCCTCCGGGGACCAAGTCCCTGCTGCATAGAGTGAGTCCATGTGGGCTCCCCAGCCCAGGGAGGAGGCGTCTGTGAAGAGTGCCACCTGAAGAGTAGGTGGGGCTAAGGGCACCCCCTGTGTCCGAAGGGGGGTGATTAACCACTCTGATGTCACCTCGAGGAACCACTCGCCCAGACATATCTGGGTATCCCATGGCTGAGTGCTCTGGGACCGGCGTAACCTCAGTGCCCTCTGGAGAAGGCGCTTGAGAACCCTGTCCAGGGGAATGAGAGGTGCCGTGGACTCCATCATGCCCAAGAGGGAAGAAAGTGTCTGCGCTGTATCTTGGGAGGAGTGGCGCCAGTGGCTGAGGAGGCCTGCCAGACGGTCCCAGTGATCTGGCGCCAGAGAGACTATCATAGACCGCGTGTCGAATCTCATCCCTAAGAAGTCGAAGGACTGACGTGGGGACAGATCGCATATCTGCTGGTCCATGAGGAAGCCCAGTTGGGAGCAAAGGTCTAGGAGTCTGGCCGTATGACTCAGGCACAGGGCCTGCGACTGGGCCAGGATAAGCAAGTCGTCCAGGTACACACAGAGACAAATGGATTCCGAGCGGACGATGGACACCAATTCCCGCACCACCTTGGTAGACAGGAAAGGGGCAAGGGACAGACCAAATGGGAGGGCCGGGAACTGGAACCCCTTGTCCCTCCACACGAACCTCAGGTACCGACGGGATGCCGAATGGATGAGTATATGAAAATAAGCATCTTCCAGATCGATAGAGGTAGGCCAATCACCTTGTTGGATGGTCTCCCGAATCTGTGCCTGTGTGTCCATCTTGAATTTGATTTTGGGGAGGAATTTGTTGAGGGGGGACAAGTCCAAAACTGGTCTCCACCCTCCCGAGACCTTTGGAATCACCAACAACCAGCCGTAAAAACCGGGTCCCGGGTCCGAGAGTTGAGATATAGCCCCATGAGGAGTGGGTGCGATATCTCTTTTTCTAGGACGCTCTCCTGCTCCGTCGAGCTGGGCACCTAAGGAGGAGGAGTGGATCTTAGAGGGGGGAGGTCCTCCACCCAAGACAGCATGTACCCCGACTCTAGCACCGACATAATCCCGTCGTTGAGTCCCAGAGCACACCACTGATGTGCATGCCGGGACAAGTTTCCTACTTGGAGGGGCTGAACGACTGGCGGTGCTGAATCGGGGCCCAGTCATTGGGGGTGCTGCCTTCTGGCCTTGGGCATGGCCGGTCAGCTTGGACGGACCTAAGGTGGTTTATTCCTCTGCCACTGATTCAGCACACGCTGCCTTGACAGGCGGCGTGGTATATGGAGGGGCCCTGGTGGCCGGTCTCTTCAATGGCATAGAACCCTGGAGCCCATGAGAGGTGTGGGCCAAATATGAGGCCACCTCCCTGTTTGTCTCTGCCCTGTGGCTGACAAAATGGGGCGGGAACTGGCCGAAGAGGGAGTGCTGCTGTGCTGGGATGGACCGCAGGGCAGCCCTCTCCTCCACAGGAATGTTAGAGAGGCTGAAAATGGCATCACGCCGCGCTAGCACAGTATTGAAGTGAAGGCTGGTAGCTGTGTCTGCAGCTGCCGTGAGACCAGATGCTACCCTATTGCCAAAAGCGTGTAACCTCTGGTCGGTGAAGAGGCCCGGCGGGACAGAGGAAGGAGACCCCTTGTCCTGAGTAACCGGACACTGTTCCCACAGCTCATTGGCCCTGTGAAGGAACGTGTCGAAGGTGTACACCGTGGAAACCTCGAGGGGGCAGCGGCGGGCCAATTTGTCCCACTCTGCTAACGTTTTAAAGGATAGGTTAGCTGAAGTGGGGAAGGTGGTGCACTGTGAGACCAACATCCTGTTCTGTGCGGAGGGCTCTGCTCCGCTGTAGGCAGGGTGGTCCTGTGTGTACCAGGACCACACCCCTCCTTTGGAGGAATCTTTAAAAAACTTTCCCGGGGAAAAGACGCCCGGGGCAGAGAGGGACTCCCTTCCTGGAGGAGGGATGGAAGCAGCACCCCTGACAGTGCGGGCTGACTTATTAAGCCATACCTGCACCATTTCTGGCACTCTGAGTTGCCTTGTGGTTCTGGAGTTAGAGTCACATGGCGTAAGGAGGGTCAAGGGTAACAAAGTAGCCTGAGGGACTGATTCGGCATACGTGACCCTATTGGGGAGGGTCAGTTCGAGCTCGGCAAAGTCCGAGTTTCGTTCAGGCTGGTCCCTAGGGAGGCACGGGCTCAATCTGTCCCCCCTGGGATGTGGGCGAAGAGTGCTCATCTGCTTGTTCGTCCTCATCCGAAGACATGGGCTCCCACTCTTGTTCGCAGTCCATCCCCTGCTGGGTGCCATCCCAAGTGGATGTACCCACTGGGGCGTCCTGTGAGCTGTGGTCAGCCCAGCGGGATGAGCTGGTACGATCCCGAGCCGGGACCATGGCCGCCACTGTTATGTCCTTGACACCTGAAGCGGGTGGGGAGCGTGTGGACCGTAGGTCCAACCATGCTTGGGATGGTGGGTGCCATACCTTTTCAGAGAGGGCGTCCCTGGATGCAAGAGTGACCCACGAGTGCTGTATGGGGACAAACACCCACTCATCTCACTGTAGGACCGAGGGCTGGGCAGGTGGGGACTGCCGGCTCCGCCGGGCCGAGTAGGGCCCCTGGGCAGCCGTCGGTCCTGACAAGGAGGCCGTTGTAACCGTGGAGGTCGCCTGTGGGTTGACAGAGGCCTGATTTGTGGACAGAGTGGCAATATTGGTCGAGGAGCTCGACCTGACCGACAAGAAGTCGATCCCACTTGTCGGGGCTGTGTGTGTCACCCTGTGAGATGTGCTGGGTTGGGTCTGGTGGGGAGCGGACAAGGGGCTGGCCCTTTGTGCTCCCGGCAACCCAGTGTGCACCCTAGGTGCGCCCCAGTACGGGTAGAATGGGGGTAACTACCCGTGGGCACCAGCCATACTGTGACCCGAACCCCAAGGGTCACTGGTGCGTTGACCTCCATGAAGGGAACAACCTGGCCAAGTCGGAGGGAGGTCAGGTCCGACTTGGGTGTCAGTCCCGCCCGAAGACGAGCGGGCTGACTGCCCGGAACCGCCTGACACGCACGGGCCTCCCCCAGCAGGGGAGACCGGCCGGATAGCGGGAAGACCTGCAGAGCAGGTTGCCACGCGCCCCGAATCCCCTCCCGTGGGGAGACTGGGGTGGCTTGGCCCGGGGTGGGCAAAGTAGAGATCCCCCCCCGGAACCAAATTTTTCTCCCCCCCCAAAAGGAGGTGGGGGAGGGGGGTCGACAGAGGAGGGAGGAGGGGGAACAACAATGGGGCACGTGAGGGCCGTCTCCGAGTGGGGACCCGGGTAATGGCCGGGCGCGGCCTCCCCTTGGGAGTCCGCGCCTAGCTGCGAGTCCCCACAGCACGGAGATGACTTGCCATTCACCCTTCTCCCTGCCTCGCGCTGGGACACCTCGGGAGGCGACGCTCGTACCTCTTTCCCCCCGGTCCCCTTCATGACCGTTTTACTGGTACGAAAGTCGCCTCCGCGATCAGCGTCTAACGACGCATCGCCGCGGTCCGTATCGGGAGGAATCATGAGCTCCGGGCCTGGGAGAGTCTCTTACCGAGTCTCAATCCCAGCATCATGATCCCCTGCCTTCGTGGTATGGCACACGAGGCATGGAACCCGCGCTTAGGCACCCAGCGAAAATCCGACCCCCAACAGAGAAAGGAAAGACAGGATCGACTTAGAGGCAGAAAAAATCAAACGAATCGAGGGTGCCGAGTCGAATCGAGTACACAGAATGTAAGAATACAATAAACACAAGCCGCATGCAACAAAATAAGGCCAAAAGGATACGCTGAACAGCCGAAAAAAGCGTAAGACGAGACAAAGCGTAAACCTGACAAGATGGCGTGGAGAGCCTTGGCCAAAGGAATGATTAAGCGCTTATAGTTTTTAGATGCGTTTGATTGGCTGAGAGCGGGTGGGCCCGTCTTTTCACTGTTAGCCGCGCGAAATTTGGCCAAGCAGAGCAAACCAATAGGCCTAGTTTGCATCAGTTTGACATGGTACAGTATATGACACCAAATATAATCTTTCCTCTCATCCCTCCCCAAAGCAATTTATTGTTTCATGGCTCAAGCACTCAGTAGCAACAGGACAAAGAACTGTACCCTGACCCATGTAAATACACACAAAGTGTGCAGTGACACACACATTGACACACATGTATACTACACACACACACAGTGGCACACACACCTGGCACACACACATATACTCACACAGTCAATACTCAAATTCACACTGGTCACATCTATCCATAATTTTAAGGAAAACATACAATGGTGCTAACACTGATCCTGTATCACATGTACTGTTCATGAGTACTTCTTGTGCAAATTAATGTCATGGAGTTTCCTTGTACTCCTGTGTCAGGCTTTTATTTCATATCTGGTTAGCAGACACTCACTGACTCAGGCTGACTGACCTCTATGCAGTTATTGCAGACGCTGCAGTGAGAGCAGCGAGGAGGCCGATAAAACTGGCAGGTCGTGCACCACTTCATGCGAACCACCACACCCTTGATTTCCACATTCTTGTACAGGGGCGCTCGGAAATCATCGTTCACTTGCTCATCTTCTCGGGCTGGGCAGGAAAAAACAAGCACATGTCATGATTATAAATATTTGTAATTGGTGACTGCTAAATTCAGTAAAGTATCTTTAGATGCAAACATAACTGCAGAAACAAATAATAATTGAAATAAATAGAATTTAGGCACATGTCCCGCATTAATTTCATGAAAAGCTCAATGCAAATATATGCGTGTCTGTATGTGCCTATGTGTGTATAGTGGCACAGTGTGTATGTCAGTGAGTATCTATGTTCACAGAAGACTACAGTGACCTTAAGGCTTAGCTTGAAGTCACCTCTTCAGTAAAAGTGATGTCTTACTTGGGTTTGACAGTCGATGATGACAGCATCATGAGTATATGTGTAGACAATAGGGAGGTTGTGCAGACCCACTTTCGTCAGATTTTCATCCGGATTCCTTGGCTATTCTTAGCATGCACAACTCCTTTTCCTTTTTGTCCAAGTCACCAAAGCTTAAATTTTGTTGTGGAAATTGCTGTTCTGCTGGAAGGATTTTGAACATTTTCGGTGACTATTTTTGCAAATTTACAAGATATATAGTTTTATAATTACACCTATTATTTGATTTAGTCTTCAATGTTTACTTTCAACGTGTTTCTTGTCATATGTCTGCCACTATGTATTTGAACTGATCCATTTATAAACTCTGCTGAAAAAATGTCTGAACAAAAGTGCACACCCAGAGAAGCCTGTTATGGCGGTGGGCTGCGCATGTTGTCACATGACCTACTTCTCGCACTGCCAGCAATGAATAGACCACCATGAAAGCCGGCTACACAATTTCCCTAAGAATAATAATATGCACACTGCTAATGGCATGTGCCTCTACATCTGTGTGTGCCCACCTGGCATACATTTGTCTTGATGTTCAATCAGTCCACGTGTACAGTTGGTCTGGCCCATGACTTCTGCTTTTGGTCCCTTACTTTTGCCTGAGACTACCTTTGTAGATGTGTGTAAAATCCAGAAAATCCAGAGCAAAGTCATGTCAAATGCTAAAATCATAAAAGTCAAATAAAATCAGACGATGTCTGGTTGACCTTTCTACCTTTCGGATAGACACCAGGATCCATAAATGTGGTCAGCGACAGGTTGAGAAGGACAAAAACTGTCAACAGTCCTGAGTAAATTGGAATGCCATAGGTGTAAGTCTCCAACAAGTACCGACATCTGAAAAAAGAAAAAAAAAAGTTGGATTCAATTCACTCTCACCTCACAAATAATCAGTTACATTCACAATAACAATACAGTAATAATGGCAAATTAACTGAAAATCTGTAATCATAATAAAAACTAAAACAAGAGAGGCAAGGCCTTAACAAGACTCACTTGTGATACACTTAAAAAAAAAAAAATCTAATCATGTGTTCTGTATTTGTTATTATAAAGCTTCGGGTTTAAAAAAAAAAAAAAAAAAAAAAAAAAAAAAAAAAAAGTCCTGAAGGCAGATTCGAACCCTGCGTGTTCAGGTGAGAAGAAACTGTCTTACCCAATATACTATCATGGCTCCTTAACTGAGGTTCAAAAATTTAACATTTAATTTTAAACATGCTTTTTTAAGGGCGATAAATTGATTGTGGTATTCGCAGTGAGAGCACTGTTTAAATCATATTATTCTGGTGTATCTTGGGCATTCAAAAAATCTTTAAGGGCAATTAAAAATTCTTTTTAAGTCCACAGTAAAAGAGATGTGGCTGTCCCCACAATCACACTGCAACATTTAGCCGTTTTCTCTGGATCTTGATAGATGTACACGTTTATAGTTACATCCGCAGGGAATGTACAACATGGTCGATTCAATTTCTCTTTTATGTTCATTCTAGTTTAATAGTTTTAAAGTTGATATGAAAATTGAGTATTTTGTTAAACTAATAACATGTAGAGCCAAATACAAGTACTTCTAAAAGTTGTATGAAGTGAAAAGGACTTCATTTTGAGAAAAGTCAAGTCTGGAAATTTTTTCGTTTCATCAAGGGTATTAACTCTCATGGTTTATTATTTTTAACGGTGAATTCCGACTGATTTTGCTGATATCTTTATGGCAGTTTGGGGCATAATCCAGTAAGTGATGAGGCGTTCACAAATCTTTCACTGAATAAATATTTAACGGTCTCCTTCTCCAACTTTCCATCACATGTTATCATGTATTGTCGATTGAATATAGAACTGAATGGGCAGGTCAACAACTTGAAACAAAATGGTGTCCTTCACGTTCGCGAGGATTATGAGCACGCGCTTTGAATATGTATAAATATGCGTACACAACTGATTTTTGCCCATGACCTTCAGGGCTCAGCCAACAGATCTATAAAGTCCACTCGTAGTACTGATTTTAGTATTTTTCCGAAAAAGACCACTTGGGCGAATGAACATAGTGTAAGCCCTATACACGAGTAAAACACACAAGCTTTTTTTGTATTGAGTATAATTTCAAAATGTAATGTTTAAGATGAGAAAGATCAGTTTAAAGGAAATTAACCTCCCTAGCATTAATTACAGATTAATTTATCTTTTTTACTATCTGCACCAAAGACATGCACCAGAAATATATCTTCCATGCTTAGCAAAAGAAGTGCCTGTTTGAACAAAAAATGATAAAAAAAAAATTACTGCTCTTGTTGCTGTGTCAGAATATCAGATCAAAGTGCCAAGTTTAGAGAATTAAAAAAAAAAATATATATATATATATATATAACAGTAAATTTATTTTGCATATAATCTGGCTTCTTTTTTATTTCTTTGTGCCCATCCCAGAGGTGCAATATTGTTTTAAACAAGATGACTGGAAAGAACTGAATTTTTCCTATTTTTATGCCAAATTTGGTGTCAACTGACAAGGTATTTGCAGAGAAAATGGCAATGTTAAAGTTTACCACGGACACATAGACACACACACACATACACACACACACACAGACAGACAACCAAACACCGGGTTAAAATATACTCACTTTGTTTACACAAGTGAGTCAAATAAAAGAAGCAAAGATTCACATGGATAACTTGCATTAAAGACACAAAATGAGGGAATGAGAGATACACTGCAAAAGCATACATGTATGAAAAAAAAAATCCATGTTCAACTCATTTTATTTATTAAAAGCAAAAGCAAAAATTCCTGCACTGTGTGTGTGTGTGTGTGTGTGTGTTAGTGCGGTTATTCCAGTATAAATCATTGAAGAATAGTTAATACATCATTACATGCAATAACTTGAATAAGAATTAAGATGCGTTAATCATCAAGAACCCCCCCCCCCCCATTATTTTCTTAACTGTCTGTAAACATTCTCATGATTCTGTGCGCATTTATCAGTATTATTTACTATTAATGCATGTTTTGCATGTGTAACTGTAAGGTGCAATTGCACACATGACTTATTTATGTCATTTATATTGTACATGTGTGTGTGTGAGACCGTGTGTGTGTGTGTGTGTGTGTGTGTGTGTGAAGCATGTGTGCAATGCCCATTTGGATCAAACCAGCTCAGTCTATGACGTTTTCTCCCCAATAATGCATGATAATTAATTAAACTTGAACAAAATGCAATTTACCTCTTCAGTATCATTTAATATTCATTAGAATCGAGGTCTGAAATCCAGAATCATACAGAAATCTGAACTTGAAGTACTTTCTTTACTGTGATTAACAAACTACAGCTAAATAATGAAAAAACTGAACTGTTGCTTGCTTGCCCCAAGAAATTTATGAACCACCCGTCTCTCCCTCATTCTCTTCTGGTAAACAACACTGTTATTCCAGTCTCCCAATCAGTGAGCCTCTGCGTCAGTCTTGACCACAGTATGTCATTACAGCAGCACATTTCAAACATTTGCAAATCAGCTTATCTTGAGTTGCGAAGAATTAGTTCTATTCCCCACTTCCTGTCTGTGAAAGAAACAGAAACATTAGTCTGTGCTTTTGTTTTGTCAAGCATTGATTACTGCAACTCTGTTCTTGTCAGCATTCCAAACACTTCACTTGATAAACGTCAAGGAGTTCAGAACAATGCTGCTTGACTTATTTTCAGATCCTTCAAATTTGAACATTGTATGTATGTTACTCCCCTCTTCCACTCTCTTCAAAGAGAACTGCATACAAGCTTTCTGCCCTGTAGTTTTCTGCCCTCTCAAGCTCTGGTCCTCGCTACCTCTCTGACCTCCACGAAGTGTACATTCCAACTCGTCACATTCATTCTGCCTCTGATACCAGGCTGTTAAAAATCTGTTGAAAAGAAGAAGCAACAGGTACAGAGATCTTTCTCTTTACAGGCCCCATCATTGTGGAACAAACTGCCAGAAAAAATGCAATATTCTGTCTCAATGAAATCTTTTATGCTTGCTCTGAAAACACAACTTTTCCAACAATCGTAATTTTTCAGAGCTGGTCTTGGTACGATCTGGTTTTAAATGCATGCTTTATTGTGGAGAAGCTGTTTGCCATGGGTGTGTGGTGGGGCGCTAGCGAGTATCCGTGCATTCGTGTGTTTGTGCGTGCTTGATTGCGTGTTGCAGGGATGCATTTTCTGGAGGGCGTCATTAGTGGATGGGTGGTTTCCAATGTTCAGGTGCATGAGTGTATTCTATTTCTAGCTTGTGCTTCTGTGTGTGTGTGCATGTGCATGTGTGTGTGTGCATGTGTGTGTGTGTGTGTGTGTTCTGGAACACTTCTGTGTGCGTGTTTGTGGGGGTTGGGGTGGGGGTATTGATGGGGGAAGCGGGGAGCTGGGAACAAAATGTAAAGCACATTATTGAGCAGTATTTCTACGGAGACATGTTATATAAATGTCCATTATCATTATCAACAAAACTTGTATGTATATATATATATATATATATATATATAATTTATATGATTGTAATTTTGTATAATGTAAGCAAGCATTATGATTATATCTATTAACTAAAATTATTTGTTCCAATAAAATTATTTGTTCAAGACCATAATAAATGTTTAAAATAAACTTATGTATTACACTACTAGTACTACCATCAAAAAGGCATCATGCATACTTGTTTAAGTGATGATATTGATAAATGTGCACATTTTCCACACATTATACCTGATTATGGACAGGGTTCATTTTAAATGGTCATGGGCCCTTGATGAAAATGACCTATGAAAATGAAATGACAGGGGGTACAAACTACAATGCACACTGATGACTGATGTTGTTTTTTTATATCTTGTTCATTGTTCAGTCTGCTTACATTTTGTATCATGTAAGTATATATATTTATATTCTAACTGTTAGTGTTATTGTAAATACTCTGTCTATGTACAAGCATCAGTCTGTATTATTTATTACATTATTATTTACAATGAAAAGGACAATCAAAATGACTTAGGTGTTACTGTTCCACTGCTGCAGTAGCTACATGGTTAAATCCATAGACTTCGATTTTGAAACTGAAGGTCATGGATTTGATCCCATTATAACCACCAGACAGATTAATCGAGATCTTTCAGATCTCCCTGGTCAAAATAAGTAAATGTAAAGACTATAAGTTGTCTCAATTTCTCTCGAGTGTATGTGTGTGTGTGTGTGTGTGTCACAACTCATGACAATCTCGTGTGGACTGTTTTGTGTATTACCTTCCCCATTTACCCTTTCCCATTCGAGCATTCGTTTAGTGTGTGTTAGCTCCCGGTTGTGTGTTTTTTACGTGCAATCGGGGAGTCTCGCTTGTGTGTTTGTGTCACTGCTGAGCAGAGTTTAAAGGCTCTCTGTTCTGTCAGTGGCACTTCTCTAGGCTTTGCGCCCACGGCCTTCTTGGAGGAAGGTCGTGCCTGTTTGGTTCGGGGCTTTTTGCCCAGTTGGTTGGCACCTTCATATGAGGATCACTTTTCTTCCTGGTGGCCATGCTTCTATGTTCTGTGTGCTCCAGCTCAGAGGGAGTGCCCTGCTGGACGTGTCTCCTCTTTGTTTTTTTTATTTCCAGCGTCAGGGTAGTGGTACCCAGTTGGCAGTTTGCAGCATTCCACTTCCTGTGCCATCTGTCCTTCAGCCTGTGTTGGCCGGGCAGCGTTGTCGCTCCAGCTGCTGCTGACTGCTCTTCTTGCCCTCTTCTCATCACTGTTGTCGTTTGTGCAACAGCTTCGTTTTCTTCAGTCTTCGTTGTCCACGTCATCGTTTGTTTATTTTATCATCTGGTGTTGTGCAGAGTGTTTCAGGTTTTCTTTATCAACTGTCCTGAGTGCACAACATTCTTCAGACTGTTTTTTTTCGCTGGAAGGACGTGTCTTCCAGCTCTGTTTTTTTTTTTTTTTTTGTGGGTTATTTATCCATTCTGTTGTCGTTTAAGTGTATCAGTTGTTGTGGCTGGGATTGTGGTTAGTTTTATTTGGCAAGTTCTGTGTGTGACTGAATAAATGTATGTAAACCCTGAATTATTTTAGGCTGTGTTTGTGTTGTCAGGGTGTTAGTGCTGGGTTGGGTAGGGGTTTCTAGTCCGCTCTCTTATAGCGCGTGACAAATGGTGGAGATGCGGGGTACTTAGGTTAGTTAAGGTGGGGGAGGGTGTGACGTCTTGTTTGTTTTTCATTATTTTTTTTAAGATGAAGTTTTACTGAGTAGTGGTTGAGTTCCTTTTGAACTTTATTCAAAGTACACTGATGTTACTGCCTGTTAGTGGATAAATGTTAAAATATTTTTTTGTAACCAATTGCCGATTGAACTTAGATATTCATCTTTCTTTTGTTTTGGTTATGTCACCCAGACCAGTGGTGAGCTTCTTTAAATCTGTCATACAACTGTTGTTGTTTTTCAGTCATTGTCAGACAGCCAAACTGATTTTGAATAATGCTTTCATTGACAGGAAAGTGGTATGGTAATCTCCCTTGGTTTGGTTTGTGAGTCATGTTAATTTTTGTGGGATATCGCTCATGCCAGTTTTGAGTACTCCTTTGTGCATGTCATTTTTCTGTGTTGCCATTTACCCTGTGTTGGGTTCTGGTTGTAGGACCAGAGGCGTTTTTGTTCGGTACTGTCATGTGCCGTTCGGGGGTTTGGGGCTTTTTGCCCAATTGGATGGCACCCTGATGTGAGGATTGTTTTTCCTCCGGGTGGCCAAATTCTGTGTTATCCGTGTTTCTGTGTTTGCCATTTTACCCTAAAGTATGGGTTCTGGTCGCAGTACCAGAGGCGTTCTTTTGGTTCAGTTCTGTCTTGTGTTTGTCTTTGGGAGTCACCCTTTACCTACCTTTCTGACTGTCAATAGATATTAACTTTATTTTCAACATGTATCATTTTGTTTTCAACAGATGTTTCATTTTCAACATGTATTTTTTATTTCAACTATTAAATGTGGATATTGCTGACTAAATTTAGTTCTTTCTATTGAAATGGGATTACATGAACTTAATTTTCTTTTGTTCTTAACCATCAGCATTATCTTAAAACATAAAAGCTTTAACTTTACTGTAGGATTAGCAACAGTTCAGCACTGCAATGCCTTTTGTCCCTGTATGGACTTTTGCAACATGGAAGTGGGATGTCTGTTGTGCCAAATGTCTTGTCATTCATTGTGACTGTTTTGTTTGTTCCAAATTTAAAATTTGAACTTATGTGGGGGGTATTGTCACAACTCATGACAATCTCGTGTGGACTGTTTTGTGTATTACCTTCCCCATTTACCCTTTCCCATTCGAGCATTAGTTTAGTGTGTGTTAGCTCCCAGTTGTGCGTTTTTTACGTGCAATCGGGGAGTCTCGTTTGTGTGTTTGTGTCACTGCTGAGCAGAGTTTAAAGGCTCTCTGTTCTGTCAGTGGCACTTCTCTAGGCTTTGCGCCCACGGCCTTCTTGGTTCGGGGCTTTTTGCCCAGTTGGTTGGCACCTTCATGTGAGGATCACTTTTCCTCCTGGTGGCCATGCTTCTATGTTCTGTGTGCTCCAGCTCAGAGGGAGTGCCTTGCTGGACGTGTCTCGTCTTTGTTTTTTTTAAATTTTATTTCCAGCATCAGGGTAGTGGTACCCGGATGGCAGTTTGCAGCATTCCACTTCCTGTGCCATCTGTCCTTCAGCCTGTGTTGGCCGGGCAGCGTTGTCGTTCCAGCTGCTGCTGACTGCTCTTCTTGCCCTCTTCTCATCACTGTTGTTGTTTGTGCAACAGCTTCGTTTTCTTCAGTCTTCGTTGTCCACGTCATCGTTTGTTTTTTTTGTTTTTTTATCATCTGGTGTTGTGCAGAGTGTTTCAGGTTTTCTTTATCAACTGTCCTGATGCACAACATTCTTCAGACTGTTTTTTTTTTTTCGCTGGAAGGACGTGTCTTCCAGCTCTGTTTTTTTTGTGTGGGTTATTTATCCATTCTGTTGTCGTTTAAGTGTATCAGTTGTTGTGGCTGGGATTGTGGTTAGTTTTATTTGGCAAGTTCTGTGTGTGACTGAATAAATGTATGTAAACCCTGAATTATTTTAGTCTGTGTTTGTGTTGTCAGGGCGTTAGTGCTGGGTTGGGTGGGGGTTTCTAGTCCGCTCTCTTATAGCGCGTGACAAATAGTGGAGATGCGGGGTACTTAGGTTAGTTAAGGTGGGGGAGGGTGTGACGCTCTCTTATAGCGCGTGACAGTGTGTGTGTGTGTGTGTGTGTGTGTGTGTGTGTTTATTTCTTATAAATCTAGTTCCACATTATATGAGAAAGATCAAATTCACATGTTAAGATCCTGTAATCTGTGTCAGTGTTTGCCGGGCTATGACTTGTGCCAGTTATGGAAACTTGAACATGTTCAGTATCTAAAGTTTCCTTGAAAAACTGAACATATCCAGTATCACTGTACTTCCTCGAAAAACAACTTAGTATGGCTGCTTGTACAGCTGGGTAAAATTATTCATACACTGATACAGATTAAAGTCTACTTGAATATTAAAGTGAATGTGGCAGCTGCAGCCCACAAACACATCAGGTAGAAATGGCCCACAAACACATCAGGTAGAAATGGCCCGCAAACGCATCAGGAAGAAAAGAAAAAGCAAGAGTGTTGAAACAGATTCATCAAGTCTGGCCTGACTTTTTTTCCCCCCCAAGACCCCTTTTTTCTGAAAATCTATAATTCCACTTTGATGATTTAATGATCGAGCACACACACACACACACACATTCACAAACACACACAAATAATGAATCATACACATGCAATATACATGTATATAATTATTATATATATACACTGACAAGTTTTTCTTAATGTACACACTCACATGTATACGAACACACACTCCTGCACACTACCAACACCAGCAATTAGTTAAGAAGTGGATTAATGGGTGTTTTAAATGAAACAGCAATAACCCATAACCCATAACTTTTTGGGGGGGATTTGGGTTTTTTTTTTAATTCTCAGAATTCATCCACAGAATTACTTATCAATAGTCAAGTGAGCCACTGATCAATGGTACCTTTCTTAAGCATGAAAGCTGTGGTTTCAGTGTGTGTGTGTGTGTGTGTGTGTGTGTGTGTGTATGTGTGTGTGTGTTTGTGTGTGTAGGATGTATGTGTGCGTGTGTGTTGTGCCAGTGCATGCACAAATATGCATGCTTCTAACAGAAATCAATTTCACATTACATGCTAATCCATTTCAGATGTGATCCATTCATAACTGGCAAATACATACCTGTGTGCACAAAAACTTGAGGCTAAAAGAGAGCACAATTATGATAATTAAGCAAAACTTTCCCCACTCTTAAAGTGCTGAACCCTTTCAGATCAGATAAAGTATCTAATTAATTTTGATCGTACCAGATACTGGCAACTGAAATGTGAACTGAGATTAAGTGAATCAAATGCATGTTTTATCTAGTCTCATTTCGATTCTCATTCTGGGTGATCAAACGAAGCCGCATAAATCATATTTTTCATTCATCAGAGAATAATGGGCTCCCAGAGATCCTGGCTTTGACGTTGCCTCGCTGAAACGATCAATTCACAAACGAAAGCAACACAAACAATACCAATATTCATTTGGTAAAACTAAAAGTGACAACTGATTGATTCTGTAAGAAAATGATGACCCACATCATGTTGATTTTGGACTTACAAGTCACAAATATACTCACACAAATGCAAAATACAGCCCTGTACATCCTATGACAAGTGACCAGGCTAGTGTAGCTGGAATTATCTTCGTTGAACATTCGCACCGAGCCATCGCAAATCTCAGTTCCGCAGAAATGAACACATTTCAATCAGCCTCTGTACCATGGAAACACATTGAAGATGGCATCATTTGTCTTCAACCGGCTTACGTCGTACAGGTACACATCTGCATCCGCGAATGAAAATATTCATTATTAACTGGTTTACATTTCAAATCGAGTTCATATTGTGATAAACTGCTGTCAAAATTATTGAAATGTAAAACAAAATCACAAACATGTATGCTTTAAATTTGTCTTTCTCTCTCTCTCTCTCTTTTTTTTTTTTTTTTAATTCACAAACTAGCAAAATAGTGCGTATGGATATGGAAACAAAATTTGTGTGCGCGCGCATGTAGGCAAAATGCCGGTACACTTCCTGATGCACCTCGATGCTCAAAGAAGCAACGGAGGAAGGGGGTGTGGTTGGTCCGGATTCTGTCTATATAACGCTGTGACACAAGCATATACTTTATAATCCGTTGTGCTATTGATTTTCGCGAATTAATCCAAAATGGCACTCACGAAAGTTGACATGATTAAATGCACGGTGATTAACAGTATCCAGAATAAATGAGAGCGCTTATCGCACATGCAGTTAGTTCCATTAATGAACATCACTTACAACCAATGACAAAATGTATCATGCATGGCTCTGCGTGTGCGATCGTGTGTGTGTGTGTGTGTGTGTGTTCGAGCATGTGCACCTCAGTGTGTAATAGTGTAGTACATATCCTTGAGGGTGTGTATTGTGGGCCCCAGTAAAAGCTAGGTTTTGGTCCAGTCACCCACGTGCACAGATCACTGAGCAATGCTCAAAACCTGATCAATTGACTTTTCATTATAATGATTCATTTGGTTTGATCAGTCTCAGCTTCGATTCAATCATTGCGTGTTTCTATTGCCGGATAACCTTGCGCGTAAAAGAGTCTCGTACCCAAATATGCGTCGTTTGGTTGTCAGCTGCAGGCTGGGTCGTGGTCTGTAGCGTTCCTGACAAAGACATTTCAGTTTTCATCATGCCGCCACCAACAACCCAAAAACTGATCAAGACTACTGCGCTGAAGAACGTTCAGTTGCCCAGGCTGTTTTTATCATTTATCAATTAGCCTACTTGCCTTCTATGTCACTGATTTTTAGTTTTATATATCTGTGTTAGTCACTAGTTATTGCATGGCGTTGCTGAAGCACTTATTTGGTAGGGCATCCTAGGCCTGAGTAGTGCGTAAGTTTGGCCGGTCAGTGCATGCGTACTTTGTCAGGCATCTACTGTCTCTCTTTATTTTTCAGTGCCTAGCAGATGTAGTTCAGTTGGCATAAATGGATCACTGGTTTTTAGCGTTTTGACCCGTCAGTGTTTGAAACCAAACACACACTGACACACATTGACACTCACGCACACACACACACACCGTGACACCGGCACACTGACGGTGTATAAAAAAAAATATATATATATATTTGTGTGTGTGTGTGTGTGTGTGTGTGTGTGTGTGTGTGTGTGTGTTCGGATCACAGGATAAATTCGTCGCAGAGGCCAATATGGCCATCGTAGCAAAGGACTTCGATCGAAGAGTGCATGCAAAAAACAAAAAAAAACAAAAAAAAACACACACACACACACGCACACACACACAAAACCAAAACAAAAAAATAACAAAAACAAAACAACAACAACAAAACAAACAACAGCAACAACAAACAAACAACTGGAAAAAAAAAAACCCGCCGTGTTAATGAGTTAATGATGGAAAACAGTAGCTGGCAGGGAACTTCTGATGGCCGCTTTGAATGCTAGAGTCCCTGCGCATGTGTGTGTGTGTGTGTGTGTGTGTGTGAACTGAAGGGGTAGAGAGAGAGACTGAGACTCAAAACTCAGAATGCCCCAAGGCAGCTGTCAGTCAGCTCTACCCATGGAGGCGACTTGTTTTGTTTATGACGTGTTGTCGGGCCTATTGTGGCTCTTGTGACTGACGGACAGAGTTAAAACCAGCTAGCCTAGGACCGTGTAAAATGTTTCGTGGGTTCTTTTGATACTTTGTCACAGGCTTACCTCCCTTGATTATTTCCGGCTTGATGAGGTCTGACTGATGAGTAACGAGTGGTTAGGTCCAGCACGTCTGCTGTTTGCTGGAAGTCTGTTCTTCCCTTTGGTTTACAACGTCACGAAGAAGGTTTTGATGAGATGTACCGGATACAAATTAACGAACGGAGACATCTGTTTGATTTCCGAGAAGTAAGACAATTCACAGGGCATTCAGTTGCAGAGACATAGATCTAAGATTCAAACAGATGAAAGCAGACCCGAATGTGAGAGAGAGAGAATTATTTGATTTAGTTTCATCTGTTTCCTTTAGTATGTACGTGTAGATCGAAACAATAGATCAGTCACCACTTAATGTGCAAATCTCAAAGGTCCAGAAAAAATTGCAGGTTTCACTGATGACGTTTTTCTGCAGACGGAATGCACTTGCAGCTATCCGACATCATTAATGAAATCTAACAATATACGAATCTGATAATATATGAATGTCAAATGGCCACTGAGTAATGTTAAGCTTTGTATAAAATGTATGCCACAGTTAAATACAATATATATATATATATATATACATTAGATTTGACTGATTTCAATGCATAACACTGAGCAGCCAATCAGCACAGATTGTTGCAGCAAGGCTTCTTCAAACTGGCCTGTATCACAAGATCACAAGATAATTTATTGGCCTTAAATGGAATTGCTTGGTGTGGTGGCACACAGTTAACTTGAATTCTATATAGTACAAATATAGACATGCATAAACCATTTAGTTAATTTGAAAACGCTCAGAAGCACACAATCTCGGCTGCCTCAAATATCCATGCGCCCGCTATCAGTCTCCATTTCACACTCGTCATAAAAAATAACTAAAAACATGTAAAACGACCTTCAAATATAAATAAGTAGGTTACAATAATAAATAAGCCCCAAAATCAAGGAGGGTTGATAACATAGATGAATAATCAAACAATCAAATACATAAATAATGGCAACAACAGTAATAATATCAATCATAGTAATAATAATAATGATGATGATGATAATAATAATGATAACAACAACAGTAATAATAATAACAACAATTATTCTCTAACAATATCAATAATAGTAATAATAATGATGATAATGATGATAATAACAATAATAATGATAACAACAACAGTAATAATAATAACAACAATTATACTACCACTGCCAGTAATACTACCACCACAATCACCAGCACCACTACTACTACCAATAATAATAATAATAATAAATGAATGAAGACTCCTTGTCCTATACTAGAAACTAGGCACACCCTGGGGTTAAAATACAACACTCAATGCCTAAAAACTAACAACAGTAATAAAACTGTAGTATTAAAGATCACACACACACACACACACACACACACACACACACACACACACACAACATTATCTAAGCTTAAGACGAAGAAGAATAAATTGATGATACACGATGAAAAATAAAACGTGCACAGTCGTAGACACACACATATATGTGTAGTATTTCCTAAACAAAGTAAGAATAAATTAGTAATGCATGATGAAAAATATGAAAAACAGCACAGTCAGAAAAATGTCAGACTTTCAGTTTGAAGAATACAGAAATAAGCACAATCTAAAAACAAACATAATCAGCATCTAAGACTTGTGGTTAAAGACAAAACATGGTAAATGGAATTGCTCTCTACATCACAACATAATAGACCAGATCCAAGTTTAAAATTTTCGAAACTAAAATATCAAGCAAACACACACACACACACACACACACTGACACACACACACACACACACGCACACGTGTGTGCGCGCACGTTCACACACACACACAATTGAATGTGCACACCATAATTAAAAGTTAATCAGCTCACTGAATCAGGCAGCCAGGCATCAAGCCAGCAAATCAGTCAAAAACACTCAGTCACACAATCAGTGAGTCGATCCAGCACATAAAGGTGCTGAGGAGTGTCGCAGTTAGGTAAACCGGGCAAGTAGATAGGGGTAAGGGAACGGGGAAGGAGGGAGGTGGTGTGGGGGGTGGGGGCGGGGGTACAGTTCAATAAACCGGGAAAAGGGATGGGGTAAGGAAACAGGAAAGGACGGGGGAGGCAGCACTGGAAGGTGGTGGGGGTGGGGGGTAACTTATCTAAATAAGTACTGGAATGGCAGATGGTGGCACCAGTTCAGGCCTCGTAGGTTCTTCACCTGAAGTCGTTCAGGCCTCTGATGGCGGACGGGATGAACGAGGCTCTGAAACGCGTTGTCCTGCACCACATCGACAGCAAGCGACCAGAGTCCCTATGTGAGGTGCAGTCTGACAGGGCATGGTGCAGTGGATGGTCAGGATCCTGGAGAATAGCGCAGGTTTTTTTCGGGCTTGACTTGGTGTAGGTGTCAGCAAGGGGGGTGACGTCCTGGTCAATGACCTTGGTTGTGGCTGATACAGTCCTGTCCAGTCTCTCCCTGTCAGCTTTCCCAAGAGAGCTGAAACAACACAGCTGGTTATACATGAGTACAGACTGGATTGTGGACTGAAAGAACAGGTTGAGGATGGTGTTGCTCACTCTGAACTGTCTGAGTTTCCTCAGAAAGTACAGACGTTGGCTGGCTTTCTTGCAGCAGACGTTGATGATGGGGGTCCACTCTAGCTTGTTGTCGATGATTGTGCCAAGGTACTTAAAAGTGTGCACAATGCGCACTTCCTCACCCTTGATGACAAGTGGGTCGATACTATTAGAGTTCCTGCGGAAGTCAATCACCATCTCTTCTGTCTTGGCGACGTTGAGCTTGAGGAAGTTCCTGTCACACCAGTCCACCAGCTCACCGACCGCTTCATGGTACTGGGTTTCTTCAGAGTCCCGCATTAGTCCTGATAGGGATGTGTCATCCGCAAACTTGATCTGCAGGTTGCAGGTCTCCTTCGTGCAGCATTCAGCAGTGTAGATGGTGAAGAAAACAGGTGAAAGGACACACCCCTGTGGTGCTTCGGTGTTGGTCACCAAGACATTGGAGATGGCACAACCCACTCTGACCCGCTGAGTCCTGTCGGTCAGGAAGCTGAAGACCCAGGAGATGATGGTGGGGTTGACAGACATGGACAGCAATTTTCTGATGAGGAGGTGAGGCTGAATGGTGTTAAAAGCACTCGAAAAGTCCACAAAGAGGATCCTGGCATGTGTCTTTGGCTTGTCAAGGTGCTGATGGAGATGGTGCAACAGCCTCAGGATGGCATCTTCTGTGTTCCAGCCCACGGTGTAGGCAGACTGAAGTGGATCTTGATGGGCTTCAGTCTCACTCTTGAGGTGCTTGAGGACAATCCTTTCTGTGCATTTCATTGGGACTTATGTCAGTACAAGAGGTCTGTAGTCGTTGAGGTGGCAGGCAGTTTTCTTCTTGGGCGCTGGAATGATCATGGAAGATCTCCACAGTTGCAGTACATGGCCCACCTGAAGTGACCGCTGGAACAGCTTCTTGAAGATATAAGCCAGGGAGTCACTGCAGGTCTTCAGGGTCTTGCAGCCAATGCCATCATGACCAGGAACCCTTCTTGTATTCAGCCTTCTAAACAGGTTGCGGACTTCCTCTTCCTGAATGGTGACTGGCGATCCAGACATCTGGTGTATGACAGCCATAGCCTGCTGCTGCTCATGGCTGAAGTCACGCTGGTCAAACCGTGTATAAAACACGTTCAGTTCATCAGCCAACTGCTTTTCATCATCTGCCCGTAAGTCAAACTTTCTTCGGCCTGTACCCGGTGATGGTTGAGATGTTCTGCCAGCACTGTCTGGGGTTGCCCTGCTGGAAGTTCTGCTCAAGTTTAGCTGAGTAATTCTTTTTCTCTGCTTCAATCTTCCTGTCGATTATTTTCTGGATCCGCCTCCTTTTCTCCATGTTGCTCTCCTTCACAGCTGCCTGTCTTTCTCTCAGCATTTGCCTCAGCTCGATGGTGACCCAGAGCTTTGTGTTTGGGTACAGCTTTACCTGCTTTGTCTGCAGGACTAGATCCACGCAGAAGTTGATATAGCTGGAGATGACGTCAGTTGTTTCATCCAGAGAGCTGTCGTCGTCCAGGAAGACATTCCAGTCTGTGCAATCAAAGCAGGCATTGAGACTGTCTGCTGACTTCTGGCTCCAGACTTTGATGGTCTTCACAACTGGTTTGGACTGCTTCAGCTTCTGCTTGTACGCAGGTATCAGCTGCACCATCTGATGATTAGAACGGCCGAGGTTGGGAAGAGCTCATGACTTGAAGGCACCCCTGATGTTCCCATAGCACATGTCTAGTGTGCTGTCACCTCATGTGGTGCAGGTCACATACTGTTTGAAAGTGGGCAGCACTTTGTTCAGCCTGCACTTGTTGAAGTTGCCCACAATGAAGGAAGGAGCATCGGGGGACAGTGAGGACAGACGATGGATGACGTCACTCAGCGTGTTTATGGCAGTCCTGATGTTGGCTCTGGGGTGGATGTAAACCACTGTGAATAACACCTGGTTGAACTCCCGGGGCAGGTAGAAGGGCCGGAGTGCAACAGTCAGCATCTCAATGTCTTCCTGGCAGAGGGACTCCCTCACCTTCACGTTGGTGCACCAGCGGTTGTTGATGAAAACACAAACACTGCCACCTCGACTTTTGCCTGTGTTTTCAGCTGATCCGTCACAGTGGTAAACGTGAAAGCCAGGGATGTCAGGATCAGCAGCATCTTCTCTCAGCCATGTCTCTGAGAAGCACAGAATGTTGGCTTCACGGAATTCGTGCAGGTACTGACAGCAGGCGGTTAGTTCATCACACTTGTTGCCTAACGACTGTGCATTGCCGAGTATGACTGAAGGCAGTGGAAGCTTGAACCTACGTCAGCCCATACGAATACGCACTCTCCCTCTCCTGCCTCTCTTTCGTGGTCGAAGGTCCCGGAACAGTGGGTCATGCAGGAAGGTGAAATCAAGCGTTACCCACTCTACTCGAGGCGTCCTACATTCGTTGAGCAGTTCACGTGAAAAGTGCATGATGATTTAAGACCACACTTTTACTGGATTGAATCAAGCGCAGCCACCAGGTAAGACAAGATCGAGCCACACCTCTACAAGGTCAATAAAAAGAACGGAGAAATAGCAGCTTCCCTACAGAATGAATATAACAAAATTCACTTTTGCCAGTTAAAATACGCTATGGATAAAACAACGAGACACGTAAAATAAACAGAGTTCAGTCATGAGTGCAACCACAACTACTTTCAAAAGTCAGTGAGTGTAGATCTATTTCAAAATGTTAACAAATATGGCGGACTCCGTTTACTCTGCGATTCAAAAACAATACCAACGTGCGAATACTCACAGCAGACCGCTTTCACAAACAAAACTGACGTCATTCACAGAGAGTCCTATCTCTCACTCTGCAAAACAACATTTCAAAATACAACAAAGAAATTCTTAAAATTGAGTAAAATGTCTCCACTACTTATGCACACCACTTGTCGCAACAGAGTCGCGCCCCCATGATTGTTAAGAATTCTCACACGCGTGCGCGCACGCACGCACTATCAGTCTGTGTTTTCATGATATATATACATATATAATATGTGTGTGTGGATTTCTTTTCAAATCACGATAACTCCGGCCCTACCCATAATAACCATTTTATGTTTAAAGATCTGGTCAGTTATGTTCAGTGCATGTATTTAACATTGTACACGCAGAATAACATGCAGCATACAAGCTGTTGTGGCCGTTTGTGTGGGTGTCATCATCGTGTCCCAGATCAAAGACATCATGGCGGACACGTAAGTAACGTGCTACTGATGAGTATAATTATTGTTCAGACCGACAGTCTGAATGTGTTTTTGATGTTGAGTTGTTTATGTGCTGTATGCTGTGTGCACATATGTTGGAGAGTGAAACTGTTGAATCGTATTTTTAAAAGTGCTTGTTGCTGTTGTTACTGTTCTGTGTTGTTGCTATTTGTCTTCATGCTGTTGCTGCTGTACTTAAGTTTAGGTTACGGTTGAAGTCAAGCGAGCGAATGGCGGTGAGAATTAGTGAGTCTTTGTTCTATCGAGTCAGACTTTCTCTTACTTCTCCTATGCGTCGTAAAAGGTGCCGTGTTTTCTCCCACCACTCTGTCCACCACTTTTCTAGTGACATTGGATTTGTCTTTGTCTTGTTTAGTCATAATAAATTTTATTTCTATCCTAACACGCAGCGCCCAAAGTCAAAACACAATGTACATTACAGCTGAATACACCCTTCACAGCCATTTTGTTGCATACTATGGATGATTGTATAAGCTTCAAACTCAAAGATCCCATTTGTCTTTGTCTTGTTTAGTCATATTTCTATCCTAACACGCAGCACCCTAAGTCAAAACACAATACACATTACTGTTGAATACACCCTTCACAGCCACTTTGTTGCATACTATGGATGATTGTGTAAGCTTCAAAGATCCCAGTACCATCAGTTGTTTACAGTTTTGACTAGTGGGGGGTCGCAACTTTCACATCCAGAAGGTTGTCGTCAGGCCCAGTAACGATTTCAATTTTGTCAGTCTCCTGTCTTAGTGTGACCAGTGTCGTCACCATCATCCGTAAGCTTGGTGCAGAGTGAATGTAAAAAGATGACATCACGGTACCTTGGCGTGCTCCAGTATCAATATTTAAAACAGGAAATGCACATTTCTTTCCTTTGTGTGTGTGTGTGTTTGTTTTGTTTTGTTCACCCATGTTATCTGCGATGTAGCCACTGGCTGACCAAAAGCTACGCGTGGTTCGGCCTGCCCTACTTTGCCCACGACGTTTGGGCCATCTATCAGACCTTCTACTGGAACAGTGACCTCAGCGTGAACGTGGGACCCATGTGGGGGCGTGTCGCTGTCTTCCTGCGGCGCCGCTGTGTCATGCTCGTGCACCACCTCGTTCTGCCCGTCCTCCTGTTCCCCGTCGTGGTGGTCAGTCTGTTCGTGCGTTGGTACCGCATTGTTGTATTGACTCAGTGCGTGAAGAGAGAGTCCTTGCAATCAGCGTGTCTCGGTTGTCTTTCTGTCTATCCGTCTGTCTCTCATTTGCCTCGGCAGCCATCTGTATGCGTGTGTGTGTGTGTTTGTGAGTGGGGTAGGGGTGAGGGGGGGTAAACTTTGGCGTTGAATGTTTTTTTTTTTTTTTCTCGGAAACCGCTTGTGATGTAAGAACCTCGCTCGACAGGCATGAGTAAAACATTTCCGATCACCCGTTTGTGATGATGAGGTAAGCAGGGTGTTGGCAAATTAGGAAAAGTTCATTACAGTTAAGGTTTTACATAAGATTTCATCAAACTTTTAACAGTGACTGGCTATGGCGACTGCATGATCCCCGTTGAAATTAAAGGTCAGTTGTAAAATGTCGAGATCACAGCAGAACAAGTGTGAAGGTGGAAAAGAGATCATTCTTGCATATCATTTTTGTTCCTGGGGCCGTATGGGACTCACACGTATCTTGAAAGCATTGCCGCTATTGTTTTTTGTTTTGTTTCTGTATCAGTCTGATTAACCACTAAATTTTAAAGAGGTTTGGTGTGGAGGATGAGAGAAGAAACACGAGAGGCAAGGCCTTGAAGACTCACTTGTGATACACTTTTTAAAAAAATCCAAGCTTTTTATGTATTGAGTATAATGCATTTACTGTTATATTTATATTTTTTGCATTCTCTACACTTGGCACTTTGATCTGATATTCAACCCAACAAAAGATATGTCATTATTATCATTTTTTGTTCAAACAGGAACTTCTTTTGCTAAGCATGGAAGTTTTGTTTATTGGAAACGTTTTGGTGCAGACAGTAAAAAAGGGGAAATTACTCTGTAATTAATGCTAGGGGACTTAGTTTGCTTTAAACTGATCTTTCTCATACAGTCTTAAACATTACATTTTGAAATTATACTCAATGCATAAACAGCTTGGATTTTTTTAAAAAGTGCATCACAAGTGAGTCTTGAAGGCCTTGCTGCTCTTGTTTCAAAATGTAATGTTTAAGATGAGAAAGATCAGTTTAAAGCAAATTAAGTCCCCTAGCATTAATTAGAGTAATTTCCCTTCTTGACTATCTGCACCAAAACGTTTGCAAAATAAATAAAACTTCCATGCTTAGCAAAAGAAGTTCCTGTTTGAACAAAAAATGATAATTATGACTGCTCTTGTTGTTGGGTCGAATATCAGATCAAAGTGCCAAGTTTAGAGAATACAAAAAACATAAATATAACAGTAAATGCAGTTTGCATATAATTAGGCTTCATTTTTTATTTTTTTGTGCCCATCCCAGAGGAGCAATATTGTTTTAAACAAGATGACTAAAAAGAACTGAATTTTTCCTATTTTTGACTCACTTGTGTAAACAAAGTGAGTCTATGTTTTAACCCAGTGTTCGGTTGTCTGTGTGTGTGTGTGTGTGTGTGTGTCTGTGGTAAACTTTAACATTGACATTTTCTCTGGAAATACTTTGTCAGTTGACACTAAATTAGGCATAAAAATAGGAAAAATTCAGTTCTTTTTAGTCATCTTGTTTAAAACAATATTGCTCCTCTGGGATGGGCACAAAAAAATAAAAAATGAAGCCTAATTATATGCAAACTGCATTTACTGTTATATTTATTTTTTTTAATATATTTTTTGTATTCTCTAAACTTGGCACTTTGATCTGATATTCAAACCAACAACAAGAGCAGTCATAATTATCATTTTTTATTCAAACAGGAACTTCTTTTGCTAAGCATGGAAGTTTTATTTATTTTGCAAACGTTTTGGTGCAGATAGTCAAGAAGGGAAATTACTCTAATTAATGCTAGGGGACTTAATTTGCTTTAAACTGATCTTTCTCATCTTAAACATTACATTTTGAAACAAGAGCGGCAAGGCCTTCAAGACTCACTTGTGATGCACTTTTTAAAAAAAATCCAAGCTGTTTATGCATTGAGTATAATTTCAAAATGTAATGTTTAAGACTGTATGAGAAAGATCAGTTTAAAGCAAACTAAGTCCCCTAGCATTAATTACAGAGTAATTTCCCTTTTTTTACTGTCTGCACCAAAACGTTTCCAATAAACAAAACTTCCATGCTTAGCAAAAGAAGTTCCTGTTTGAACAAAAAATGATAATAATGACAGATCTTTTGTTGGGTTGAATATCAGATCAAAGTGCCAAGTGTAGAGAATGCAAAAAATATAAATATAACAGTAAATGCATTATACTCAATACATAAAAAGCTTGGATTTTTTTTAAAAAGTGTACCACAAGTGAGTCTTGAAGGCCTTGCCTCTCTTGTTATGCCTAATTTAGTGTCAACTGACAAAGCATTTGCAGAGAAATATTTGCAGAGAAAATATCAATGTTAAGTTTACCACGGACACACACACACACACAGACAACTGAACACCTGGTTAAAACATACTCATTTTGTTTACACAAGTGAGTCAAAAAAGGGCTCTGAGAACATTGACACGTGGAACCTTCACGAGGATTGCATTTTGTCTGTGTGTGTGTCTGTTCTCAGTGCTGTGCGTTGTGTGTGTGTCTGTTTCAGGTCAGTGCTGTGCATTGCGTGTGTGTCTGTTCTCTGTGTTGTGTGTGTGTGTGTGTGTCTGTTCTCAGTGCTGTGCGTTGTGTATGAGTCTGTTTTCAGTGTTGTGTGTGTGTGTCTGTTCTCAGTGTTGTGTGTTTGTCTGTTTTCAGTGCTGTGTGTGTGTCTGTTCTTAGTGCTGTTTGTTGTGTTGTGTGTGTGTCTGTTCTCAGTGCTGTGCGTTGTGTATGTGTCTATTTTCAGTGCTGTGTGTTCAGTGTGTGTGTGTGTGTGTGTGTCTCTTCTCAGTGTTGTGTGTTCTCAGTACTGTATTGTGTGTGTGTGCTTTCAGTGCTGTGTGTGTTGTATGTATGTATGTGTGTGTGTGTGTCTGTTCTCAGTGTTGTGTGTGTGTGTGTGTGTGTGTGTGTGTTCTCAGCGCTGTTTGGTGTGTGCGTGTGTCTGTCTGTTCTCAGTGCTGTGTGTGTGTGTGTGTGTGTGTGTGTGTGTATGTGTGTATGTGTGTTCTCAGTGCTGTTTGTTGTGTGTGTCTGTCTGTTCTTAGTGCTGTTTCGTGTGTGTGTGTGTAGTAGTAGTAGTAGTAGTCTTCAGTTTAACGTGTTCCACTTTAAGTGATATTAGACGGAAAAAAAAGGGGGGGGGGAGGTGCGGAGTTCGGGAGGGTGGAGGGCGGGGCGTGGTGGAGGGAACGGTATTGGGCAGAGGGTGAAAAATGGTGTGTGTGTGTGTGTGTGTGTGTGTGTATGTGTGTGTGCGCGTGTGTGCGCATATGTGTGTGTGTGTGTGTGTGTGTGGTGGGGAAAGATACAGAGCACTGGAAAAAATAAAGCATTAAAAACGGGAGACATAGGCACAATATAGAAGGAAACGCTAACATCAAACAACTGTAACAACTATAACAAATGTCCAATTGGACTATGCAGCAAACCTTCTGCAATAGCAGATAGCATCTTGAAATTGTCAAAAATATATTCAAAAGAATTTTCCGAGAAGTTTGGTAAAATCGATTTCAGACTCTGACATTCAAAGAGTATGTGTTTTCTAGAAATAGATTCTCCACAAATGCATTTAACATCTCTGCTGAACTTTGTTATAAAAGCGTTCAGCTTTATCCTGTTTGATAATGCCCGAATTTGCCTTAATCTGAATAAATTACTGAATGTATTTGATTGATTGATAGATTCCGGTTGTTGAATATTATTTATACTTTTATTTAAAATTTTGCCATTTTGCTGGTATACTTCCCTGACTTTGCTCCATGATGCTTTTTCTAGTAAGCGGTACCCCTCTTGTACAGACAAAGGTACATAAAGGTATGTGGTTCCCTGTTGGTGTTTTGCACCTTTTCTTGCAGCCCTGTCAGCCCATTCATTATATAGGAGACCAAGGTGAGAAGGAACCCAACAAAAAGTTATACGTGTTCCTCTCAAATTCATAAGATGTACAATGTGACTTATTTCTATTATTATTTTGGACTTGTTCTTACAATTGATGAGTTTAAAGCGTATAATACAGATTTTGAATCAACACAAAATAAGACTTGTGGAAGGCAAACTGGAAGATCAAGAATATAATTTAAAGCCATAAG
This sequence comes from Babylonia areolata, assembly GCF_041734735.1. Taxonomy (NCBI): domain Eukaryota; kingdom Metazoa; phylum Mollusca; class Gastropoda; order Neogastropoda; family Buccinidae; genus Babylonia; species Babylonia areolata. The sequence continues at coordinate 24,073,405 of NC_134904.1, read as the reverse complement.
AACAGCGATAAGTTCAGCTGTGTATTGACCGATCTTTACCAATATGGTATGATCATTCAGTTTTCAGTTTTGGTATAACAAAAGCTGAACCTGCTTGGCCATTGTCTAGGAGTGAGTCGTCTGTGTAAATATGTAAGTGGTCACGGTATCGATTCTGAAGGTGTAATCGGACTTCTGTTGCCATGATATTTGGATTTTCTTTTTTTGCAATGTCAGTATGATTGATATCAAACTGTGCTTTACTCATCTCCCAAATGGGGCATGGACTTACTGTTTTCTGCGTGTCTACATTATCTGGATTAATTTCGGACTTTTGGAAAAGCTTTGACACAAACGTGCCAATTGGTGTTAGATAAGATATCGTTTTAGCTCTTTTTGGGAAGTTGTTCTCAGATGTAATTCTTACTTCCTCCGATTTAAAATTTTCAGTTGTTGAGCTTCTCAGTACGTATTTAGCACATGCCAGGTTTCGGTATTCATCCAAAGGTAATTCTCCTATTTCTTTATATGTTCCGAGGGTTGATGCGTGGAAAGGTACGCCAAGGGCAAGTCTATATGCTTTACAGTCAATGCTTTGAAGTTTCTTTAACAAATACTTTGGAACATTGAAAAAGACTTCTTGTCCATACGATAGTTTGGATCGAATAAGTGATGATGATAAATGTTTCAATATCGTTGTATCTTGTCCCCAGTACTGTTTACTTATAACTTTGAGCAAGTTTAAACATTTTCTTGCTTTTGTTATTATATATTCGATATGGGCATTCCAAGCTAGTTTTGAAGTAAGCATTAAGCCTAAAAATTTTATCATATCTCTGTACTGAATGGGCTCATTTTCAATTTTAAATGTTGGTAACTCTTCTGGATTATTACCATTGTTAAAAAGCATAATGTGAGTTTTTTCTGCTGATAATGTAAGACCATTGTCGACAATATACTTATTCAGTTTATCTATTTCTCTTTGGTATGTTTTCTTAATATAGTTTAATGCCCTTTTTGATGTATTTCTTTTCATAGTTACATTCATCCACATACATATATCATCTGCGTATTGCACTAGGATCACGTCTTTTGATAAATGTTGGGGTAAGTCGTTCAGCAATATGTTAAATAGAACAGGGGCAATAACAGAACCTTGGGGTAATCCCATGTGAAGAGTCTTAGGATTTGAGTATGTATTTCCAACTCGTACTTGTATACGTCTTTTAGTCAGGAAATCTTTGATATAATTATAGAGACGCCCTGAAAAGCCAACAGATTTCAGTTTAAAGAGTAACTTTGCATGCCAAACTTGATCATAGGCTTTCTTTATATCAAAGAAAGTTGCAAGAACGTTTTTTCTTCTTGCAAATTGTTGTTTTACATGTGTTGTAAGTGTGTGTGTGTGTGTGTGTGTGTGTGTGTGTGTGTGTGTGTGTGTGTGTGTGTCTGTTCTCGGTGCTGTGTGTTGTGTGTGTGTGTCTGTTCTCAGTGCTGTTTGTTGTTGTTGTTGTTGTGTGTGTGTGTGTGTGTGTGTGTGTGCGTACCTAACCATACATGTCGGTTCATGCGTAGGTTACACTCACGTGCAACTCGGTTAAAAAAAAATACTCGGTTTGTGTGTGTGTATGTGTGTGTGTGTGTGTGTGCGTACCTAACCATACATGTCGGTTCATGCGTAGGTTACACTCACGTGCAACTCGGTTAAAAAAAAATACTCGGTTTCAAATTTTGAAACCCACTTTTTTTTAATTTTTAAACTGGATTCATAATATACGTGACAAAATTCGTGTATAAACCAAGTTCAAGTTGAGCATGATGCCCAAAAATAAGGTTCGGTCAACTACGAGTGTGAATCATTTTACACCTGGTCCTGTGTTACTTTGCTGTCCAACTTACCACGAATACACTCCGTCAGGGGAGATAACGCCGAGCGCCAGCACTTGCTTGGGGGACAACAAAATGGCGGTATGTTTCTACGCATTTCATTTTGCGCTCACATTTTTGCAATTAGATGCCCTCTGATTTATATTTGATACATTTATCTTGTGATCACCAAGATATTTCTCCAACATTTCCAAAGATTGTCTAGTTTTCTGTTTGAAACCATGCCATATTTTGCTATGTGAACTGTTTGAATTGTGTCTTTTCTTCTTCTTTTTTATCACTTTTCTTTTATTTCTATCAGTGATTGGCTTCGTCAGTGACTGAAAAGAAAGCAAAAGTGACTCAACTTTTTTTTTTTTTTTTTTTTTTTTTTTTTTACTTTTGAGTTTTATAGAGTACGTTGTAGGAGTCTAGTCGGCTATGTGCACAACGGATGGGGGTTGGGGATGTGGAGGGGGTTGGGGGCGTGGGGGAGTTGGCTGTGTAGCTTCTACACAGCACACATGCTGCTGCCACTGTGATGATGGTCCTTCACCTTTGCCAGCAGCGGGTCGTTGTTCAAATTGTTCCAGTCTACAGTTGTTCTTACAAAGAACAGGTTTATAGATTTTTCTGTTCTTGTAACTGGAACCTCACATATTCTGTAGTTCTTTCTGGCAGATCTATCCACAATGTTGCTGGAGACAAATCAGCAAAGCACTTAGGCTGCATGCTCCTATTTGTTGCTTTTTCTTTTGTGAATTGGCCAGGTGGTATAGCCGGCACCTACCTGTCAACCACATTTCTGCTTGTGCTTCTCAGTCAATCCAGAGGGCGTGCATGAATCATCCCAAATGTAGAGAAAGTCACCCTCTTGCTAGAGAAGAAGCTGATTCATATCCAGTTCTGGCAAAAGTTGTCTTAGCTGCTGTCACAGTCTTCAACCGCAAGCAAGGTGGTGAGGTACAGAGGATGAAGTATGATGATTACTTAGAGGGTAGGAAGTCCAGTCAGCCTGAGGAGCTGATTCTGGAAAATTTGTCAGTAACTGAAAAGAAGTTGGTGTCTGTTCTGCAAAGAGTGGAAATAAGAGGGAAGTTTAACAGAGCAGTTCCAGTGTTGTTGACTCCTGCAATGACGAACAGAATTGACAGGTTTCTGGCTCTTCGTCGACTTTTAGGGATTGAAAGTCCATACTTGTGTGTCTCTCAGACTGGCGAGCGACCCTATAGGGGTTCCACAGTGTTGAGAGAGCTGGCTGAAGAAGCTGAAGTTGTTAATCATGCTTTGTTCACAGCAACTTCACTGCCAAAGCAACTTGCCACTCTGAGTCCGGCTCTGGAAATCTCAAAATTCAATCATGATCACCTGGCCACCTTTCTTGGGCATGACATACGTGTCCACAGATATGTTTACTGTCAGCCAGTAGACATTGTGCAAAAGGCCAAGGTTGCCAGCATCCTGTTGAGAGTCAATGCAGGTGTGAATGTTGAAGGCACTTGCCTGGAGAATGTGGAGAATGAAGAAATGGGCCAGCAGTCAGATGAGGGAGAAGACTGTGGAAGTGATTCAGAACTCCTTGACTTGCCTTCCTCTTCCTCACCTCATTGCGACAACAAAGACTTGCCCTCTTCTTCTTCAGGCTGCTGTGGCAATGACATGCCTAGGAAGGTTTCATCATCTGAGAACACTGAAGTGTCTTCTCATACTGGTCACTTTGAACTTGAGAGCAAAGTTCTCAAAACTTCTTCCAGTTAATTGCAAGAAAGGTCGAGTTAAACGGCCATGGACTGCAAAGGAAGCTGCCGCTGTGCGACAACATCTTGGCAACCGTCTTGTTCTAAACAAGGTTCCACAAAAGGATGCATGTGAGAGGGCTTTGGCTGCAGAACCAGTTCTTCGCAAAAGAATTTGAAAAGATGTTTAAATACTTTGTCTACAACCAGCTCAAAACGGCTTTTACAAAAGAGTTTCCAAATTAACTGTTTTGTGGGTTTATGAAATCCTTGTTCTTTCTTTCTTTTTATGACCAAGCAGTTAGTTGCCATCAAATGAAAGCAGACAGGTAGGGCAGTTGTTAAAGGATAGTGTAAGTGCAGCACGAGCCTCAGTAGTCAACACTCAGATACTGTCAGACACAGCACACACTGGGTACCAGATTGGGTACATGGCACACAGAAAGGGCACAGGACTCCAGTGACAAAATAGTACAGAAAAAATTAAACTGCAAATTGTATGCTTGTTTTGGGGGATTGTATTGCTATTCTACGTTTAAACTGTTGTCAAAGAACTACTGTGTGTTTACTATCTTCATGTGGTTTTTCTTTTTAATTTCAAAGTCAAGATATATCTTTTATTGTCATTGTTGCACTGTAGCTGAATGCGTTTTATTTATTTTTTTTATACTTAAAAAAAAGTAGTTTTTTTGTTTGTTTTTTGTTTTGGTTTTGTTTTTGTTTCCATCTTGACTATAAGAAGACTAAAACATGCTTAAATACATTTTCTTTTTACAATCTGGATGTCCAGCAGTTATTGTGTTGTCCTGTTCTTTTACACCAGTGAAGAATTGTTTCGAAATGTAATGTCATTCATAGCATATAAAACTTGCAAACTAACAATAATACACTTGTGCTTGGAGATTTCATTGCAGTGCTGTTTCGTAGTTTTGTTCTGGTGTTTACTGCAAATGCTAAGACAGGAAGGCTCATGTTTATTTAGTTTCTTTGGTTGTGTATATTTTGCTGATCAGTTAATTTTGATTAATGTAGTATTACAGATTGTGCAAGTTTTTCTCAGGTTAGTTTTGATTTATTTCCATTGTTTTGCAAATGTATTTTGGTCATGCAGCTTACCAAAGATTAGTATTGATTAATCATAGTTTTTGTTTCATAGATTTACTCTGCTTGTGCAGGCCCAGGTGATTTTGTTTTCTTACTTTTTTGTTTGAATGTACACACTGGTCTTATTTCAAGAACTTATTTGCCGTTTGTTTTAATATAGATAAACCTATCCATGAATGTACATGGCCCTTAATGGTTTATCATTAATAGAAATAGACTGCATACCAGATTTGCACATAAAAAAGTTTCGTAAATGACCCTCAGTATTTGCTTTTGAAGCATGAATGTTTTTGTTGAGAGCAGAAAAAAATCTGCTTGTGCAGCATAATTTTGTTGTCATATTGTGAAGAAAGAGAACGAGAGTCACAATAAAAATTTATGTCACTGTTCATTGTTTGCTATGTCCCTTATTTGCTTCTGCACTTCTGTCTCCTCTTCCTCCTCCTCCTCCTGTCCTTTTTTCTAAGCTTGTTACCCTTTTGGGGGAAAAAAAAGAGTTTTCTTAATTTATTTGTTGCTTCACATGCAATCATTTTCTGAATTAGTTTAGTGTATACTCACCATGATGTACAAAGACTAACACCCCCCCCCCCCCACACACACACACACACACACACGCTCACACACAAAACAAAAAATAAAACCAAAACAAAACAACAACAGCACACAACCAAACAAACCCTTTTCACTTTCTCGCCCTTGGTCTGCAGCAAAGCAAACTAATTTTCAACATGACATGCAGAATATAATTATATCACCTCACCTCACCTCAGGCCCATAACTACAAAGTAGTCGTTGGGGGAAACCAGAGGACCGCAGACGCAACCTCCCTTCTCCATCTGTCTCTGTCAGCAGCCGCCGGCAGCAGCTCACGTGTATGGTTTGATGGTTTGATGTTCTCATGCCAGTTCTTCCGCTGTCTTCCTCTTCTTCTCCCGCCCTCGATGGTGCCTTGCATGATTGTTTTGGACAGACTGGTGTGTCGAGTGTTGTGCCCAAACCATATCAGCTTGCGTCTCTTCACAGTTGAAAGGAGAGGTTCCTGAGGTCCAGCAAGGTTCTCAATTGTGCTCCGTACATATTCATTGGTCCTGTGTTCGATCCAGGAAATTTGAAGGAGCTTCCTCAGGCATTTGTTCTCGAAGGCCTGGATCTTCCTTTCAGTTTCGGCCGTCAGTGTCCATGCCTCGCAACCATACAGTACAATGGAGACTACCAGGGCTTTGAAGAGTTTGAATTTTGTGGAGAATCGGATGTATATGTTACTTTTCCACACTCTGTTCAGTTTGGTCATGGCTGCAGTGGCTGTGCCAATGCGAATTCTTATTTCTGCTTTGCTGCTTCCATTTTTTGTCAGGGTTGCTCCTAGATATTTGAAGTTTCCGACATCTTCCAGTTGTTCTCCGTTCATAAAAATAGTGGCATGGGCCATGTTCACGCTGTTTATCATGGTTTTGGATTTCTCTGTGCTGACCTCCATTCCGTAAGCACCCGCTCTATCAACAAGTCTGTTGGTAAGTTCCTGCAGTTCTTCGTTCGTTCCCCCATCAGATCTATATCATCAGCAAACTGGAGGTTGCATATTCGTCTGCCACCAATGGAGATAGAAGTCTCATGGTTTTCCAGTGCCTCCTGCATTATCCTTTTCAAGAAGAGATTAAACAACACAGGAGAGATGATACAGCCTTGTCTGACACCGACGGCCGTTTTGAAAAACTCCCCTAGTTGGTTGTTGAGGAGCACTGCACTGTTGGAATTCTCTCTCTCTCTCTCTCTCTCTCTCTCTCTCACTATATATACGCACATTTACTTACAAAGAAAACATTGGTGCAACTTTGAAAAATCAACAAAAATTGACTTTAGCAGATTTTAATTTGCAAATGATCTTATTAGAAAGTTCATTCATTTCGCAATTGATTCATATGCCTGAACAGCTTAAACGGTCATTTTCGTGAGCCTCTTTGGCAGACAAATCAGTATGGTGTATGTTCTCTTTGTACCCCTGGAACCGTCTGGCACCTTACGGGCATGGGACGGATCTCATTGTGGATCATTTGTGTTTGCATGTCGTCCCAGACCTTCTTGAATGCCTTGAGGTGCATGTTCACTTTGGTAAGAGCTTTAGCCCTTCCTTACACATGTCCACCTAAGATGTATCTGAATGAGGCTAATTCTGATAAGATGTATCGCCAAGGCATAGTGTTAACACCATGAACGGCAAAGAATTGCAAGGTGAAGCATGTTGAGTGGCTTCTGACATCATCCTGTTGAAACACAAGGCCAGGGACAGCCAGAAGGTGGATAACATCTTTGTGGAAGATGACCTTAGAATATTATTGGACATTCAGGGCACCTTGGAAACTCACCAGAAGGCTTCTGCCTTCAAAGTTGATAGTTCCCTGTACTGTGATACTCCCACTTATCATGTGGAGGTACCTGCTCCAGGCAGGTCTGGACAGACTGCAGTTTGGACCCATGGTACCTGCTCTGTCTTAAGGGTAACGAAAGAGACAATGAGCATGAATATAAGCCAGGCATGTTGCCTGCTGTTTTCCAGAGTCCTGGAATTATGCCAGATTTCCCCACTGTGTTGACAGCAATGATGTCCGATGACAAGGCATCTCTGAGACCACCATGACAATTTGCCTACAGAATGCCTAAGATTGCATACAGCCTAGTTAGCGACTCTGTCCACTCCAACTTGTTAATGGACCATTGCCAAAGCTGGTAGGAAGCAGTGCTATATGTGGATGCTGCAGTCTTACACTGGAGTTGTTCTCCTTTGTGTCCCTGAAAAAGGCATTCCACTATGGAGCCAGCAGTGTTTGGTGTCACCGAACCAACAAGCAGCTGGTGTTGTGAGTTTTTTATGGTGTTCTGAATCACATTGAAGAGCTGTGTTACCTCAGCCTCACTCTACTGAGCTTGGGAATACTTGTATTCATCGTCCCTGCTTTATTGTCTGAGACACTGCATACTTGCGGGCTTGTCTATAGCACTGATTTTCAGTAATATCAAATGGTCTTGTAGGTTTTCAATCAGTGTCCTCCTTTCAGCATTGTATTCACCAATTTGCAATTAGTGTAGCAAAATCCATGACTGATAACGACCAAAAATAGCCAATTGGACATTTCGGTCACTCATTGCACATGCACCACAACTAGCGTGACATGCTCACTCAAGTGTGAAGTCCAGACCATATTTCACATTGTAAGTGGTTGATAGATATCCTTGCAAAAGTTTTGTATTTGAAATCAAGAGGTAGAAAAATGTGCCTTTCTTTTTCTGAACAGTATACAAGATGCAAATTATCTTGCAGACAACGTTAGGTGTTACATAAAATCAATTTGAAAACATGTAGAAATAAAAACGATAGCAAAGGAAATTTTAGAAAACTTGATTTGAGGAACAAAAACAAGCAATGAATAAAACACGAACAAAAACGATCATGGTTACAATGAAGAATACATAGATATTTTCATAGCTGTGTCAGTAAATATTAA